>NC_143016.1:129512160-129835493 GCF_055824585.1 Amblyomma mixtum | reverse complement strand
ACTCATCGCGGCTGCATCATATTTGGGTCCCGAGTAGTGATTCCGAGTGAACTACGCGCACAGGCTATGTCTCTCATCCACGCTGGACATCGAGGCATCGTTGCAATGAAAAAGTGTGCCAGAAGCTACATGTGGTGGCCTGGCATTGACAACGACATCGAAACAGTGGTGCGAGAATGCAAGCCTTGCCAGAGCAGCCGGAGCGCCCCGCCGAAAGCTCCTGTCCCAGAATGGGAAAAGCCAGACACACCATGGCACACATTGCACATTGATTTTGCAGGACCAATTGAGGGCTGCACTTTCCTTGTGGTCGTAGACGCCTACACAAAGTGGCTTGAGATAAGGCAAATAGGACAGACGACTTCGGCAGCAGTCATTGACAACCTCCGATCACCATTTGCAACGTTCGGCCTGCCACGCAAGGTAGTATCGGACAACGGAACACCGTTTGTGTCTGCGGAGATTCTCAAGTTTTATCGCGACAACGGGATCTCCTCAGTTACATCGGCCCCCTACCACCCAGCGACAAATGGACAAGCCGAGCGCTACGTAGCCGAGCTAAAACTCGCCCTTGAAAGAGATCAGACAGGCTCGCTGCAGCGCCGCCTTGCGCGCTTTCTCTTCAAGCAGCACACGACGGTTCAGAGCACAACAGGCGAGACCCCCTCGAAAATGATGTTCGAGCGTGAAATGCGAACCCAGCTCACAGCCATCCTCCCCGAGCCAAAGGCAGATACGTTCCGGGAAGAAAAAGCAATTCCGCGCTGCGGCACGCTTAATGAGGGGCAGCGCGTCCTCGCCCGTCAGTTTCTCAAAAAGCCACGCTGGGAGGAAGCTACAATTGTCAGACGCATAGGCCTGCGCTCTTGGCTCGTCAACATACATGGCACAGTAGCACGCCGACATCTCAACCAGCTGCGTAGATTTACGACGCCGTCTGAGAGCTGTCCGCCAGCGGAGAGAACACGTGCACCATCTTCCCACATAGCCTGGCACCTCTTCCCGGAAGAAGAGACTTCGCCCAGGACAGACCTAGGAGACACAGCGAACAACAGCCAGCCTACAAGTGTTTCTCCCCCGAGCGTACAAAGCCAGCGCGCCTCCACGCGTGAGCGCCGACCCCCTGCACGCTACCAGGCAACTTTCTAAGGGGGAAGGAAGTGTTGTGTCCCCTTATTGCTTTTGTGTGTGTGTTACCCCTGCAGTGTCCCGTCCGAACGGCCACTTGCCCCCTCTTCGCGCGCTGTCGCCGATGCCCCCCCGGTGCGCCCCCGCATCCTCCTCCTGTTTTGGGAAGCCACTCCCTCCCGTGGACGCTTCTCCGCTCCCTCCTTTCTTCGGGCGGCCAGTTCGGCTCCTGCCTCGGTCGACGCTGGTTGCACCCTCATCAGCTTGAAATAAACAGTCTTAAAGTACCGTGTGCGTCTTTCGCTGCATTGAACACAGCGACCGGACACGACATATAGTTTTCTGCATATTAATTCATCTCATTAATTACGAATAAATGTACTGGAAAAAGCCGGCCTAACTTGTCTCTGTACTGTGCAGGTGTTTGCAATATGGCTTCTTGTGCGTGCTCGAGTACAGCCAGGCAGCACACACAGTCTAACTTTTGTAAAAATTCTAGGAACCATGTGTCGGTAAAATAACGATAAAGTCACCGCTGACAAAATCTGGCTGCTTCCTCATGCTTGTCCTCCAGTGAGCGAACATGCTTTACAGCAGGCTTCCCATGCGCTAATTGCCTTCGTCACACAACGGGTCTAACTTCATGTTACTTCGTCAGAAGTTTTGAGCTGTTGTTTTATAGTATCCGCGGCGTGCTGACCAGTGCCCAGTGCCCGTGCGCGTGCCCAACCCGGCACCCCAACTATATCTCGTGGGACATGCAGCTCCTGCACATGCTTCGGCTGCAAAAAGAAACGGCATTCCACACAGTGCTAAAACGTTACAATGTGGCGTCATGAATTTGTATTTGTGGGTCCATGTGAGTGGAGGAGACAGTCGGTAGAAGATGTGAGAGGGTATGGTTGAGGGAGAGAGTAACGTGCACGTTTCATGAAGCAACCAAGCACTGGCGAATGTAGTTCCGTCCGTACATTTTGTTGCTTGACAATAGTGTTATGCCGGTAAGTTGACCCTTTCAGGCGCTATGGACACATCAAATTCGCAGCTTATTATTAGAGTCCGGTGCTCCTAATAGTATTTATGTCTTCCAGGCAAATTAGACACCCTTTGTACCGCAAACAAGATGCTTTTTTTATAAGTGAATACAGTAAATTTTACTTCTCAAAACAATGATCGTAACAAGACGTCGTTCGCCATTTTCATGCGAACAGATTTCGTCATAAGTAGTAACATAATTTCTTTCCTGTGTTTCTTGCATAATATGCATCTTTGAAGCTATAAGTGCTTCCATGATCCCTCAAGTGTTCATTCGGTAGACCTTGCTTTTTAGGCTTCCCGCTTCAAAATTCTATTTTATAACGAAGTCGGAGGGTCCCCGCTATTTCTTCGTTAATGTCGTTGCTTCGTTAAAACGTATTCTGACCTTGCTTAAATTATCGTACAAAATAGGCTTAGCTGCCGCATGGACAATGCAGCAGGCGTTTAGTGCCCGCCGAGTGTCATGCGGGAGCCTTCAACACTCGCAATGACAGCCCATCCCATGGTATACACCAGACGGCGCGCCTGTTTCTTCCGCGGCCTCCATTGGCTTGGGCACCTGTAAAACGTGCCTCGGCGGATGAATAATGCAGAAGACATGGCGAAACCAATTCAGAATATCTAGCTCCGTTTTCTAGGTGCTGAAGCCGATACGGGCCGCTGACAAATAGGGTGCGAGGCGACGATTTCTTTTCGAGTACCCGTTTTGGTTGGCTCCGCCACACACCTCCGCGAGCACGTGAGCCACAAGAGTTTACCGCCTGGCAAAATTGTCTTGGGGTGAATGCGCACGCTAGACCGAAAGCTTTGGTGACGACATCCGTGTTGTCAGCGGAAGTGGTCTCAATTATTGCGCTGTCGTATTCCACCGCTTGGCCCTGCGGCACCAGCGGCGCATCCATACAGTCAAGCACGCCGAGCGCACTGACAAAGGTTTTAACAGTGACATCGTGATACGAAAATGGAAACTAAAATCACATAGAACCAAAAAAAAAAGCACACCGCACTCGCTGTGGGTCGTGTACAGCGCGTAAGTTGGAAAGCGAGGCAACCCCAACGACACAGGTAACTCTGTCGAGGTGCAGCACGACGCAGCGTTGATTCGTTCAGCGAGCCGCGTACCGGTGAAGGAGGGAGCGCCAGCGTCAAACCACGTTGACAAATTTTCCAAATAAGCGCTCCATGCAGGTACCGCTTGAGGTGCCATAAGTCTTCCGCGGGTTTTGTGCAGGGCTCGACAGAGTATACGTTAAGCGCAGTGATATGAGCTTGCTACAGCGAGTCGGTACCGAAGTGTTGGGCAACGTGAAAATTCGGCAAACTTAGCGTGAAATAGAACCTGGTGTGCCCCGTTGCAGAAAATTTTAGCTCGCAAAAACGTGGTATTAGATACAGGGGCTTCTATGACAGATTCCAAGGGCGATGACTTTTTTTTCCCGTTAAGTCCATTATTTCGTTATAAACAGTTTCGTTATACAGAGATTTGACTGCAAATGACTTTCTTGTGGCTTGGATGCACTATTAAGGAGGGAAATTATTGGTTTTCAATTGAGATAACGAGTGGCACCGAAAAAGGGCTTACGAGCTTATCTGCTCGCATTCTCAGCGGTTAGTCCATTGGCGATCGCACCGACATGTCTAGCTGCCGTGCCGCCTATGCATATCACCTTTATCGCAAGGGCATCATAGCTGCTACACTGGCATTCTTTTTTTCGTGCGCTTTTTATCTCTGAGTACAATACACGAGGTTTGTGCCGCCGCTGTTCCCTTCCGTCATCACCGCCAGCAGGCTGCATCAGCAGAGATAGACGCATTGCTCATGCATGGTGCATAGCTGTCTATTAATTTCAGCTTCCGTTCAGGCACGAACTACTCTCAGATGGTTTCAACATAGGTGAGGCAAAGCTGTCACAGAGTCGCACATATTCTCACCTTTTTGCTGCAAATCCTCCAAACACGACGTTTCTTCGTTCATGAGATAAAAAACGAAAAAAAAAAAGAATTGAGCCGGGCGAGGTGACAGTCGAATCGTCGACTTCTCAAGACCGGCCAGCAGTCCACTAAACCTTCATCCATGCGGTGGAATTCTGCTCTTGCTTGTTTGTTTGTTAATTTATTTGTTTGTCTGTTTGTTCGTTTGTTAATTTGTTCGCTCGTTGTTTGTTTGTTTGTTTTTGTTTGTTTGTTCGGTGAGAGCGATGGCGGCTCATCATCGCTCGTGATTCGCATGCTCGTAATCCTGTAGGTAAAGCAGGTGGGTATTACGATGTGGCGCTTCATTTACTGCTGACCACGTTCTCCCGTGAATCTAGCAGCACTTTTGAGGTTTGTAAGGAGGCCAAATAGCAACGGTAAGTCCAAAACACGAGGGAATGAGAATGGGTTCGAGTACATTTGGCAAGCACTTCGAAGTAATTATAGGTGTATGGTAGCGCAGTCTCCTGACGGGCAGAAACGTATGGAGCTTGATGTGCTATCAAAAAGACAGGAGAGAGGTACTGGGTGGGCTTGTTGCAAGCCACATTGTACGAACGCTGTACCACGTTGACGACGTCCTGCCACAAGGCTGTGAGAGAGAGAAGCAGGTGAGAAAGGGAGGAAGAGAACAGGCAAGGGTATTCTCAAAGGCTTCTGCGCGTTTATATGGCTGCATTTATGTTGAAAGAGTGCCTTAATAGCGTACAAAACAAAAAATTAAAAGCAGGCAAGTCTAGCTTAGCCGCAGATGTGTTGTATAGAGATATGGCAACGTGCGTTACAGACAACTTTAGTAAATTAAAATAGAAATACTGCATTTGGTTTAAAATTTAGTGATGCTGCCTATCATTTCTACATTGTTTAAAGGTATTATAGGCGATCTACATAGCCTTTCATGTACCCCCAGAAATACAAATGCTAATAGTCAGTTATCACTGGCAGAAAAAAGAAAAACTGCCATGTGCTGTACGCTTTCTGTGTAACACTCTCAACTCAACGAAAGCTGCCGCTTTGCGCTGTGGTAGACAACGTTGCTGCGAAGTCTGCAGGCAGAGACTTCGCCACCGTGACTCTCATCTCTGTCAAGGCACTGATAACAACTCGGCTACCAACTAATTAATATTTTACGTGTAGGAGGGATGAATTTGGGAAAAGTGGGGAGGGAAGGGGCGTGAATATGGGGAGATGCGAGTCTTTTTCGATGATTGCGGTCGCTATAACAGTTTTCGCAGTAAAATTAAGAGGAAGAAATCTTAATTATGGAAATTTATATGCAGTGTTA
This sequence comes from Amblyomma mixtum, assembly GCF_055824585.1. Taxonomy (NCBI): domain Eukaryota; kingdom Metazoa; phylum Arthropoda; class Arachnida; order Ixodida; family Ixodidae; genus Amblyomma; species Amblyomma mixtum. Next base: position 129,830,068 of record NC_143016.1, on the reverse strand, counting down.
ACTGATTTTTATCCGAACTTGAGCTAAAAATATGGCACTCAATTTTTCCCTCCCAAATTATAAAAGAAATAAAGCTCGACAACGAAGGGACCTATGTATATATAATGTTAAAAGACTAGATATGGTAGAACGAATTTGGCCTGATATTAAACTGAGAACAACAAGAACAGAAATGAGTTGGACGTGCGCAACGCCAGAAGAATGGCCTTCTAGAGTCAGAGCGTGGTTGCCAGTGGAAATGAAAGGTCTTCTAGGATGGTATAAGCGACCAGGCGCAGGCATGGTGTGTATTTAGAAGATAGGCTGGGGATAAGGACTGGCTGCTCTTTGTGCAAGACGAGGTAATTGAAGCAAGACGGGAGAGGCCTTTGACCCTGCAATGAATAGAACTAGGCTAAGTAATATTGTGGTTATTGCGCACAATAATTATCATCATAAACAGCCTCAATACAATTCACGACTTGACGCCCCTCGTCAGCATACAGACCAAATCACGGCCTCAAGCAAGCCCTACAGGGCAGAACTAATCATTAGAGGGAAAGCTTCCTAGATGGACGTGAGTCCGAGTGTATGATGAATAGGATTGTCTTCATTAAAAGTGGGCTGGTATCGGCAGTTCACCCTTTAGTATTCCGCCGTTCCCCTTGCGGGGGCTGTAGACCAAGTTTCGAGTCATTACGCCGCGGCGAAACTGACGTGTTTTGTCGGACGACTACAAACAGACACCTACCCAAGCAGAGCCATGTATCACAAAATGTGGCCGAACAGATACGCGAAAGAGTGCGTGTGGTGTGGGGGCTACGCCACAACGTACCACGCCACCTGGGGCTGCGGAAAAAAGCCCTTTACTACCAAAGGTAAATAGCCCTAGTCTAGAGCAGTGGGAGGCCCTCCTGGTTGACTCCGACCCGAGCACACAGCTTATGCTGGTGACGAGGGCCAAGGCAGCGGCGGAGGCCAACGGGATCCTGGACTAGGGAATACCGACCACTGAAGCTCCACATCTATCTATCCCCATCCCCCTACTCCCTAACTCTTCCTTTTGAAAAAAATAAATGTTTTCACTACTACTACTACTTGTCGGTGAGCCCACTTTAGGACGGGGACATTGTTCCCTGATTTCTGAAACGGGGACGCAAACAAGGCGAAACGGGCTATCCTAATCTTCTCATTGAGACAGACAAACACATGGAGAGACGCTGAGCAGGGTGAACGGTAAAGCGTGCGCACTGTGCGGCTGCAGCGAAAGGAGGCCAGAACACATGCGTCTGTCGGCTGTGCAAATTGAAGCCGCTTCGCTAATCAGTTTGTTTTTCGAAGAGGGCGCGACTTGTCCCAGCCGCCTCTGGAGCCACTCGAGTCAGCCTGCGACACCCGGCTGTTGACGATGAAGCGGTCATCTGGGTAGGACCGTCAGCAGTGGGTCCTCCGGTGGTGTGCCTTAGAGGGATTCCAACCGTAGGAAGTGTGAAGTTCGAAGCTCCAACGATGCCGTACTTGAAGGCGCAGCACCCCATCTACCGTGGGAACATCGTGTGAGTCGAGGAACCATGTCTTTCTCTCTTAGCCAGCACTGGCACAGGGATGTCCGGTGCCGTAACCGAAAATCCCCTCAGTTATACCCCAAAATCTATATTTGAGGCCCTTTTCCCTTCACCAGATTGAAAACTCTGCAAGTTTGGAAAAACTGTTTGAATTTCAGTTCTTAGAAATTGCCAGAAACTCCATAGAAATCCCCTTCGTGTCGAATTTCGCCCATCAAATTCCTTGAAAAGGGAAAACTCTGCGAGCATAACACCACTGTTCTGCAGGGTGAAGATGAGCGCGTTGTTATTGATCATGTGCAAGCGTTAGTCATTTCTCCTTGAAAGGACAGACATGTATGTGGTTACTTGTGTGGCAGGTTATTTAGGTACAGCAAGCAGCCTGTGGTGGAGAAAAAAAAGTCGCCACAGAACTTACCTTTTCGAGTAGAGGCGCCGGATAAATTGCCTATATGCCACAATAATTGCTGTGAAATTGCACAGTTCACCGCTGGGAAGCAGCGAAGCGCTTTTGCGCTCAACAAAGGAAGCTTTCAGGTGTTGACATGGAGGACCGAAATTGAAGGAAGTATTGCGGGAGTAGGGCCTTTTTGCATCCAAAGTGGAGTCATGGAACCTGCGTCATGGCGAAGGGCAGTCGTGTATCTTGCTTACGACGAAGTACGAGGCCAATTTGCAAGAAAGACGTCATCTGAGCCGGAATTCGATGTGCAAATTTTTCCTTGTACGCGTGAAGCTTCGGTGGCTACGTAGCGCAAAGTGCATTCAATCAACTGCTTCCTGCGCTGAAAAATGTTCCTCCTGAATACTGACTTACCTGAATATACAAAGCATATCTCAGACGACAGATGCATATTCAATACGATTGCTAAATGTGTTAATAAAGCAAAAGACATTGCGCTTCACCTCATATGCATAGACCTCTAGCAAAGTAGCAAAGTGTGTGATGCATTAATAATTCGCAGGATCGATCATAGAAGACGGCACACGAAGCGAGACTTCAGTCGATATCATAGGTAAATACGAATCGCAATACCTTCACGATCAGGCTCTCTCTCTCACCTAACCTGGTATTATTTCCTGCTTACAACGACACAGTTTTCTTCTGTTCTACTCACTCACAAACCTTCTTCTCTGTCCATTTTCTGTGCATCTTGAAATACCTACCAATGGTCTATTCTTTCATCAAGGCCTTAGACAAGAGCCTTGTCTGCCGCATGGCAGAACGCTTTTGAGAAGCACCGTTTTCACAATTCATTCCGTAGGAGGTGACTGTATATCATCATCGGCTGTATTCATGTGCAACATTCCCAGAAAAAAATTTTGAGTATTGAAAAATTGTAAGAAACTGTTATGGAAATTTTGAAGGTAATGGTGGATTCTTCTGATATGTACCAAAGTATTTCTTTTGACGCGTTTCCATCGCTCGCATCGAGCAGTGTAGGCTGCCTTAGAAAACCAATTGTGGACGCTTTTGACGATAGGAAAAACGCTAATAGTTAAAAAAAAAAATCTATCCTGTCGTCGGTTGGTCGGTGGATACGATGACTGTCATACTGAAATCTTACATTATATATATAAAAAAAAACTACAGTAATAAGCTGTTTCCTGCTCAAAAATGCTTCTCTCCTGAACTGTTGCGTACGTTCGATCTCACCACTCCTTGCTCGCGTTTCGAAGAACAACAAGAATAAAGCGGGTGAATTCTTGGGCTATTCGGTAGTGCTTTTCGGTTTCCTGGCGCCACGGGGCACTCACCTTCCGCGCTGACCCACACTCGGCGATATCGACGCAGATAGTCGTCGCGGCTGCCATGGGGAAACGGCCGCGCTTTTAAACCGCCGTACTATTATGCTGCTTGTTTTCTGTTTCGCCTCCTCGCGTCGTATCTGTGAGAGCGATAAGTGCGCCAGTATATTGAAAACAAAATTCAGACAACGGGGATAAGTGCCGTGAACATCGACATGGACCTGGCTGTACTATTACAAGCATTTTTATTTTTATTTTTGTTCCAAATACTGCGATTTTTTTTTTTTGTTGTTGGAAGCCGTGCAGCTCATCTTTTGAAGCTGTATGACTAGGTACGGATTAATTGTAGTTACTCAGAGGAATTATGAGAAAGCAGCACGTATACGCTGGACAAAGGGAGAGGTACACGGCTGATATAAAAAAAATCTTGAAAAAAACATGGTGAGAAGCCAAAGCTACGGAGCTGTGCCAGTTGTTTTCTTATCATGTTCTCGAATCTGCATCAACTAGCCTAACTACAAACGCTGTAGGTTTTTCTGCGCACTGCTATTTGGCGGACTGCCCCGGGCGCTTTGGGCTGAGGTAGTTGTGCCCTATGCAGTTTTCGGAATGAATGCCAATATGGCGATAATCGGCGTCAGAAGGGGAGGAATGAATGTCTGGATTTTCCTGCATCGATCAGCACTTCCTTTGTTTTCGTTATCGACTTAGTTATCTTCAAAGTTTGACCAGGAACTATGGGAATGGCCAATGCGCACAGGCGTTTGTTCCGGTGCGCCACTTTTGCAATTAGTGGTGGAAGGCATGGCGATGATGAAATCGAGCAAAACAGGCAAGAGGGAAAGAGTGTTCCTTAGTGATGATAGAGAGGCACCGAGCGAGGAAGCGCGCCGAGGGTGTTAACCCTCTCGCCACAATTATATGATGAATCGGTGACTCATGCGGTGATAGTTTAGTTTTTCTCCTGTTTCTCCTGCCGCAAGTTAAAATAACCAATATCTGAGTGTGTAAGTAGGGAAACGCCGCGTGGGGCAAGGCTTTCAATAAGCAAGGTCAGTCAAGATCGGTTACTTATGCCCTCAAAGTTTTCGTATTTCGTATTCAAAATTACAATATTTTGATCATGATGCTAACTGATGCTTGAGTCATGTGACTCCACGTGCATGGGCGTTGCCACGAAATCAAACCCAAGTTAGCAATCTTCGCGCCAAAATGTCTTTTCTAGGCCGTAAAAGGCATTGTAGGTGACAAAAACCAGAATAACTTCCGGCTCCGGTGGTTGTTTTGGTCAGCGGCGCGTGACAGTTCGAAAAAATTTCGGGGGGGGGGGGGGGGGGGGGGGGGGGCTGAAGCCCCATAAGCACCCCCCCCCGGCTACGCCCCTGGGCGCGAACATTGCTAACTTGGGTTTGATATTGTGGCAACGCCCATGCACGTGGAGTCACATGACCCAAGCATCAGTTAGCATCATGATCAAAATATTGTAATTTTGAATACGAAATACGAAAATTTTCAGGGCATCAGTAACCAGATCTTGACTGACCTTGCTTATTGAAAGCCTTGCCCACGCGGCGTTTCCCAACTTACACACTCGGATATTGGTTATTTTAACTTGCGGCATCATTTGTGGCTTTCGTTTGTCCTTTTTAGCTAACTGCTTTTCCTTTTCTTTGAACCAAACGAACACCCTTCTGTAATTATGGGTGCAGCATAATTGTCGCCGTGCAGGCAGTTAAAAAATACGTACTTTCGTATTGATTTCTGCATTGCTCCTCTGTTATTCTAACCATATGGTGCTGTCGCGACCGCAGCATGGCCCAAGCACATATCGCGACTTCTGCTATCACAGTTTTGTTCTTGCTTAGATCGTCTGTCTTTCCGTTTGTAAAGTATACTATCTGTGATTGCTCAAGATGTTTATTTGCCTTGTTTGACCATTATATAGAGTGACTTTTGCTTAAATACGTAGATTTAATGGAGACGTACTTGTATTTAAATATCTTGTGGCGAGGTTTTGCGTATACATACAGTGACTTTGCTTCCATTGCCACTCTTTTGTCCTTTATCAAGTTGTATCTTCGCATTTCTAATACTCCATTTTATCTTCGCACTTCTAATGTATATTTCGCAGAACTCGCCGTTTGCTCATGCGCTCGCTGTTGCAACTAAAATTTCGGTGCAATTACTCGCAATACATGACCGGTGGCAGCTGCTTCTGCGCAGTACACTGGAACGAAGGACAGCGTCGTTGAGATTTTTTCCTGACCGTTGCATATGTACAAAAATCTAAAGGTTCTTGAACGACAAAGATTCATTAAGATATTTGTCCTCTCTACTTGCTAATATCATGGCCTTTACGTTTTTCATATCAGCGGCATGCACTGCTTTGCTGGTTGAAAGTATAGTTATCAATTGAGGCGCTACGCGAACGCTGTTGGTATGTGATACAGTGTGGTCACGTGGTAACTATTTTGGTCAATTTGACCGTCATTGCGGACAAACTCGTCCTTGGCAATCGTAAGTAGTAAGAGCTCATGCTCTTAAAAAAACAGAACTAATCAACTAGACTCAGGTAATTAACAAAATTTCACTGGGTCGTTGCCTTTGCTCATGCATAATTAGAGATACGAGGAAGCAAAGGAGGAAAGGCAAGCGTGGATAGAGGAACAAAAACCAAAAGAAATGAGAAACGAAAACAAGATGAGGAGGGAATGTGCGAAAAAAAAAAAACTGACGGTCGATTTGCGTGGTGAGGCCAAATGCGAATTAGGTGCGCTAGAAGTTCGGTTTTCCTTTCAACTGCGGTGTTAATTCAGATCCAGTGTTCCCGAATGACAGCTGTTTCGATAGCGATAACGGGTCAATGTCCATATATGCGGAACTGGTCATTCTCTCCATTTATAGATCCCTGAGAGCCCTCACACCACTCCCGGCGCAGTGGGGCAGCGGTCAAGCGATGTACCAAAGATGCTTCCATCGATGTGACTTGGGTTGCGACCAACATCGCTCTTACCTAGCAGCCTCTCGCGATTAATTGAGCTGCAACCTGACACGGCGAGCAGCCTGCCACAAAACAAGGTTCAGACGAACAACAGACAAACACATAGCGGCTAAATGCGGGGAACGGCCACTATATATGCTAGCTCACTAAAAAGGATGAAGACAGAAAGAAGGAAGGAATCTCAATATGGCAAAGAGCGGTGACAGGGAGGAAAATCGTCCAAGAATTACGGGGACAGTGATACAAACCGATGCCAGCGTTTCCAGCGCTGTCGGTGCCAAGTTCGCTCGTTTCCAGACGATTAGTAGACAGAGGAAAGTTCGTACAGCATGTGCTAGAATTTCAAGGCTCAAATAAGTACGAGTTCACATAGAGAGAATGACGCTAAAGTTTGGTTTGGTTTGGTTTATGGGGTTTAACGTCCCAAAGCGACTAAGGCTATGAGAGACGCCGTAGTGGAGGACTCCGGAAATTCCGACCACCTGGGGTTCTTTAGCGTGCACTGACATCGCACAGTACACGGGCCTCTAGAATTTCTCCTCCAAAGAAATTCTAGCCGCCGCGGCCGGGATCGAACCCGCGTCTTTCGGGTCAGCAGCCGAGCACCATAGCGACTGAGCCACCGCGGCGGCTGACGCTAAAGTGTTATTCATGACATTCGGCTGGTAAGATTGAAAAATCAGCCCACGAATTGTGAGATTCGTGGCGGTTTCATCTGCAAGTATCACATCCCTTAGAGGAACAGCCAGCAGGGTAATTTTCACACGCACAAAAAAAGAGTAGCTAGTGTTCCGAACTCTTTGTTTTCGCGCGTTGAACGAAGCGCACGGAAGCTGACAGGCCGCGCACGCTGTGAAAATGAGGGAAGAGAGGGGGAAGGGGATGATGGGAAAGGAGGTCGCCAATTTGGGCCTGCCATAGCAGGAGCGCGTTTATAAAAGCGTCCGGGCATTCGAAGCAGGCGTTCATGCCGCAATGATATCGATTTTGGGGGACACTGTTATAAGCGCTTTTCTTTTTTTCTGTTTGCCAAACAAAGCTTCCATTTAAGAAATGGCGCCATTCGGCAGCTTATTGCACCGATTCACCATCTTCTGATTGGAACGTTTCACCCTCTGTTGCACGAATAATTAATCTTAACTAATACGATGTCCCCTCAGTTACTTAGCCATTGTCGCATGTAAATCGTCTCGATCTCCGTTTCTATCATCTTCGCCTTGCTCTGTTATAACGACAGTGTTAAAATTTGTGGGCCCTGTCGTCTACTTTTGAGTTCTGCATTGCACATATTATAGTAAACAAATAATTAGTTCTGTTGGGGGAAAAAAAAAAGTCGCGATGGTGGTGGCGTTTACATCTGCCTCGTATGCGGGAGGCGATCACAAAATGAACAAGGGAGGGGAAAACCTCAGGTTGCTTGAGCCAACGTTTCGACAAGAGGACTTGTCTTCGTCTGGTTTCGATCCCCTGTGTCACTGGATACCCTTAGCTTTTCTAATGGGTAGCTGCTTTCCCGTGGCTCGGTATTCGGCTTCTGTAGGGCGAAATGCTCGAGAGAATAGAGAGTTTTAGAATAGCGTCGTGGCGAATAGGGTGACCCTACCCGCATGCGCTTAGCGTTAGGGGAACGGGTTCACGTTTTCTGTTTATAGAATAGGGTCGTGGATGGTCGCTTTGCGTTGTTTGAAGGCAGCGCCATAACGGCGGGAAAGAGAAGCTTCGAGAACAAATAAGTTAATATATAGGCTGTATTTTTTCATTGTGTAAATAAAACGACATGCAAACTGTTGCAATTACCAATTTCCACTTAGGAAATGGAAAAAATGATGCAAATATTTTTTTTTATAATGCGGACATGCTCAATCTGAGCCAAGACTATCCACACAGGAAGACCAAAATTGCAAACCTGTTTGTGGAGATCAGTAGTTCGAACCTCCCGCGCTCTCTGACGTCAGTCGTCGAGTACTCGCTAAGCCTAGCAGCTCTGTAAACAAGGAAGCAATCTGAAAATTAGGCGTGTTTTATCGCTTAAATTTTGTGGTTCAGGCAAGTTCAGCCAAAGCGAAAGCCTCGTTCGCCTTTAGTTTCCCGTGAGCGTGAGCCACAGAGTAGCGGCAACGACGAACGGTGTTGAAGCGAGAGGCCCCGCTTCGAGAGGCGCCGCCATGTTGGCCTAACGTAAAGCGGCTTTGGGGCGCACGCTATTTCGCCGATTTAGCGTTAGCGTCGCCCGCTCACCCAAACACCCAAGGGCCGATAGCGTTCTGCGCATGCGCAGTAGCGTCCCGCTATTCCCCTATGACCCAAAGCGATAGGGTGACGCTATACTAAAACTCTCTATTGGCAACCTGCTGCTTTTGTGAGCGTCAATTTTTCTCTCTCGTGGTAACTTTTTCTCTAGCTGTTTTTAAACTCTGCACATATGCTTCGTTACTTTGTACATTTATCTTGTTTATGTTTTGTTACGTACGCTTTGTACATTTTTGTTCACATTAATGTGCTAAACTACGCTATACTTTCACGAGTACCATTTATTTTTATATTCTTCTCTGTTTTTTTATCAGCTTTTTTATGTAACCCGTTACCCTCCGCTTGGCTTTCTTATCCTGAAGGCAATGGAAAAAACAAATAAATAACAAAGGTGTTTCATTCCAGCTCGCGGAAACCAAACATACCTTAGCTACAGCGCTCTTTGGTCAAACTGCCCTTGTGCTACGAAAGCCAAATCATCATCATCTGATGAGCGGGTCAAGAGCGGCGCTGTTTAGACAACATCATTCGCCGTCAGTTATATACCGCACGCACCCATGGTTCTTTATAAGCTACCTGCTCGTACTGCCCCTCGTGTCTGCCCGGGCTTTCTTGAGGTAACGCTTCCGGTTTTTTGACGCAGTTTTTCCAAATCGCACTCCAGAGTGCACCCATCCTGTAATTTCGAATCTGCCTGCGCACATTTTATCCTAGCCGAATGCTCAGTACGCATTGAATATACCGATGGGTGTACGAAGGTATAGAGACTACCGGTTGAAAAAGAAACGAACAGATAAATTTAATAATGAAGGTTGTGAAGATATGTTTTACTTTCCAGTTACTGTTTTTTCGTGGTGATGTCGAGCTGTAGAGTTATCGTTTACTCGTCAGGTAATGAGTGGGTGCAAATAAGCGCTGCACGTGGAGAAAGTGCTATGGTGTAATAATAATTGATCTTAATTGCGCTGATTTACGTTTTCCTTGGACCTTTTGCCAGCTTTTGACGCTATAACAATGCCAGTAAAGCGCGAAACTTAGTCGACCCACGGTGTATACCGTGGGCGTTGTTGACGCTGCCACCAGTTGTTGGCGAAGATGGGTCGGTTCGGGGTCGTTGCTAGCTCGCTGCTGCTTCTTGCTTGACGGAACCGTGGTCAAGCTTCGACACCCGTTCCCACCACCACCACCAGGACAGGAGTGCCGCCATGTCAAAGAGTTAAGTGATGGGAGGAAGATTACAAGAGGGTTTATTTACATCTTTTTACAACATGGTTAGAGACTGAAGTGAGGCTCCAAAAGAGGCTCTATGGGGGGCTTGAAGTGAGCTGTATGGGAGGCTCTGGTGAGAGCTTGAAGTGAGCTGCTCTGCCGCATTCGTTCTCGACATTTATACTGTTCGCCTTCCCTAAATTCCCTAGGTTGAGGACGCCCACGCCGGGGTGGGAGGGGCCCAGATCACAAACAACACAAACTTGTGCGCACAAACACACCACTGCACTTAGGGCCACGCCCCCGTCACATGTGGAGTCTGAGGGAAAGAAGGTTGTCGAGGTAGCGTTGACTGCGGTAGGTGATGGCCTCCGGCCAGTCGAAGGTTTCTGCGGGTCACCGACATCTGCTGATAATCAAAGACACCCGCCGCTCGAGGCCGGACGCGAGGTCACGAAAAGGCCGAAAGTGGTTCCTCGTGCTTGGGTCGGAGATGATGCCCGCCAGCTTGTCGCGATGCTTGGCACGCCAAAGAGCAACCGGAGACGAGGCCCTTTGTTCCCTGGCACGGTCACGGCAAATGGGGAAGATAACGTTCGTCTCCCCGAGGCGGCGGCGGCGTTCTACACGTGCAGGCACTTTGTGAAGGGGGTCTGGTTTTGGTCCTGCACTCCAACCGGGCAAACTCCGTAATTGAAGCCAGCTGTCACCTGGGTCCTCTCAGTGCGTGCGGTCCATGGCGGCAGGCCCGAAAGTAATCACGCTGAAGTCGCTCGCAGCCATATATAGTGGAAACCGGTATGCTGGCTGGTTCCAAACGAGACCCGCTGACGTCGATCTTAATAGCTCCTCCGCGGCCCGGAAAATCTCGAATGGCCAGCGTTCCCCACCGCCGGTCAGGAAGAGATGGGCTCGCGTCCACGTTGATATCTTGGCTTGCAACATCAACTCCCAAGGCAAACCCAAAACCCCAAACCACCAACAAAGGAAAGCACAGATGGGACGTTCCAAACAACAAAGCACCGCTCCACGCGCAAGCGCTTGGAATTCACTCAAGACCCACCAGGCTTACTTTTAATTCCAAACAAAATCCTGCTCCAGAATACTGACCCCTCAATTTTGCTCGAATTTAGGGTCAAAGCGAGCGTCCGCGTCACATCTGAGGTCGCCAAAGACAGACTGCCACGTTGTACGATAAGCGGTGGTGTGTCAAAGCCTACAAATTTTGAATAGAAACTCCATTCTTTATCAATCAAGCTCTGATCCCCAATACCACCCGAATATCGAAAGTCTGCTTAAAATTTGGCCCACGCTCAGTTTAATCCATTGGCTCTTCTCAACGAACCTTGATCGCTCGAGACTGAGAATCAACTGCTCCAGTTAAACTCACAAAAATGCGACTGCTCATCAAAATCGGTACTCCTTCCAGTACAGGCGCAAAACTTTAAACTCATTGTGTCAGGCACCATAACCTGTACACAAGCTGCTACAGCTGCTCTCTCTGCAAAATTCTGCAGCCACTTCAGTTGGTTAATCTCCGAATACCACAATCGGCTGACTAACCACGCGCCAGTAAACACGAATGCGCAGATGTGCATAATTATGCGCACTTTCTTTGCCTTCGCAAGGCATTAGCTACACTGCCGTTAATGTAGCAACAACCGCCAGGTACCTCAACCAAGTCTGGCACGTCTGAGTCTTCTATCGATACAACAGAAACCTGTGCCAACCTTCAAACACAGCAAAACTTGAATGCTCCGAACGGTTCCAACTATCCAAACAGCATATGGTCTACTCAGGAATCTTCGCTAAACTCCTTTAAGTGCCCTTATTTCTCGGTAGCACGGCAAACTGTCACTAATTTCTAATTCAGACTTTAATCTTTCTCAATTTTAAGAGAAAACACAGTAACGTCCGATCACTCTAAATCCTTAGCTCAAAACAAAGTAGCCTTTCCCTTTTTTATTTCGCACACACAAAAAAAGGAACAAAAAAAAACGCTACGTCGAATGGCTTCGCGGGGGCGAAAGCTGACTCACCTCCGCCGCGTTGAAGGGATTAGCCCTTCAGACGCGCCCGCTGGGGTCGCGCTTTGACTGATGACACTGCTGTCATTTCGTTACAAAAGGAACCTGAAAAAAGCCATCAACGACTCCCTCTGTCGTCTCCGCGCCCCCTTGACACGCTCAGAAAGCCTTGGTAGGGCATGCAAAGTCGAGAACCGGCTCTTGGCGACGCACAGTGACCAGCGCGAGAAGCTGTTCTTTGTTCTCGCCCCCAGCACGAAGCTCGGCTACCCTTTCGCCCTGAGCGCTTCCCGGAATCCAGTGCCGAAAGTGAAGGACGCATCCTTTTTTCCAACTGCGCGCGGTGAACATGCCTGCGTGCTGGGTCTCTGTTTCTCAATCCCTGTGCTCGCATGCGCTGACGGTCGAGCAACCTAGCGCATTCCGGTCTCTTGGGCCGCTTTGCCTTTTCCCTTGCCGCCTTCTTGTCAGGTACCCGTTGTCTGGGTTTTCCCGCAGGCCGATGCCCTTTGAAAAAACCCCCTCCTGCTCTGCTTGGAAGATGCGGTCTTCCCTTTCTGTTATTGCGGTCAGGTTTACAACAATCCACGCGTGTCGCCTGACCAGTAACTTTAGCCGCAAGCTTGCGAGCTCTAATGCGGGAAGGCTTCTCTTTCTCTTCTGCCGCATTTTCATCTGTGCTAACACTAGCACCTGTACGCGCACGCGAATTTGGGGCCTGACATTTCAACCGTTTCCTTTTGGTTCTTGCCCTTTTCCTTTTTCGTTCTGAACTTTCCGCGCGCACCGCCTGAACCAAGACTGTTTCCTCCAGCCCTTGACATGACTTGCCTGATCCTTCCTTAGGCGGCAAAATGACCTCTTTGCCTTCGCAACAGATGGTCATCTCTACAGAGCTGACAGACGGACCTTCAGCTGCCCCGGAAATGAGCAGTTCGCTCCCCTGAAGGTAGTCCTCTGCAGCTGGCTTATCGCTCTCAGTGCTTTCCTCCGAAACGCACTGCTCTTTTCGAATCGGGCTCTCTTCCTGTGTCTCAGCCTGGCTTTCAATACTGCGTTTTAACTCAACAGCAGCTTCGCACTCTTGATACGCCAGCATCGCCGAGATATCCACAACACTGGCTTGGTCACTCACGCTCTGAGTGGTTTCCTCTGAAACGCACTGCTCGTCTAGAATCGGGCTCTCGTCCTTTTTCTCAGCATGGCGTTCAATACTGCGTTTTAACCCAACAGCAGCTTCACACTCTTGATACGCCACCTTCGCCGAGGTAGCCATAACCCTGGCTTGGTCACTGGCACCGCAGTGACGCCTCAAATCTGAGTTGCCACGATTCACAATTCCTAAAGGGCTCCCCTTTGTTTCCCTTTTGAAACCTCTGCCTTTGGGGAAATTACCCCTTTCACACCCGTGCCGGTTAGTCGCCTGTACAGGCCCCTTTCTAGCGTCCTCGCGCTTAACTAAATCGGCCACGGTTCCTACTCTCACTGCACAGCCTCTATTCCGAGCTCTCTCTTTTCTAAACCGTCCGTGCCAGTTAGACTCTGTTTCTCGGCCCTTATTCGCAGGTTTGCGACTATCTGACTGGACGACGGTCTGTTTAGCTCGCTTGGAAAGTCTCTCTTGGCTCGGCTTTGTCCGACGCCATCCGTGCCCTCTCCACTCGTTTTCTGAACGAGCTCTAGCGGAGTTACACCTAGCTAACTCTGAGACGGTCTCTGTAGCCTCTCTATTTAGGCCGTGCTCTGTCGTGTGCCATCCATGCCGGTTTTGCGCCATTTCGCAATCCTGTATTATGGCGTCATGTCTCTCTAACTCGGCGATGGACTTGAACATTGAAGGCCATGTCTGGACGGAGATAGCGTCACTCATTGCTACTTCGTTCCCATTAAGACCACTGAGCATTGCGAGCCGCCTTTTCTCAGCCTCGAGTTTAAGCTCTTCTAGCTCCGCTGCTAGCTTCTCCATACGCTCCTGGTGCTGTGCCTCTCGTTCCTCTCTTTCCGCTTCCTCAGCTCTTTTACGCTCCTGTTCTTTTGCCCACCTGTGCGTATTATCCCAAGCAATTTCAAAATCATCTTCTTCTTCCGTTTCAAAACTTTTGATTGCCTGGATAATATCCGAATCTTTCGCTCTTTCCTCCACATCCACACTTAACTCATCGCACAAGAACAACAGTTCTGTCCTCGACAACCTCGTCAGGTCCACGGTCGCTGCTTTTAAATATTGGCTTTGCTCGCTCATGGTGATTCTGAGCAACTACCACTGTGCTACAGACATACAAACACCGATCAACCAGCAGTTCAAATTATTAACCCAGAATTTGAAGCCTGGAGGATCCAAAGCAAAAACCAAACACTCACCCGCAGATGCAGCACCATGTCACCAGGTTCATCACACCGCTGCCAACCAGTTGTTGGCTATGGGGGGAGTTGGGGCTTCTATCCCACCGCTGCCACCAGTTGTTGGCGAAGATGGGTCGGTTCGGAGTCGTTGCTAACTCGCTGCTGCCACTGCTGCTCGCTTGACGGAACCGTGGTCAAGCTTCGACACCCGTTCCCACCACCACCACCAGGACAGGAGTGCCGCCATGTCAAAGAGTTAAGTGATGGAAGGAAGATTACAAGAGGGTTTATTTACATCTTTTTACAACATGGTTAGAGACTGAAGTGAGGCTCCAAAAGAGGCTCTATGGGGGGCTTGAAGTGAGCTGTATGGGAGGCTCTAGTGAGAGCTTGAAGTGAGCTGCTCTGCCGCATTCGTTCTCGACATTTATACTGTTCGCCTTCCCTAAATTCCCTAAGTTGAGGACGCCCACGCCGGGGTGGGAGGGGCCCAGATCACAAACAACACAAACTTGTGCGCACAAACACACCACTGCACTTAGGGCCACGCCCCCGTCACATGTGGAGTCTGAGGGAAAGAAGGTTGTCGAGGTAGCGTTGACTGCGGTAGGTGATGGCCTCCGGCCAGTCGAAGGTTTCTGCGGGTCACCGACATCTGCTGATAATCAAAGACACCCGCCGCTCGAGGCCGGACGCGAGGTCACGAAAAGGCCGAAAGTGGTTCCTCGTGCTTGGGTCGGAGATGATGCCCGCCAGCTTGTCGCGATGCTTGGCACGCCAAAGAGCAACCGGAGACGAGGCCCTTTGTTCCCTGGCACGGTCACGGCAAATGGGGAAGATAACGTTCGTCTCCCCGAGGCGGCGGCGGCGTTCTACACGTGCAGGCACTTTGTGAAGGGGGTCTGGTTTTGGTCCTGCACTCCAACCGGGCAAACTCCGTAATTGATGCCAGCTGTCACCTGGGTTCTCTCAGTGCGTGCGGTCCATGGCGGCAGGCCCGAAAGTAATCACGCTGAAGTCGCTCGCAGCCATATATAGTGGAAACAGGTGTGCTGGCTGGTTCCAAACGAGACCCGCTGACGTCGATCTTAATAGCGTGTACCGACCACCGCGACCACTTCGATTTAGTTCAATTTTTCCTTGTTTATGCCAGTTCTAGAATGGGTAAGTAAGCAGAGAACTGTTTAATTACAGCTTGACTAAGCAAGGAACCGGATGCAGTTCTGACGTCAAGTTTACAAAGCAGAAAACTGAGACAGTCAATTACAGAGTTACCACCTCTTAGAAACAGTAAGCAATTCATACAGTGCACATTGAAGACGAACAGAAATGTACACCAACACTTGTTGTGAACACAAGTACAAACAGAACTTGCTCAATAAAAGACGTACCTTGAACAACATCGACAACAATCGATTGATAGGAAAGTAAAAGAAAACGTATACATTTCAGCATTTGGCCGTTCTTGCAGTGCGCCAGCCGTATCGAACCAAAGGCCTTGGGATCAGCAGCCGAAAGCCACAGCAATATTTAGCATTCCAGATGTACCTCCGGCACGAGGAAGAACCATCATCTTTTCTTTTGCAGCGCGCAAGTCGTAATTGGACAATTAACGTTCCTCACAGCTAGTTAATCAGCCGCGAATCTGCATCTGGCCTTCCAGTAAAAAGGTGCACCGCTGCGAGAACGAGTGCACTGTAAAGAGGGCGCGCCGACTGCTTCGCCCCTATTCTCCATACGCTCTCCCGTGAGGCTGCGGCTCCGTGCCACCAAATAACCGACTAGCCCATTACAATCGCCCGCAGTGTACGAAACTGTAACTCCCTTCGCACGTTAGCTCTGATTAACAACCACTAGTCAGCCAGCTGGTTTTCGACGTAACTGCACCGCCATTACCTCACTCGTCGCCGGTGCGAGAAAGAAAGAACAGCACGCGGCAGCGGCGGCGAGGACGATTATGCCGGGGAGGACGGGATAGTCGGAAGAAGCCCGACCGGCAACAACAAATACAATGTTCTCATCTTTCTTGCCCGACTGTGCGCTCGCTCGCAGGTGGCGTTCGCCGCCGTCGGGCTCCGCTTACGAACTCCGACACGGCGGCGAGTCTCGGCGAATGTCGCCGCTCACGCGGTTGCTGTTCGAAAGACGCTCCCCCACCGCTGGCGCTGTACGCAACGCGCGCATGACGGCGCCGCTAAGCTTGCGTTTGGCCGCCACCGCTGCTTCTGCTTGAGCCGCGGTGTCGCCGCCTGTGTGCGACGCGAAGCGGCGATTCTTGGCGAGCTAGGGCGCGTCACATCAACTCCGGCGGTGAGCACAATTTGGCACATCGCTCACGTACTACCTACCGCCTTGTGGCGTTTCTGCTTTTGCTGCTACGTTGCTGCACGGCTCGTGGACGCGGTGTCGGTATCACTACCGGTTTGCCGGACTCTTCCGCTGAATAGCCTGCACTGGGACGGACGCATACGTTTAACCGTCGCACGAACTTACCGCGCGCGCGCCTCGGATTACTAACCGTCACCGGTGGGAGGACACGGAGGCTGTGCGGAAGCCTGGCTCACGACTGGTCGGCGCCAAGATGTGGCTACGAGTGGCAGCGCTCAAGATGCGTATCAGCTCTCAGCGGAAAAGGTAAACTCTGCCGTGGGATGACGTCACATCGTCTTCTTTGCTCGGAGTACATGCGAGATGCAAGCTTGAATTCGCGATTCCTGTTTCTGCGTCGACATGCATGCTGGGTGGCTGGATTGTACGACGTGACTTCCTAGATATCTTGCATCCTTGACTGGAGCGTTCCTCACTGGGTTGAGAGGCTCCGAATTCCTTCAAATTGACAAAACTTGCCGCAGTGTTAGTTTTGTGGCGGTGTACGGTGCCGCGTATGCTGTTGCTTGCATTTTCTTTTTTACCTGCATGCATGCTCCACTTGCGTTGTTCAGAAGAGTTCATTAGTCGCGTTAGGAGAGCATTGAGTAAATCAATATGTTCGCGTTTGTGACGGATAAAGCTGGCAAAGCAAGTTTTTCGAAACAATAGTGTATTGAGAAATCTGAAAATGCAATGCGCAAGTAAAGCGACGCACAGATTCATATTGGCTGAAAGAATAGAAAGGTGTAGGCGTAGCCGCGATGCACAGTGCTACAGACGGCACTACTTCAGAGCAACATGCTGACGGGTGATCAGCATGGCTATCACGCATTTGATGCCTGTACTGAACAAATAGCTTTGCTGTTTTGTAATGTGGAAGGTGCAGATTAGTTCGTACGTGACAGCAGTACAGAAGAGCGAAATAAGCGGGGGCTAAGGCGAAGACAAGCAACACACACACACACGCACACGCGCACGCACACACACACACACACTCACTCACTCACTCACACACACACAAACACTCACATACACTCTCTCTCACACACACACACACACACACACACACACTCATTCACTCACTCGCTCACACACACACACACACACACAAACACACACTCACACAGACACACACACACACACACACACACAAACACGCACGCAAGAAAGTGCACAAAAATGTTGGTGAAATATTAAATTAAAAACTATACGAAAAAAAGTAGATATCTGATGCTCTAAGTGCTTTAAATCTCACGTATTGCGTTTGAATTTAACTCGGGCGCTGGTAATTTATTAAATGTTACTGGAATATAATATTGACGCGTTCTTTTTCCGATATTCTGACGCAACTTTGGGGATCAGCTATGGGTCTTTTTTGTCTTAGGAAGCGGGCCGGGGTTTACCAAATCTTGTAATCTCTATTCCAAAAGTGTTCAATTATTATAGTTTCGACAACGAAGAAAGAAAAGTTAGGCCAATTGAACACCTTTAAAGACATCTGTATCTTTGTTTTGACATAAATCGTATGTCGTTGTGGATCCCAGAGAACGCAAAATTGAATTAATGTTTGAACTCCGTCTGAAAATACAATGAATGTGAACAGTAAACTCTTTGCACATCACATTGTAAACTGAACCATGACAATAATTGTGTGTACAAGAAATGACATGAGAGATCGGATATTAAAGGAAACTGCACACAATTTTTACAGGGATGGAGTTAAAGAAAATCAGGTCGGATTTGGCCGGTTGGTCTGATCGTACGCTCGTCCGGCGACACGTTGCCGGTTGGGGCAGCAACTCCAAACTTCTTGCGACAAAACTGAAGCAAAAAACTAATTTATTGAAGACGAGACCAAAACACAACGAACTTAAGAAAAAGGCGGTTTAAAGAAAGGCTGTCAAAAAAGGCTGTTTAAAAAAGGGCTGTAGAAAAGCGGCCGAGACTGAGACTCGGCGCGCTCTCCCCGCTCTTTGTTTGCAGCGGTTTTTATCCCCTCGATAATTGGGCGGAGCTTTAATAAACCGGCTCTCGCCCAATTCCAACCAATACCGCTGCAATGGCGTCGTAGATACAAGTGGGCGGAGCCCAGTGCTCGCCAGGGTCCGACTCCACAGGCGCCACTGCTTAGCTAGACAGTCGGGGGTTTAAAGAGTCGTCGACCTTATTGCCCCCCACCCCCACTTCTATGTTTGTCAAGGGATCCTTTCAAGGGGTCGTCGGCCCCTTGGTCCCCGACAAGGCGGTCGCGGTCTTTCCCGCAGCCTTGGACGGCATCCGAAGCGCGCGACCCGCTGTCGCCATTCCTAACCCCTCCCGACTTCAGACGGACACGGTAGGGGGGGAATTAGCCTACGGGCGCCGTAGGAATTCTGCCTTAACAGATGGGATAAATGCGAGTTCCTTTATTGATCACTGTTAAAATATGTCTGAACCAATCTCACGTAATTACTCTTCCCCTTCTTGATCCGACCTGAAAACATCCGGCAAGAAAAAAAAACTGAAAGAACCAAGTCTTCACTTGGTACATTCTTAATAGAGTGGGCAAGCAAGCTCGGTTGGGCGTGGTTGGATTCATGAATATCTAATCCTTTTCAAGCGTGAGCTTCACGACTTATACGAATTTGTCGCGAAGTTCGCGGCTGTAAAATACAACATTCATTTCATATATTTATTGACCACCTATATGAGCTGCACAGTTCCGTATTGGCTGCCAGGACGGCGAAAATGTGAGGCACAAGATTCGCTCGCAAGCATGGGCTACATGTTTGCCTTTTTTTTGTGACCTCCTTGTTAGGAATAAGCTAGTGAGCCCGCATAATTTCGCTGTTAATGCTATTAGCTGTGTGCAATTTACCGTAGAGTTCTGACGCCCTGTCTGTAACGGCGCACATCTAGTCATAGTGGTCAAAAGACCAAAAGAGAGAAAATAACCGTAGTAATTCGCCTTTCACTCAAGTGAGCACAATATTTTTTTAGTGATGACGAATAAATTAACACTCTTTACTCTCCTCGAGGCTTCAAGCACAACTTATTTCGTCTTAACCCGTAAATTTAGCTGCACAGAGTAGCCATATTCTTCCGGACCACTAAGATACAGTTCAGCCAGCCTGAGGCATCAGTGTTCAATCGCTCTAAGCATCATCATCATCATCATAATCATCATCATCGTACGAACTGATGAAGCTCCTGTCTTCAGCATCGCTTTCACGGAAACAGGTGTGACGGGTTTAATATCCCAAGGCTGCACATGGGCTACAAGGGACGTCGTATAGTAAAGGGCTCCACAGATTAATTTGGACCGCGTGGGCTTGTTAAGTTGTGACGAGAGCATTCTTATTACATAGAGGTGCGCGAATATTCGACATTTTTTAACAGCTAGCCAAATAACCTATTTCTCGATTCGCTGAATCAATCAAATAGTGCGCGGCCAAGGTTATTTTAAACCATTCGAATCCGTGCTCAAGTTTTCGAATAGTTTTCATTTAGTTTTCGAATTGTCTTCCAGCAGTTTTTGAACAGTTTTCGAATGGTTGTCAAATATCTTTCGAATAGTTTTCGAACAGTCTTTACACCGCATTCTGCCGCGATCATCCTGCGCGGGAAGAAAGGTGCGTGCCACGGCGCGGTCCATTCGTGTGTCGGTGTTCATGCTCATACATATGGCCTTCACAAGTGGGTATTTATATATATAAACCTGGCTGAACCCTGTCGCGCGACCCACTCTTACACTCACAATATCGGGAGTTACCGGATTTACCGGAGTTACCGATGGTTCAAACTCTCGTTCCCCTCATCGACTGAGATTTGGCGCCAGTTTCTTCACTGTCTTCATCTGTGCCAAAAGGCAGTTTTGCAATGCGTTTGCCATGGCGGCCATACAGCGAGTACACTGACTGCGTGATGCGTATCCCCTAACAGGGAGCTGCGCCGTGTTTCGACAGCTATGCAGCTTTAATTACACTACTTATTGCACCTCCGTTGGCGGCCGGTTTTCTGCTTCTCCTAATTATTCGTTTTGTACGAATGCTTGCACAAGTAGCAAATAAACACACAAATATTCGATTCGTACTCGATTCGGTTATTTCACTGTTTGATTCGTATCGTTTCGGTAGCTAAGCTAGCCTATTCGTATTCGACTAGATTTCGAAAAGGCACCATCCGCAGACCCCTAATCCTATATAATCTCAGGTGGTAACAAAAGCATCCTTGAAGTGCACATGTTTGGCTGCGACATGTGCCAAACATGTGCATCACGATGATGTTACACATGTTGCACATGTACATCAGGAGTTGGTGTGCATGTAGGAACAAAACAGTTACACGCAAATTAAACCGTTCTACACAACCCGGTGGCAAAAGTGGACGAAGAGCACGCTAGTAATGCACCGGACAACACGACACACTCGCAGCTGCGCAGTATATCTAGATGTTATGCAGCAAGGCCTTGTGTTAACTGAACAGAGCACAGTGCAGTCTGTAAACAGACCGCCCTCACAAGACTAAGACTGCAGCGTCTTCGTGCGTAGTTTAATGCATCCGGTGCGGTCGCCTGCCTAGGCAAGTTAGGCTAATAACCAAAGTGATATAAATAAATATAAATAAGTGAATAAATATACTGTTCCAAGCTCATGCCAGCAATATCAACTTTTCCTAAAGCCAGCGCCTTTGGCACAGCTACGTTGGTGGTAAGGACAACGGGGTCAGCATCACAATTTTTGGAATCCCAAGTCCGAGAGAACATAACGATTCCATTCGGGTTCTTTTTCCATTTTTAGTCTTTTAGACATTGGTGACTGGCTCAGGTGATGCCGTGGCCCCGCTTATCGCCTGGAACTGACAGTCGCCACAGCGGGCGATGAATACAGTAAGAATCGGAGGAATTCAAATAATTCGTTGCACGTTAACAGTCGATAGTTGCTGGCGCAGTCTTACAGCATCCCCATACCGAAGTCGTAGGCAGTGAGGCGCAATATTCACAAAACTAAGAAAGCGGGTTCGATCCCGGCCACGGTGGTCGAATTTCGATCGAAGTGAAATTATAGAGGCCCATGTATTGTGCGATGCCAGTACACGTTAAAGAACCCCAGGTGGTCGAAATTTCCGGAGCCCTACACTGCGGCGTCCCTCACAGCCGGAGTTGCTTTAAGACGTTTAACCCCCATATCCCCATAAACTCACAAAACTCGTTTCACATGAGTGCGGTTTTAACCGTGTTAACTAGGATATAAGAAAGCGAAGTAGCGATAACATACATGCCTCGTTTGTTAACAAACTTTCGTGGTTGATAGGTTGGCATTTCTCTTTATAAAAAGAAAACGAGAAAAAATGTGGGCAGCAGTTTCGCAAAGAGGCTGACTGACAGTCAACAAGAAAGCTATAGCAAGACAAGGAAACACAGTCCAGCCTCGTGTTGTGTGTCCCTGTCTTGCGTTCGCTTTCTTGTTGGCTCTCGCTCTGCTCCGTACCAACTAGCTCAGAAAATGACTCTTCATGGGGGCTTCAGTTTACGTTAGGGTGATAATGTCCCAGCGTGTTTCTTTTTCGTTTTCTTTCCACGCTATCTTGAAATTAGCCAGTCTACATGCACAGGCCAACAAAGATAATAACTATGATCCTAGACTCTAGGGATTTCCATTTTCCGAGCTGAGCACGGAGATCGATAAAGCGGTGTGAATAGCGGGGCGTTTTACAGCGGGAAAGTACGGTCATAACAACTGACGGGACGACGGTATAGTGTCGCCATAGTTATGCTAATTTCGGAGTGCGAGGTAAAAGCTGCTGCACACGCACTGATAAAAGCTGGAGCGTAAGAACTGCGTTATTCAACCAAGATGGATGACTCGACAGCCGTTAATTTCAGAGTGATGAATACACTTTGAAGGAGACGGATTCCCGGGTGCTCGCACAGAAAGTCAGAAAGGGAGGACGAGAAGCAGCGTGGAAAGCAGCGTGACTGTCGCGCGTAGCAAGCAACTCAGGCTCCAACGATGGCACCTGAAACGTGTGGCGCGTTGAAGACAAATTAAACCATACCCAACTGCCGCATTCGCAATGATCGCTCCGCGTGCGCGACGCGCTCGATGTTTTTGCGGGACCGCCTAGAAGCATTCCCCTGTCGTTACGCGTTTCCTCTATACAGGGTGTTTCACTTAAGACTTTACACAGTTTTCGAAAATATGCCTTTTGAATTAGAATAGCTCTTTTTTCGGCGTTGCATTGTCAGTCGTGCAGTACATTAGTATACAGCTAAGACGTGCTAACTAGCAGGCTGGTTAGCTAATATTAAATAGTTAGAATTTAGCTATTACTGTTAGGATCCTTGATTATTGAGAGGTAGTAATACCAATATCAGTTTTTAGAGTCTCGAAAACGCCATTACCGGGCCCTCGGCGCTGTGACCCAACAAATTTTGGCTATTTCAACGAGTTGCATGCGCTGCAATGGTTGCTTTGCCTGCAAGCTTATCGAAAGCGCATGTATTTTGACGCGATGTATCCAGAATCTCTTCGGCCACAGCGCCGAGGGTAACCGCGTTTTCGAAATTCTAAAAACTGATATGGGTATTATTTACCGTGTGCTACACGACTGTCAATAATTAAAGAGACCAACAGTAATAATTAAAAGTTAGCTATTCACTATTAGTTAACCTACCTGATAGTTAGCACGTTTTACCTGTATTCTGATGTGCTACACCGCTGATAGTGCTATGCCGAAAAAAAGTTATCTTCTCATTCAAAAAGCCTATTTTTAAAACTTGTGCAACGTCTTAGGTGAAACACTGTATAGCCGTACGTGCAGCGTCACTTTGTGCAAGGAACAGTTGGAACCCAACTTATCACACGTTAATGAAGTTTTGAGGCTATGAAATGCATCTTCTGGGCTTGATTTTAGACAATCAACGGCCAAGTAACGCAATAAATGTTTAAAAGACACTTTAATTCGGTTTTAAACAACCTTTAAATGCCTTTCCAAAAGGTCGAAAATCGTGGCTAGAGCGAGTGTGTGATGAGGTATGAAGCTTGGAACATTCACACGGTGGCCCTCTCCAATGCTAGTCTGTCAAAGCACATTAACGTGGCGTACGAACAGCGCGACCGGCGTATACGGCCTCTTTCATTTTACGATGACAGGAAACAATCAACTTAGCTCGTCTCGTTATGCCAATCGCGTAAAAGTAGCGTATCGCCGACGTCAAAAAAAAGATTCAAAAACATCAAAAACGGCAGTGTTTGAATCGCATTTTATTTCGTTGTTTTCCAAAGCAGCTTGCGCCTCAGTCACTGCGGCAGTCAAGTTCGCACGTCAATGGCACCTATTGAGTTTCCACCGCCTTCACACTGTCCGTCGCCTCGGCAGAGGGTACTGAATTTCAATCAAGTACAGATTCACAAATGATGTAAGTTATGCTTATAGCTATTGCGTTCAGTGAGAAATTTTAAGCTTAACTCTTTCCCTGTACTGCGCCCACGCAGCTCCTCCACGACAAAAAAGTAGTCCGTAGATAAAACGTTTTTTTCTTACCTAAACGAGTAGGTAAGCACCAGATGAAACCATAAGCTCAATAATTTTGATGTATCTGGCTTGTTTTCTCACAGTAAAACGATAAAAAGCTGATTTCGTTTACAGTGGTGATTGGTCAGTGGAGTAGCATGTGTACTGGACGCCGTGGACTATGGCCGATCGCTGCCAACTGCTGTTCTTATTTTTTTTTTTAAGATGTATATCCCGCTGAAATAATTTTCTCTTCAGTTCGTCCTTTTTGAACCGCTTGTGAAAATAGCGGAGCGTAGCCGTTGAGCACGGCCGACTTCGCCAGCGTGCCGCGCGCCCTGAAACTCGACAAATCTCGTGATTTAGCTGCGTTCAAGGTTGAGTTTATCTGCGATCTACGCATAGCAGTGCCTCTGCGGATGTTGCCTCATCATTCGACTTCAATTAAGAGAGCAGAGAAGACCAAAGGAAGAACATCGATGGCAGCGGCTGGTTTAGATTCTTATTTGTGCCCCTTTTGCTCCACTCAGCGGTAATTTTAAAAAGGGTATTGACGTTAGTAATGTTATTCCTCTCGTCTGTACGGTTTTCACATCATTTGAGCACGATTTGACACCGCCTGCGCTGCAAAGGGTTCTCCCGATTCTATCGCCTAAGGGAGTGTTCAGCTGAGTAGGGCGCAAAATGATTGTTTCTAATGGGAAAAGTGTTCATGCTAGGACCTTCATTTTTTAAGTAGTAGTAGTATGGGATACGCAGACATCTTGTATGTTCCAATCTTTTTTTAATGTTTTTTTTTTTGCTTTTGGATGCAGGTATATATTTGCAAGTTATGTTAAAAAATTATCAAATACCTTGATTTCGCAATAAAATTTGATAAGACATCGCTACGGTAAGATCTGGTGCTCCAAATCAGGAATTCGGCATATATGACGAGATCTGGCGAGCTATGGCCAGATTTGCCTTCAAAAAACTGCCATCTTCTCTCTCTATGCGTTCAGTGTTGGTGTCTTATTTTATTAAGAGCATTACTTCAACCCGAGATGGATGATTATGAGGGGGTCGCTTCATTTATTCCTGGGGATTGTAGTTAAGAGAGGGCGAGCACCAAATGTCGGTGTTGCGCGTGGCCATTTGTACAGTTCCATTTCTGAAAACGATGACTGAGAGAGCACCCATGTGCTAGGGCACATAATTATTCGAGATATGTTTTTTTTTTATTGCGACAATGTTCAGAAAACGTTGGCAACGGTAAATATCACCCCTTGTTTTGTTGTTCGTTGACGTCGGACTCACCCAGACTGCCTGTGGGGTCACAGGAACAATGATTCCCCTGGCCACCTACGCAGAGCATTCAAACAAAACTGCCAAGTTCACCGGTATACTCTAAGGTTTATATATCCAGAGGCTCTTGAATCGCCCCATAGGGTCTCGGTGAGTGAATCAGAATTCGTTGGCTTGCGACGCCGTTTACAAGGTCCACACCACCCGTGGTTCGATGATTATTACACCGAAACAACTGCCCTTCAGCGACATGAAGACAACTCCATCCGGGATTTTTTCAATAAAAAATTGATTTCGTAGCTATATCTGGCTATGTTAATGTCTACCCGAAGCAAAACATGAATATATTGCTAAGAAAGTTAAATTTAGAAATTGCACGGGTGATCACACGATGTGATGCGACAAATCTTCTGGTAGTATTTGCTGTACATTTCGCTTTTAGCATGGCCACCTTTTCATTGCGTTCTTGAATTTGATTTCGTCGTCTCTTTTAACGCGATAACGTTAAAGGCCCCGTTACCCAGAAAGTCCGGCGTCAGCGCTGTCGTTGCTGACGGTTGTGGGAGAGAAAAATCACGAGCATGACTCTGGCAGGCGGTGCCCAGAGAGCAAACTAGGAGGCAGGTGAACCACCTAGGTTACGTGGCCTTACGGCGTCAGCGCAATCTGACACCGTGGCAGCTAAATTAATGATTGGTCGCTCGGGAAGAGCAACCTGGGACGCACAAGGCCCAACGCGGGGAGCACGTCTGCCATCGCAGGGTAGTGACGCATCGCTTAACCGCAGCACCACTACGCCAAGAGGGACACCCAGGGATCTGTGAATGTAAAGCAGAGAATGACCTTCCGCATATATGGGAACTAACCCATCACGCTATCGCGTCATGCCCTTAAGACGGAGCTCGAGTGTCCGCTTTAATTTTTAAAACTTTTTCTATCTTATAAGATCTTAGTTATTAGGCAAATTAGCCTCTTTTGCATTAGAATGCGGTAGCACATCGATTCAAGTCAACTTAACTTTGTCCCCAGTGACCCTGCAAGGATCAAAGAGGACATCTTCAGAGCTTCGGCTCGAGAAGATGCACCCCTTTACACACAGCTAACCTTTCCCTCTCCCCCTTACCACACTACAGAGCTACCCTGACAGCTCTCAAACCTTCTGGGAAGGCCCTCACATTCAAACCACCCTTGCCACCACAGCCCCTCTTCCACATCTCGATTCGAGAGCGCCCCTGCCCGTAGGTGAACTGGCCCACTCCACAGCTCCGGCTTCTCCACTCCTATAAGGAAGCTGTGATTAGCGCACTAAAGAAAATCTGTGCTCCTAATGCCAGACGTAACTTTGAAACAAAGGCCTTATCTCTTTTCCTGACGAGCATATTTATTACAACGGTCGACTGCCTCAGAAAGGAGAGGAATTGTTACTTTTTCTTTTAACTTCATTTGCAAAAACTTAAGCAGTATTTCCCAGCTGTGATTTCCACCTGGAAATCCAGCCCTCTTTTCAGAGTTTCCTGATCGAAACTGGTTTGCACCGGTAACCTTCATTGCAGTGAACATGCGTCTTTGAGTAGTAGTTCTTTTGTATTCAGTTCGCACTTGTGGATGTCAGCGTCCGTGATGGAGAGGGAGTACGCTTGTTTGCAGTTTATCACAAGTGCCGCATAGCTGGAGATATACGGGCCGAGGTTGGTAAAAAATAGATAATGAATAAAATAAAATAATGAATAAAGTTCGCCGCTCGTGTCTCACAGTCTCGGCAGGTGGCATGCAAATGATGTCCCGGCTAGAGTCTAGTTCCGGCAACGCGCTAGATAGCTATATAGTGAAAGTGTTGCCGCTTCTTGTTTTCGTAATGATACGCCAGTTAAAATCCGCCATAGCGAGATAAGAATTTAGAAAGAACATCATGTATGATTTCTTTTACGCTCATTTTGTGTACATGCACTTGCTCTTCACTTTTCACTTAAAGTACGCTGTAGGCAAACGTACTATTGGCGGATACAATTCAAGAACAAAGCTGCAGAAAGCTCTCAAAGGAGGTCCTCAAGCCGATGGCGTCGGCCGATTGTCATGACGCCGCGGTTACACCCGTTTTACGGACGCGCCTGCCAGCTACCTGCGATTTCACGCCAGGGGATTAACCGCGATGTCATGAGAATCGCTCGATGCCATAGGCTTGAGGACCTCCTTTGACAGGTTTCCGCCGCTTCGTTCTTGAGTTGTACACAACCATTGCTGAACCAATAATGCGAATAGACCGCGTGCAGCTCTACGAGGTCTCACAAGCTACTTTACACCGTCTAAAGTCAAGACCGAGCTCTGAACTTGCCGGACAGATTTCCAGTCGGGATTCCAGTTGCATGTTCTCAGGTCAGTCCCGCGACGAATATTTACGGCTCTCCGGTCTTGGAGATATTGTGGGCGCGTTCCATGAATTATTTTGGCGCTGAAATCTGGCGAAGATAACAAACAAAGAAGTCGAGGGGTCAACGCAGACATCAAATGAAACGTCCTCCACCTTTTGCTTACCATGACTAAAAAGTAATTTTATTCGAATGCTCTTAGAGGTGACAAGTTTAACTCGTCAAGTTTATTCTATGCTAATTTGGTATATAGCTTATTTTATTTCTCCCAGGAGTGCTACACCGTAAACTTTGTGTTGTGCGGCGAAATGCCCTAAACTCTGAACATATGTTTGTCTGGATGCGATTACTGCA
Source organism: Amblyomma mixtum (assembly GCF_055824585.1). Taxonomy (NCBI): domain Eukaryota; kingdom Metazoa; phylum Arthropoda; class Arachnida; order Ixodida; family Ixodidae; genus Amblyomma; species Amblyomma mixtum. The sequence continues at coordinate 129,802,077 of NC_143016.1, read as the reverse complement.
TGGGGCTAAACAAGTGGACCAAAGCAAGACGCAGTGTATCTAGGAAACTTCGAAGAGAATCCGCAGTGCAATGGCTGTTTGTAGTAGCGTTGGGCGAACACTTTGCATGAATGCTTTGCAATGGGAGCCTTATACCTGATGCTTGCCTAGCTTCACAATATTGCCCTAGTTTCACAATTCCCTTTCATTTTAATGTTTTCTTTTGAATTTAGTACCAGTATATTTCGCTAAATATTTGGAAACTTCTTCACACATCTGGTTAGGTTCCCCTGCGTTGTGTTTCTAGCGTTTGGTGTATGAAATTATTTCTACGGGTCTGCTTCACTGCGAGCACCCCATTCTAAGGGAAAGTTTTTGTCGAAATGGATTGTTGCACTCTAATAAGAAGTGATCGGTGAGCTATACGAGTGACGTCAGCGACACAATATTCAGTGAAATGCACGTGCTCGATGCAATAAGTTCAGCGCGGAGGTCACACTGGGGAGCGAATTCTCCGTTCATGCTTGTTATGCGTCCGACTGCAGTAGGGGCGTAGCCAGGGGGGGGTGCTTATGGGGCTCCAGCACCCCCCCGTCCCCCCCCCCCCCCCCGAAATTTTTTCGAACTGTCACCGACCGCAGTATGGCCCAAGTACATATCGCGACTTCTGCTGTCATAGTTTTGTTCTTGCCTGGATCGTCTGTCTTTCCGTACGTGTATGAAGTTTACTGTCTGTGATTATGTTTATTTGCCTTGTTTGATGCATTATATAGAGTGACTTTTTTGCTTAGATACGTGGATTTAATGGAGAAATGCGTGTATTTAAATATCTTATTGCGAGGTTTTGTGTACACATGCAGTGATTTTGTTTCCTGTGACACTTTTTTGTTCTTTGTCAAGTGGTATCTTCGCATTTCTAATAATCCATTTTATTTTCGCACTTCGATTTAATGCATATGTTGCACAACTCTTCGTTTATAAACGTGCTCATTGTTTCGACTAAAATTTCGGTGCAATTACTCGGCAATACATAACCGGTGACAACTGCTGCTGCGCAGTACACTGAAACGAAGGACAGCGTCATTGAGATTTTTCTCTGGCCATTGCATATGTACATAAATATAAAGGTTCTTGAACGACAAGGGTTCACAAAAATATTTGCCCTCTACTTGCTCATTTCATGGCCTTTACTTCTCCATGTCAGCGGCATGTACTGCTTTGCTGGTTTCGGACTGATATAGTTCACGAGTTCGTATTATATATTCTGCACTATTCAATACGCAAAAACATGGAAGCATTGATACCATTTATGTCTGCCATGATTTTTAAGACATACGAATGCAATCTTTTATTAAAAAAAATACATATTTCACTTGTCTAGGCAGTGCGTAGCGTTATCTAATACACAATAGCATTGTCAATAGCCATGCAGTTATTATTCTTGCGTTTGATACCTCCACAAATTCTATGAGGAGGCCGTGCTGCAACATGAGCCTTCCCCCCCCCCCCCCCCCCCCCCCCGAACAAAATTTCTGGCTACGCCCCTGGACTGCAGTGCGAGGTGGTGGCTCTCTGCCTTGCGTTTATTTCAACTTCGCCTAGAAAGGCTGCGACGTCGCTTGGCGACATTCAAATTTTATCCTGCATTTGCGCCTCGTTCCTTCTTACTCGTGTTACTATACGGTTTTCTCATTGTGCAGCACTAGCGGTATATATATTATGCGTCGCGCTTCCAAAGAAGATGTTGCCACTACCGACAGATTTCACTACTAAAATGCTTGCGCCGACATCGATTTTTCATGCGGAAAGGCTACGATGTGCTGCCATTCACTTCGAAACGGTGGCAACCCGTTCTTTTCAGTAGAACTTCGCGAGATTGATCGACTGACGGAAAGACTTTTAAATCCATTTTTCTCCCCGTTAAATGCGTTATTTGCTGCATAGCCACAAATCATAGCCAGGAATAGTCAGATAATCAATTATTACTGACAACAGTAATTAGTTGGAATTGTCCCGTTAATGATAGCCACGGCAGTGTCGTCATATACGGTTACACTCACCGGGATGCGTTGCAAGCGGCGTAGTAGTATGTCGGAGTAAGAAACTCCTGCGGTCTCCTGCCGGCGACAGCTGTTGTGCCATAAAGGCAGTCTGGACGGAACCCCAGGCCTGTGATCCAATGGAAAAAATGTAAAGGTTAATTAGCAGCTGATTTAATATCTAACCGCTACAAACGCAGAAGTTATCTGACGGCCTCGTTGCATGAAGCAAAGTTCGGGCGTTTGAAAAAAAAAAAAAGTTGCATGAATTTAAATATTCGACGGTGTAATTTTTTTCCAATCTAGCCATGCATCCTCAGAAATGCGTGACTGAGCAGTAAGCCTATCTCTGCTATAAACTTTACACTCGCTCACTCAGCTTTCCTTTGTAGCCGTAAGGCTGCGCTTAGGTGGGTGCCATTCAGTAATTACTCCCTTATTGCAAGTCCACTCCACCTTGGGGGATTCCCCTAAACATTTGACCATCACTGACGGTATATATATATATATATTAACTCTCTAGGAGGTTGTAGCGGCCGTTGGAGTTCTCAATCCGGAACCTCACTGTCGGAGGCTGTTGCCCGCGGGCTCTTTCAATGAGTCCTTTTTGACTAGTTTCGCCCGAGCTGGTCAGGGCTACCTCCCATCCCTCCTACATTGGCTGCTTGCAGTATCGACAGCGTGATTTACAAGCATTCATTTGATAATCGCACTTTGCGCGGCTGTAGTAGGTTCTCACTCTGCACCAATTCTCTGTTTTAGTAGCGTTTTCTTTACTATTATTATATTTTTTTAGTGACAGCCCGACACGGCTGACCCGACCGATCAAGGCCCTTCCCTATTCCCCTTTCCTGTTTCCCCTATCCGCTTGCCTTTGCGCCTGCCCAACCCCTGGGGAGGAAAGCACAGTCTTGGTGGCGCCCTACGACGGAACGCGGTTGAACTGAAGCTGCCGTAAGCGGCCGCATGCAGCTTCAAAGATCGGTACAAACAGCCTATCCAAGAGTCGCTCCATCCGGATATCTCCACATTGAAGCAGCTAACTGAATTGAGGCGTTCTAAAGGCTCCCATTGCAAAACAAGTGATGTGGCTGGCATTGAAAAAAATAAAGGAGGTGCTGGTCTTAGTGAGCTGGGGTTCGAATGGCAAACTATGATCAATTTTTCTTCCCCTACGAAAGAGAATGTTGTACTCATTTCCTCTGTGGCCGCGTGGCTGCTTGTAGGTGAATGCTACGTAAATCATTGCCTTTTTTAGCCATAAGCTTAAGGGTGAACTTGCGTCTTGCGCACATCATCATTTTGTATTCACGTTGACTGTACGACCGATTTCTTCTTCTGCTGAGATCTGTTCTCCTGACGCCGCATTTTTGTACTGGTCATATCCGCGATTAATTCCTCACCTACTGTCGGTCTTGTCCGCCTCTGGGTTAGCTAGTGAGCAGTGATCTCACTATCTCTGCTGTCAAAGGCGGTTTTGAATAATGGCAAAGTTGTAAATAATGGATCGAGCGAAAAATAATCGCAAAATATACGACCTTAGTTTCCTCCGAAACACAGTAAATATATGCAGGCATGTTATCGTTTACACGTCTGAACCTGAAGCATTACATGAAGTGATACGAAACTCACTACACGAGGGAAATTGATTGCGCGAGGTTTACCCGTCTTATTATCATTTTAGACCCGTTCTTAAAGAAGATGTCAAACAGATTTCTGAAATGCTGTAGTGTGCGTCAGATATTGAAGAGCACTGAATTGTATCAATCTCCTCCAGCTAGAATTTTTGAATTGCATTCTTTACTGTCGGAGTTGGCTGGAATCGCCCTTCGCCCTCTTCGCACCCTACCTTCACTTCTGGCGATTCCTACACGCTAAAGGTCACACTGCAAATACGAATACGCCTATATGAATGCAAAAAGGGAGTAATCTGTCCTCTCGAGCACTCCATTTTACAAAAATGCAGAGTGCAGGCGCCTCTCCACCAGCCCCATCCAGTGAAACGCCATGGTTGGACGTAATCACGCCATCGTTTCTTTAATTTATTTTTTTAGATCGCGAGGCAGCTACTACAGAAAGCAAAAAAACACAACTGCACGTGCCACCTCCCTCTGTGTAGAACTACTTCGCTATATCTACTGCGTTAAACAAGTTAGAGGGCATCTGGGAAACATGAAAGTCGGGGTCATTCTGCAATCAGCTCCTGCGGAGGATGTGTGTGCACAGATAGCGGTACTCCGTTTCTCTGCACAACGTTTGTATCTCTTCTCTTGTGGGCAAGTCTTCGCAGCTGCTTTTGTACTGCGGATGTATTGTATCTTTTTATCATCGTCTATTTTCCTGCTTCTATTACGTGAACTTGTGTGCACCCGATTGTATTTGGCCCTTTGGAGCTGCTGACGCGATTTTTTTGTTTTCCTGCTAGATATGTTTCTTTCATTGTCTGTGCGTTGAATTGTAATATTAATATGTATAAATAGTCTGCGACGAGTTAACACAGATACATGTTCATTTCTCACATCGAAACTATTTCAGATATAGCACCTGTCTTACTGTACATTCCTTTGCATGCTTTTTTATCTCGCTGGTTCTAAGTCATGCACGTGTGTGTATATATATATATGTATATAGTATATGTGTATATATATATATATATATATATATATATATATATATATATATATATATATATATATATATATATATATATATATATATATATATATATATATATATATATATATATATATATATATATATATATATAATAACGTGACAGTCTGTTGGCCTTGTCAATTAGGGGTGGGAGCCCTGTCAAGATACTGCGTTTGTAGCTTTTTGCTCCTACCCTAGCATTTCTTTTCTGTTGTTCAGGACAAAAATGCTGAATAAAGTTGATTGATTGATTGAATCTGGAGTTTAGCAACCTCGCTGATTTTTCCGCTGCGCCATATTATCTTTGACATCTAGTTTATACCTGCTCAGCTGGCAGTATGTTAATCGCACTCGGCCTGATAAGGAACGTTCATATGGTCCCCGCGGGCCATAGTCATATAGAGTCTATAGAGAGATTGTGATCGTTTTTTGTTTGCTGTTTTTACAGACCAAAGGGTAACACGAACGCTTTCTATACTCTGTACAAATAACTGAACTTTCCTTCGCTCTTATCTTTCGCGCGTCCTCCTCCCCTTCCCACGTTAAGGGCACACCTAATTGATCATTACCTGGTTAACCTTCCTGACTCTCCTTTCCGCTTCCTTTCTCCCTCTCCTTCTGCACAGTACCCACGTTTCATAATCAGGCACACTGTCATAATATGGCATTCAGTCCAGGATTTTAAGTAAGCTGCCATTCTTCCGTCATTCAGATAAAATGCTGAAAGGCTACTTAAAACATGGAGAATGAAAAGTTGCCGGGCGTCATCACTTGCAGTCAACCCAACCGGAAGTATGATGACCAGAATCTGCCCATAGGACATACCTGTATTTCATTCGCAGTTTCGTAGTTTTGATAGTAAACAACACTGCTCTAAGGGCTATAACTGAAACCGCGTTGATGTGACGCGCCTAACAGCCCGAGAAACGAGCCGTTGCGCGTTTCGCTAGCGCAGTTCTAGGACTTCTCGGAGCCTCTTGAGGGGACATATCCTATAGCCGCCCCGCGACAATGGCTCAGCGTTACATGCAGTGCGCGCATAGTTCGGCGATGACGCAGCAGGTGAACCGCACAACGCTTGTTGCGCGTCGCAGCACTCTTGGGGCCAATCGAAGGCCCTTTACGACAGGTGCAAGAACGAGCACAAAGCGAGCGCATATCCCTCGATATCGTTTGTCCTTTATCGTTACGTCATGCCCTTTTATTCTCTGAGTCCATGCTCACAGTGGGCTGCTTCCGTTGTAATAAGAAAAAAATGCAGGTAGCGCGAGCTGAACGTCGCCGTCAGAGCAGTCTTTCTTTTTTCTTGTGAGTGAAGAAAGGTTACGCGGTGTCTAGAAAATTGTTGAGTATTCGGTTACGGCGAAATAGTCGATGACGTAACTGCGCATTAACTGCCCCATTACGGAATGCCACTGTTCCTGGTGTTGCATATGTTTTAGTTCGGCCTTTTTGTGTCTGTTACGTTGTCATCAGAGTATCACGCTAGTCGCTATCACGTGCCACTGCGACATGGCCTCATTTTGGCGCCCAAAGTGGGAGGTTCTGCTGTCAGCAAGAAAGTCGCGCTTTCTGACTAAATGTAATCATTGCCTTTTTGAACCTCCATGAAAATGCAATTCGCTGTGTGTAGTGATAGACACGCTGGTAGAAAGCGCAACAGTTGAGTGTATCTCGATTTTAGCCTTACAATGTCACTAGCGATCCGTGTTGGATTTCAGTGATTCACCTTAGTGCAATTTTCGAGTTACTGCACCGGTTAGTTGTTGCCAGGGGTTGTTTCAAAGGGCAGATTGCCTCGGAAGCAGCCACTGCGCAGAGGTTCAGGATCGATAACGCGTGGGAGTGCGAATGTCAGCTGCTGAAATCTCCTCGGTGTGGCTACGAGACAAGTGGCGACGCCACGAGGAAGTGAGCGCAGGCCTTCGTGTTGGCGATGCCGCCATTGCTCCATAGATGGCGCGCCGTCTGCAACGCTGTTGAAACGTTTCGTTCTGACGTTCTCTTTCTCTCTGTCTGTCTCTCTCTTTCTCTTCTTTTTTCCGCAACAAGCTTTGCCGCCGGCAACAAACGCAAAAACCGGCGCCTAGAAAAAAAAAAATGGAAGGCGTTTTTCCAGCAGAGCAAAACCAAGTAAGCTTGAAGGAAAAGAATGGAAAGCTGCTTTGGGGCGGCCTGCAAGACCTGTTTCACGTGCCCCTACAGTCTGTCGGAGGCGCACTCTGCAGCAAGTGCTTCTTTATTTTGTCGTTTTATCGCCGCGCAGCACTTGCGTGCGATGTCTGCGCAAGCGAGCTGCTGCCGCTGTCTGTCTATCTGCAAAGCTGAGTTGGCTTTGTTCCCGTTGCACGCTGCCGTGCCACCTGCCTGTCTGGCGCCGCGGCTGAATCCGTCCCGCTGCGCCTGGCTCTCGGAAACCCGTCATTTCTGTGCTGCCTCCGTCAAGCCGGCATGAATAACATAGAGAAAAGAGAATGCACACACAGGTGGTACGCAACAAAAGCCGCTAGGCTGCTCCTGGATCTTGGTATTAACATGCTGATTTTCTTTAAGCGCACGCGCCCGGAAACCCGACTCTGACTCATCGATGCATAAATCAGCGCAACTTTAGCACCACGCGAGCTCCCGGCGCAATACGTGGCTCAGGCGAATCTTCTTTTAAGCACGCTGGTATTCGGACCGATGGTGAAGCTAGCTGTTTTAAAGTGAATTTGAATAGCCTTCTTTTAATGAAATGGATGATGACAGATACTTAGTGAGAAAGGTTGCATTCCTGCTATATGCCACAGATATCCGGGTGATCACGTATTCCCGGAAGCACGAAAACGATCCCACGGATGTCTTATATATGTACAGGGTCTGTTCTGAAAGTAGTAGGACTCATTTTTTTTAACAAGATTTATTCAAGAGAATAGTAAAAATGATTAGAATTTTTCAAGATAGCACCCTTCCGCACCTACACGTTGCTGCCAATGAGTTTACCAGTTTTCGTACGCCTCCAGGAACGCCTGGACCAAAATGCTGTTTAGCTCTCTCGTCACGGCCTGTTGAACCGCCTCTACCGATACGTGATGTTTCCCCTTGAGCGTCGATTTTATTCTCGGGAATAGAAAAAACTCTGGCGGGGCCAAGTCCGGGCTGTAGGGGGGCTGAGGCAGCGTTGCCGCCTTGTGCTGGGCAAAAAATCGGGGTCCTCCTTCACATGATGCAGAAGATCCTTCAGGTTGGCGTTTTCCTCCTCTGACAACACTCCCGGCACCAACTTCGCGCACGCTTTCCTCATAGATAAGTTTTCTGTCACGATCTCAAAAACTTGGGTTTGAGGAATGCTCAAGTCATCAGCAATCATTCTGATATTCATTCTACGATCACTGTTAAGTAAATGTTTCACTCTCTACATATTTTCGTTAAGTCTTGCTGGTCGAAGGGCGTCTGGAGCGGTCGTCATCTTCCACTCTTTCCTTACCTTCTCGGAACAGCTTGTGCCACTCAACAAAGACCTGATCTACCCATGGAAGCGTCACCGTAGGCCTCCTTAACCAGGTTGTGAGTCTCTTTGCCCGTTTTACCAAGATTTATTCAAAATTTGATCGCGTATCGCGGATCCAGTAAACGCTCCACGATTCTGCGTGACGAGACGTTTCGACAGGGGTTCGCAGTACAAGCGACCTCCTCTCATCAACGGCCGAGAGCCGACCGCCGAATTTCCCCAGCATTCCCAATATCCCCCTTCAACGATCTTCCACGCGCAGACCGCCTCTCGTCCGCCCGTTCGCCCAGGAAAAAAACAGTCCTACTACTTTCAGAACAGACCCTGTATGATGGCCGCTTTGCGTATAACCGAGGGACGTCCCTTCCGTGTCTTCGTGGGTCATCCAGGAAATTATCCCTTGACATGACGGCTGCAGCAGGCTTATTGTGTTACATTTCGAAAAAGGTTGTCGTATATTTGTTGTTCACAACTAAAGGGTTCAACTGCTACCACGTCAATATAGTATGAAGCTTACAACAGAAGGTTACGGCACCGGGTATGCGGCCAGAATCGTTATGAGTTCTTCAGCAGAAGCCTTAAAGCTAAACGAGTTAAAGTTCTTCGAGATACGAACGTGACAGTGGTCAGTTCCTATGTATGCGTTTTATCTTAATGATGCCTACTACAAATAGGGTTCAGAGTTTTCATCGTAACTTTATTGCTTGCATAATTCTTATTTTCCTTTTAATATATAAACATAACGAATCACCTCCATTTGACGCCTCTAAAGCGAGTCACTGATCATTGGCGCCCCGTATCTTTCCTAAGAAACTACGTTGCGCCTATATGTTTGCGTGCGTTTGTTGCTTGCACTCTCTTGCAGCCTTTTTTTTTTTATTTCTCTAGCCAGTTGCCATCTGCTGCCTCGAAACCCTCCTGGGTCGTCATGTCGTTCGCTGCTCAAGTGGTCTTTTCTCTCATTGTGGAGTGGATCCGGGGCCGCAAAGTATCAGACAGAATATATCCTCATTGAAACGGAGAAACCAAGTGCCTGACTCAAGTGGCACACTTTAAGCGACTATTGGGCGCAGAGGCTGGCTTTAGAGACTTGTTCATTCTTGTGATCTTGCCAGATCTGTCACGGAAAAAAAAAGGTCTTGAGAGAGACGCGCTCTCTCTATTTGATGTGTTCTTACAGAAATGAAAAAAAGACGGCGACTTTGGAGCCTTGAAGTGGGATCGGGTAGCTCAATGTCCTGATGGACGAATATATAAAAAACCACAAGCAGAACAAGCATAATATTTCATCATTATAATCAGCCGAGTGTAGTTTACTGGACGACATGGGCCTCTCAAAACAGCATCAGATAATTCCTGCCTTACGCGAACCTCGGCCACGTTATTTCGGCGTATTTCCGAAGCTTGTCACTCTATAGTTCACTTTTAGCCGCCTTTGAGTACATTCTTCTTCTGTTGGTATACAATCTGGGCCTCTGTAACTCCAACAGGCCACTTGTTCTGAATTGTGCGCATTACAATTCCCATGTCTATATTTTCTTTCTAATTTCATTTAAAATCTCTATAACTGTTGTTTGCTCACTAATCCACGCGCCCACTTTTTCTTCCATTCAATTCAATTTTCTTTCTATCGCTCCACTATGTAAGTTATTGTTAGTCCATTAAAAGTTTTTACCACCACCAAAAGAGTGGTAATCTGGGCTTGTCGGCAGCTCATTATGAGGAAGAAAAAAGTGGCTGCTGCTCAACTCAGGTGAGCCAGGATATACAGGGCGAAAGCTCTGTTATGATTGGTTAGACACGGTTTAGCTTTGGTTCATCTTTATTTTTTCAAGACTTCAGCGAGAGCCAATCACGTGATGCATCACTTGCCACAAGTGCAAGAGCGACCGTACATAACAACGGTCGGCGCAGCGGCGGACGTAAAAGAAGATCGAGGCACCTGCCACGCGTGATCTTGCACATGCGGCGCGCCTCCCGTTAGAGGTCAAATATAAGAGCCAGATGACCTTCAGGCTCAGCATGGGAGGAGTAGAACTTTTCGCGCTAGTCTCTTCCACTCCTCTGCTCTCGTCTTTGCTCCTCTGCTCTCGTCCTCTGCGCCTTTTCATCATAATTATTATCATCATTATCACTATAACCACCCTCCACAACGGCGCTCCTTTATCAATTCGTTATTTCACTCTTTCCCCGCCGCTGCGCCTAAGTGGTTAGTGAGCGCGGCTCCTGAACCTGAGGACGCGGGGTCGATCACGGCCGCAGCGGCCGCGTTTCGACGGAGGCGAAACTCAAGGCGGCCGTGTGATGGACGATGTCAGTGCACATTAAAGAACCCTATGTGTTCGAAATTAATGCGGAACCCTCCATTACGGCGTCCTTCATAGCCCGTATAGCACTGGGACGTTGAATCCCGATGACATCTGATACCATACCATACCATTACCGTACTGTACCGTACCATGCCATCCTTTCACTCTCTCCTTCATTCCTTCCCTCAAGGCGTAGTTGAGTTGTCCGCAGAGAGTGAGACAGTTATTCTGTCCTTATTTTCTTTCTGACCAACTCTTTTTTTTTTTTGCTCAAGCGCTTCAGCGCCATAGCGCCGTTGTTCTCGACGCCTTCTCACTGCTAGCGCGCGCCTCAACCAATCACGTTCGCTTTCAAGTTCGCTCAACTTTGGATGACGACAGTTACCGAGCTTCACCTGAAGTTCTAACTGGGTGATTTTTAACGCGCTATAGCTTTGAAAGCCCCGTTCCCCTGAAAATCCGGCCGCATTTACGTTATCGGCGTCGGCGTTGTGAGCGAAAAATCACGTGCCTGGATATGGCATTTTGTGCGCTATGGATCCTCATGGATATGACAGGTGGCCTCTGGAGCGCAGCCTAAGAGGCAGGTGGCCCACCTAGGTCACGTGCCCTTACGGTGTCATCACAAACTGCCCACCAGATGGCGAGAAAAATGCCCACCGTGGCTGTTGGCAGCTAAGTTACTGATTGGTCGCTCGGGAAATGCAACCTCGGCAGCTCAAGGCCCACCGCTGGGAGCACCTGCCATCGCAGGGAAGTGGCGCATCGCTTAACTGCTGCACCACTGCGCCAGGAGGGGTATGAGGACTCCCAGGGATCTGTGAATGTAAAGTAGGGAATGACCTGCTGCATATATGGCAGATAACCCATTACGCTATCGCGTCATACCTTTAATGCGGAGCTTGAGTGTCCTGTTCAATTTAATTGTTATTAACATGCAGGCTGTCTTTGTTACTTGCCGGAACAACATCGTTGGAAAACAGTGCAAGCAGCTAAGGGTTACTCGCAAATCTAACAGGGATCCGTGCAAGCCGCACGCGCCACTGCAAACGGCAACCGCATGTTCAGGCGTCATTCACTACAACAAGACGCATACAAGACTGCATTCACTATATGTGCCGCCAGAATGCGGTACACCTACAGAAGTCGTTTCATCGCTCACGATAATGGAGAATAAGCTGGAAGATCTCCCCCCCCCCCCCCCCCTTTTTTTTTTTCAGGCATAGGAAACGTGCCAGTCTTCTCCAGAATATCAAGTTATAATGCGTGTTCAAATCTGTATACAAGGGTTCCCCTTACAATTCCAGCGTTTAAGCTATGGATGATATTTATCCGCAGAGCGTGCCATCTTCCGCAAAGAAACGAAGGCCACGAACGCGTTTCGGTCAAGCTGAAAGCTTATTTTATTTTATTTTATTTTTGCGAGAGATGATTTACGCGCGTCAGGAGAGCCCGATGCGATCCATTACAACTAGGAAATTTCTGGCAAGCAGGCCCACGGTATCAGAAAAGCTTGTCAAGCGTGGTAGACCACGTGATACGTAAAGGAGCTCGAACGACGACCACAATACAAGGAAGAAAGCGACGTTCCGGCTCCCACGCGGAGGAACAATGGTGGTTAATGCAGTCAAGGGTGTGACGAAAGCTCGTCGGCTCGTGATGGATCATGTCATACATAAAAAGCAGATACGCCGACAGCAAAATAAGGAAAGCAGTGGCGTTGCGGCTGCCATAGTACAAGTGTGTTGCGAAGAATGCAGCCGTACGGAGCCGAAATGTCGCACTTTTCCTTGTGAAAGGCTGCTCTGACTTATACGCTGGAAAAGAAAGATTAAAAAGGAAGTAAGCTCTCCTCTAGCGCTCTCCATTTTTACTCTTTCTGTTTAGAGTTTAGCTGACCAGCTGCTTCAAAATGTCCGAAGAGCTAAGATTTCTTAATGTGCAGATTTCGGATTCACATGTGTACCGGCGTTTGAGAGCACAATATTTTGTCGTGATAATTTTACTTTCGTTCTCGTCCTTCCATGCGTTTGCAGGAGCCTGCGTAACATTCAACGAGGGCTTTCGTAATGTTAATAAGTATGCAAATCGGTAGAAGTGTTTCATTTGCCAACTACAAGGTTGCCTCGTTTGGGTTAAAAATATTCAACAGTGGACTTCACTGGGAAATCGTTCCACACGTTCGTGGGGCTTCCTGTAAAAAACATCGCAAAACGGGCACGTACCAAAACTTACTAGACAGGAGTCTGATCATTGCCTCGTTGAAAGGAACGCTTCGGTTCCAACGCAGTAACTTCGCAAAAGCTGCTGAGAGAGCTTCCTTCATATAGCCATTCATACAATACGGCAAATGAAGCGACGCATCGACCAGGCAAATTGCCTCTGAACGCACGAAACCTTAAAATAAACAAAAAGATGGATGTCACCAAGGTATTTTGCACTTTCGCACTACATTTCGCTGGTACCCTACACTCAAAACGCAGGAAGGGAAGCATCTGCGCGGTTTAGGTGGACGAGTTGTCCTTCTGGTCGCTGTCCAGATTAACGCAGCAAGAATACATGGCCACATTGGGCTGTGTGTATTGCCACCCTGTCCACTCTCTAAACAGCGAGTTGCTACGTCAATGATCCCGGCCGGGGCGGCCGGAATCGAACCCGTGGCCTCGGAATTAGCAGCCAAGCGCCAAAGCTGCTGAGCTCCTTCGGTGGCGCCCCAAAAATGAAGAGCGGTATAAGGTGAAAGGGGCTGTCATACTTGTTTTAATTTGACCTGAAAAACGTGTGTCCATTGTAAATACGTCATCTAAGAGGTACTCACTACAGTGCAACGCTGTCGTGCAGTTTACGAACGCTTCGAAATTAATTTCCGAGTTAATTTCTCTATATTTCTCGACGTGACTTACCTCATGCTTCTCCTCAAACCAGTTCCTGTATTCGTCTTGACCGGGCGCTAATGACTGACAGCGTGTGGGCGGCCCTTTCTCTAAAAAACGGCAGTTTCGCGGTAAAGTTCGCACCTTCGATATGTTAGTGAACACGAAAAACCATAGTTCGTTTTTTAAGCGTTTCTGGTTACTGCGTATCTACAGTTCACAAGAGTATACATTAGAAAGCGAGACATTTTGTGTGAGTGTGTGTGTGCGTGTGTGTGCGAATGACGGTCATACATATCACTCTGTTCACCAATCACAGCGCCGTGCTGTGTCAGCTCGCTTATCGTCGAGCTGACCAGGCCCTCAACAAATTCAAGTTAACCGCATCCCACGTGACGCTCTTGCGTACAGTCAGATTGACACAGTGGCCCGCTTGGTGGCCTCCGCCTCGTCACCGCCTAAACTCCTCACCATGTATGATGCCAGTCGCCTTCTGACACGTGCGCTGTTCCTCCATGTCCCACTGGCGCTGAGGAACTCTCAGAAAGAATTGACCAGTACTGTGGTGGCCCTGACTATTGTTGATACGTGTGACTGACCTCATTTTAAAGTCCTGCTTAGCCGCCCTCGTTGCCCTGCACGTCTTTTCCGCGACGTGAAAGCCATCTGCCACCAGCACTGCATCTAACCGGAGTCCGGCACTTCGTAGCAATGGGTCACTCGTAGGATTGGACAGCATCTAGTGTCGCTTGTGCACAGGGCCCTAATCGTCGCTGATTGATTGATTGATTGATTGATTGATTGATTGATTGATTGATTGATTGATTGATTGATTGATTGATTGATTGATTGATTGATTGATTGATTGATTGATATGCGTTCTTTATTGAACGTCCTTTAATTGCCTCTTGTTCGAGGTGTCAGTGTTGAACTGTGACCCCACTGTTGTCACGAGGACCAAGGCGGATACTGATTTGGTCACTGCTGACTGCCGCAAAACATTTTGCTCGGGCATACCGAAAAAAAAAACCTGTGAGCTCAGAGCGGAGAGATAGCCGCGTTTACTTGCCTTGTGAAAAGCAGTATCTCCGAACGCTGCCGTGAAAATCCCAGTAATTAGTTCCGTGAGCTTCCTTGTGCGTCCGAATAAACCTGCCAATCCCAGGCAGCGATCGCGGGGCTTCGGAAGCGATGGTTCAACTCTTCCTTAAGGTCGTTATGAAAAAGCTTATGTCTCAAAGCCGGTGATAAGAAAATGTATGTTGCGGGCCGGTGGGCCAGTGTCTGCATATGCACCTCAAAGCTCCTCCGGCAAGGATGGAAGGCGTTGCGCCTGCTGCTCAGGGTAGTCATCTCGTTCCCAGCAGAAGTGTTAAATGATCTAGCTATCTCATTGCTTTCCGATCCCCTTGAAGGTTCAGGGGTCCAGCTGGCAGATGTGTGTATGTCCACCAAGGTGGTATATATTGTTCGGCACGGATGCCATTGTCGCGACGCCGGACGTTGGGCCCGAGTCGAGGGTAGCGAAGACCAGCTAGGCGCCGAGGAACCTCGGAGGCGAGGAGCTCTCGTAGGCGAATTAGAATTTATTTGCATCTTTACAGATAGAGATTTCAGAGAATTCTCATCTACGATGCGGAAACCTCGGGTTTTAAGCCTTGTAATGTCCCTAGGTCCCTAGGCAGGGAATTCGTTGTCCTTGGGCCCGCACCAATCGAAAGGCACAAATTGCCTTTCTCTTCACACGGCACCATAAAGGCCCGCCCTCGAATTCCTGCACGTAAGCCATAGCACGTAGGTACACACAGCACCAGCCTTCGGCAGGGAACCGCTGTTTCTCACGCTTCGAACTAGGAAGATCGTGTTCTCGGCGTGTCCGTTCGTCCTGTAGGCTTGCTTCTCAGCGACGTGTAAGTTTCTCCAGCAGGCGGGTTACGGTAAACCGAACCCCGCGTGGAGCCAGCGTTGCTTGCGTCATGCCCACGTCGTCGCACCTGGGCGAGGTCGCCGTTCCGGGGCAGCCCTGTGTAGCTTATGCCTCATTCGGATACTCGATGCGATGCGAACTGGAGCTTCGTGTACGGTCACGCGCTACGGCAGCCCTCGTCGACGCGTGCTCGTTGCCAGGCCATGGTTGCTATCCGCCCTTAAGCGCTCCACGGTATCCTTGGCATCAATGAGACGCACCGGTGCCTTCCCAGACAGTTCAGATATAACACCATCTTATACATTCTTGACGGTAACAGCGCAAAAGACGGGGAGGAAAGGGTGAGCGCTCTTACCCTCAAGAATGTATAACCAACTTTCCCGTTTAGAAATTGTATTGAACGGTCTTGTACGCTCCTGTAACGTCTCATTGTGCGTGTTCAGGCACCCAGAAAATCGGCCCGTAAGTGTTCAGCTCGACGCACAGTTCTTGTGCATTGTGGTGACTAATTAAGTCGCCGACTATGTCCGGGTATATAGGTTTCCGGAGCTTCCCGCTCACACGTCTGCACGTTTCATAAGCGGGAACGATCGGGTTCGTGAAATGGTGGAGTCTGCACCCGAGCGCGGCGTCCTTTCGAGTGGATGCTTGTAGTGCTCTCCGGGATGCTTTGAGAAGAGCTGGACGCTCTGCCTCCAGGGTAGGCTATTGTTCGTCTACTGACCATGTCGTATCTCTCAGACGACGATGTCAGCGTACAAGACATAACACAATGACAGAATCGCCGCAAGGAACGGAGGAAGTTTGGTAGTATAACTTGGCTGCTTAAATGCTTCACTTTATTCATTCAGTGAACCTTGCACCCTTTTATGTAATACTCTCCTCTTAGGCATTGAGGCAATGCTCCAAGTATGAAAACCAAAGGAAAAAGGTGCGGAAAATAATGGCCAATGTCTCCGCCGCAACGTCGCTTGAGCGTGTCGTCCATACGTGCAAAGCGGCACTTTCTGGAAATGGAAAAGAAAAAAAAAACATTTTAAAACAAATTGCCAAGTACTGCCACAGAAGTAAAGGCGTAAAAGAATCAACGCAGAAGAAGAAATAATTGCTGCACCGTTTTTGAGGACCGCATATATGTTCGTCTTTCAGCCCTAAACACTTCAGGCTGAACCCTAAAGCGCGATAGGGAGAAGCTTAGATGAGGATGTTTACACAGAAAACTCTCGGAATGCTCTGAGGATCGTCCGTGCTTGTTACTGAGCTGATACACTCTACTTACCGCTCTGCGGTGGGACGTGTGGGCCGTTCCGCGCATATCGGTTCACCGCGCCGCTCACTGATATCAATGAGAGCTTAAGGCGGGTCATTATGTCTCCGAGGAGTAACCTGGTGTTATCGGCGTAGTTCCTTATCGCTCTGGCATGTAGCGACACCGCGATCACGGAGCGTGGCCAAAAGCGGCACTCGTGGGGGGAGAAACAAAAAGCGAAGAAATACGAAACTTTCTTTCAATGGAGAGTGGCTCAGCCGAGCAGCGACGCAGGTGACGGAGGGGAGTCGACTTATCCGTCGCTTTTATCGCTGCCAGGTCAGGTTACCCGGCCGCGAAGGTTGGAGTGCGGCGGACTTGTTGTAATGTGCTTGCGTTAGAAGAGCCCAGGACACAGCGATGCGGGGGAGACAGGATAAGTGAGTACACCTTTCAAATATTGACACTAGCGCTCTCGTTCCGCTGAATCAATCGCTGCAGGATGACGAAAAAAAAAAAAAAAAAAGGAAGGCGCGTGTTTTTGCAAAAACTGGCTTGTTTTTCGAGACTCTTTTCGAAGACGCGCGCACACGCTGTTATCATGCGCGGTCGACCAATTGCTGCGTGTTAAGACCCGCTGGTTTCTCCGTTGAGATCTTTGCTGACACGAGACAACGCGAGAAAATTTATTTCCAGCGCGGCTGCTGAGTAGGTGACGTCTTTACTGTGTCAACGACGTTCTCCGACGTCAGACACGTTAGGTAACGCCGGCGCCTCTTGAACGTCGAAGAAAATTAGCTGCAGTGTTTAGTCTACGCAGCTGATAAACAGACGGGGACGTTTAGAGATCGGCGCAAAGGCGCTCACTCTGCGAGGCGCGCGTGCGTTCGAAGATGGCTCGCACGTGATGCGTATCACGTAATGATTGGACACACGATCGCTTGATCGGACGGCACGATTTCGTGAGTTGCCGTAGTGCGTGCACTTTCGAAGCCAAAAAGAGCCCGAAACCTTGGCTTTAGGAACAGCACTTTGCAGCGCGCACATCAAGGCTTGCGTCTGCAGCTTCTAAAGGCGACGTGTTCGCGAACATCGTCGTTTCCTGAATTTCAGGCTCGTAGAGACACGCCTGTGTACTTTAATCGCTTGCGTGCGGAGAAGTGAGGAAATAATGAATCGAGTGCTTGTAATACGACATACGGCTGGTTATAATGCAGCTTCTTCGGAGAGTCGTCGCGAACTGTATTGCGCATAGACGCCACAGAAAAGGGCCTGAATAGCAAAAAGAGTGTGGAAGCTTCGTTCTCCTATTAATATATTTTTTTTTTATTTTCCGTCTCAGTGCGTTGCCCACACATGATACGAGGACCTGTATCAAGCGAGGGAGGATAACACACAATGCACTGCCTCATCTATAGGCGTATGCTCCCCTGCTTTTTGTTTTTTTTTTGTCAGCTGAAAAAAAAAAAACCTCTCTTAGCGCTTTGGATAAGGGGAGAGAGCTACAAATGCAGGAGTCTTAATTATACCAACGAAATTGGGTTTTCTATTGCCCTGATTGCATCTGCGCACACAAAATGTACTAACTTGTCACATGGAAACTTTAGAAAACAGGGAGATGTGCCTGAGAGTTGGGGGCCAGCGCTGTGTGCTCACGGCACTCGCTGTTCGCGCAGAGAAGAGTTTGTAAATGCGGGGCTGACCTTTCCTTTTCTTCCTCTTGCGTTATCTGCGAAAGATTGCGCGGAATGTTTCTGATAAGCAACTCGGCGTGGCCCTAGAGTACAGTTCCTGGTCATACAGACCAGGCTAAAAATTCTTATTGCGTTATACGCAGGCATGTCTACAGGTATTTTCTCCGGACAGCTGTTTACGTGACTGAGTAGGAGACCGAGGGCATTTCCAGTCATTCAGTTACTGGTCTTAATGAACAGGTAGTGTTCATTAGGATTCATCATTTAGGATTCTCCTCATATACTCGAAACAAGTACAGTTAGTGAGAGCATTAATCAGTGTTCCAACCTCTACTTGTGCGCAAATGAATGTAATTTGGACGAGATCCTAAGCATAGTGCGAAGAATTCCTTGTGGCATATTAAATCCGCGCGAAAATACAATGTCGACCGCCACAAAATACGAAGATTCGCGTAACAAAGTTGTGCTTTCACTCAGAATCCTTCTCAATGCCGGAACGAGATGTGCGGATGTTTTTATATGGGAAAAACGTATCATCGCCCGGCCCCCGCCCAATGCACAGGACAACCTTACGTGCTGACCGTCAGTAGCAGCGGACGCCACAGCTCACATGGTACCGGAAAGTTATTCCTGACCGAACACACACTGAGTATTCTTCGCTGCTTCCACAGCTGGACGCCGCCAGGATCCAAAGACGCCTCTCGTCGTTCGCGCATGGGCGTTGTTGCATTACAAAAGCTGAATGTAAGATGCAGAATGCGTATAAAAGACGCACGCCAAGGACGGGTGGCGTCTGTCTGATTTCTAGGCACCTCACGCAACTTTCAGGAGCAGAGGCGTCACGGGCCCATTTCTAGTGCCCTTCAGACTGTAACTCATTCTCGATACACGCGTACTGCTGCAATGGCAAGTAAGCGGCCGATAACAGGTCGGGCAAGCTCGCGGCCCTGCGCGTATCTCGGGAACATGCGACGCGATAAACAAGGGAACGAGTAATCGTGTGGTGGTGAGAGTGAAGTGTGTCCGTGCGTTCGATGACTAAGTTCACGAACCCTCGCTGATACAGTGTCTCTGCGTGCACTGTACTGATCATAATTACACAGTTACCGGAACAAATTGTGAAAACAAGAAAAAGGATAAAGCGGAATTGACATCTCCTCTTGAGCTTGACATCCTCTTTTTAGCCGTATGGCTGCGCTCCGGTGGATGTCAATGAGTAAATACTCCCTTATTACAAATCTACTCCACCTTGGGGTATTCCCCCAAAATTTGACTAACACTGTTCCCACTTCAAGTTATTGATCAATTCGCACTCGCCCTACCATAAGCTTGCCGTCCCGGTTAGCTCAATTGGTAGAGCGGGGGTCCCGGGTTCGAACCCCGGTAGAGCGGGGGTCCCGGGTTCGAACCCCGGACCAGGACGAATTTTTCTTTAACTGCGAAGTTTCTGAGAAAAGGCCTGTGTAGCTTTGATTTGTAGCCGTATGGCTGCGCTCCGGTGGATGTCAATGAGTAATTACTCCCTTATTACTCCTCTTGAGGAAGTGTCTGGTCAGTGCACGGTAAACATTCGCTGGCTGCTTACATAAGAGCCACAGAGAGTGTGCCTTCACAAGGGGGCGCGGACGCACACACGTACGCGCGCACACACAAAAAATGCGAGGTGCCAATTATAAACCGAGGGGGCGTCAGTGCGTTGACTGCAGCGCGGCCTTTCTTTCTCCGGGGGCGGCGACGTGCGCGGCTGCGTCGTCTTCTTCCGGGCGGCACTCCACCGAAATAGTGCTCGCCTCCGGGCCCATACAGCCGCGCAAACGCACGCAGATTTCGATTCTATTTCGAGGTTATATCAAAGGAAGCGCCCCTCAAAGTGGTTGTCCGTCGTCTCTCCGCTGCAGTAGCTGCGATCGGCCGTTGTGGCCGCTCGGTTCTGATCACGTGACTGAACAGAATGCACCGCCGAGGGAGCCGCTGCTTACTCAAGGCTGTGGAAACAGCGTTGCAGTACAGCGCTGCTGCTTTTGCTGGTCGGAGTAACTTGCGCTTCCAAAGAGCAGGGGTAGAGTCCACGTTGGGGATGGAGACCACAAAGTATTATGCACGTGTGCACCATAAGGCACGTACGCGCGCCGTTATGTGTACATTTTTGACATGGTATGGAAAAATACCACGCATGAAACAGAGCGCTGTAGAGCACGTGTAACATACTTCAGGCTGTAGCATACAACAACTCAACTCAACTCAGCTAAACTCAACTCAACTAAACTCAACTAAACTCAACTCAACTCAACTCAACCCAACTCAACTACTTCAGGCTGCTATTGCAAACGGCTTAGATGTAACATAACATGCAACATGTTCGAATAGCAGCATGTTCAATAGCATGTTGCAACATGTTGCAATAGCAGCATGCAGCACAGCATGCTGCTATTGCAAACAGCTTAGATTTAGTTCTCAAAGGAACCGCCACTGGTGTTGCACTTTATTTTTATTGATGTTTTGTGAACAACTCCCAGACTGCTTGCCTTTCCTCCGGACAATGTGGCGACAACGATGGGGGTACTGCGAACCACTTAATTTCCCTCGTGGCGCGCCTGGAACACGGGGCCACACGGTCAAGCCTTTACCCAGTTACATCAGCACCGTGGGTTAAGCAAATGCCAAATAACGCCCTCCGTTTCACACCTCCCCGTGAAAGAACCTCTGCGTTTGCTTTTAAGTATGCCCCGCCGGTGTGTCGACTTGTGTACAAGCACTCTGTCTTACTCCGTTTTACCAAACAGGAGGCGGAAGGAAAGCACCTGTCTCCACTGAGGCCTTCTGGGTGAAGCGTGACTCGGTGGTGTAGCGGCGCGGCCGCGTAAATATACGCGACGGACGCAGTTAGCGAGTCACGACGCGACCGTTGCGCAAACGATGATCGTGACCGCCGCGCGACGCCGAATCGCGTGCTTGTTTCTTTTTCCGCGGCCACACGCGCCTCCGCCTAGCGGTATCCTTGGCAAAGATAATGTCCCTGCGTTTTCATGGTCATTTTAGCCGGAAAAAACGAAACTTTAAGGAGTTGTGGCGCTGTAACGAGCCGAGGTAATGAACGCCGGGTTTAGCTTACAGGTGCCGCAGAAGTTTCATAACACGGAAGCTTGCATAAAGGAGCAATAAGCAACACAAGAGAAAAAAAAAATAGGATTAAAGGTGAGAAAGCAAAAAGTACAGACAAACAAAACAGGCGCCAGTTGAAAAGTACAAATTGTGCACATTGCGCTAGAGTGTGCACAGTGCACATGACGCTCGTTTATTCTGTACGTGGCTCTGTATAGCTGCGAGAAAAGAATGCGCTCTTCTTTTTCGTGGTTTCCACGCTTCGAAAGCGCCTTTGAACTGGTGCATGTTTCCAGTGTCCGTTACGTGACCTCCTTCACCATAAAGAAAGGGGTTCTGTGTCACAAGGAAGAGCGTGAAAAAGACGCAAGCGAGAGTAAGCTAAGCTCACGAAGGCAACTATCAGTGCTCTACTCCACCTGAAGGGTGGAGCAACCTAAGTGGAAATTGCCGTCTACCGATGACAGGTCGACCACATCGGTCTCAGGCCGCCGCGGTGGCTCAGTGGTTATGGTGCTCGGCTGCTTACCCGAAAGACGCGGGTTCGATCCCGGCCGCGGCGGTTGAATTTCTTTGGAGGAGAAATTCTAGAGGTCCATGTGCTGTGCGATGTCAGTGCACGTTAAAGAACCCCAGGTGGTCCAAATTTCCGGAGCCCACCACTACGGCGTCTCTCATAGCCTGAGTCGCTTTGGGACGTTAAACCCCATAAAACCAAAACCAAAACATCGGTCTTAGGTCAGCAACCGACGGAACTGACAGCTGTACCTTTGACCGACATTGAGCCAACGTTATATAGGGATGTTGTTGGTTAGGGAAACGCTTTTTCATCTTCAAATCTGGCGCCACACCTCAATTACTCTCGCAAAAGCAAACGTACAAAAAGCAAAAGTTTCAACGTCTCACCACGCGACTGCCGCGCGTCAGCCATTATTGCTGTCCTCCATGGTTGCCCATAGTAACCGGCGGAGTTTGAGCGGCGTCGGCGCTTGTGCTCCGCTTGCTCGATAGTTTCGCGATTTATGCTTTTGTTCGGACTTCAGCAGCCGTAGACCGAAGCTCCTTCAAAAAGAAATACCGAACGGCTCATTGTCACTGCAGCCGCGAGCGAAATACGCCAATGACCATGAATGCTAAGAAGATCTTTGCGCGGGCTGCTGCGAGCAAATTTATCGCGAAGGATGTCATGGGCGCACATCCAGGCACTTCAGGCTGCGCTGAAAGTGCGAACTTTATCAAGAATTCACGGCGAATCCACGGCGTCCGCGCGGTGGACGCCGTGGATTCGCAGCCGAGCTCTTCGGGGGTACTTTGCAAGCAAGAGCCGATTATCACTCCAAACAGAAAGGATTAAAAAGAGAGTAAGCTGTCCTCTAGCGCACTCCCTTTCGTATAAAAGAGTGCGCTAGAGTACAGCTTACTCTCTTTTTAATCCCATATTTGGCGTATTTATGTTTAGAGCGTACAAACAGGCGGACTGCGCACCATGCGGACTAAGAGGCAACCAAGAAACACTGCCCTGGAAAGAACGCTAAGGACTACAACCCTAGTGTATTCTACAGAAGTATATGTTGTAGTGAGCGTACTTTGAATACTTTCTATCTCAATATTGATTTTCTCGCTTGCTGATCTCTTTGTGCTACCGATGTCTTAGCGACTTTTTAATTTATTTTGACCACGTTTGTTTCGTCGCACACCTAAAACCAAAATGCAGGTCTTGACATTCTTGGCTTTTCAAATTTATGAATTATATATTCCTAGCGCGAAATTTCGTGTCCAGTATAGACATGCCTACGACAACTGCACCGCAAAAATTTGAAACTTGTGATTTGTTCAATGCACAGAAAAAATCTAAAAAATTGGAAGTTAGAGATTTGCGTGCTGCACAGAAAAAACTTGTAAGCATGTCTTGCTCTATCATGTGCCTATACAAACGCTATGATTGTTTAACCAACCTTCCGCCACATTTTGTAAACTGAAGGCTTTTCACAAGATTGACGAAAGAAATAAATTCTAGAAAAAAATGTTTCTGAGATATATTGCTTCGTGTAAGCCCTGAGGGTATGCACACGTAAATAAATATATAAACTGAAATTTTTGGGAAAAGCCATAGACATTATTTCTAATATCCTAAAAAAAATTACATGCAAATCTATCAAAAAAAACATTTTCCAGAAAGCCGCGTTGGTCCTTAAGATGTGTTTTATTCTTTTAAATGCTGTAACATATTTTATTTCAGTTTTGGTTATACACTTTGACAATACATAAGGCCAACGTCGGTAAGACCACTATTCAATGTTGGCCAGAAATAGCGGTGCTGTCGTTGGGTCGTGTAAGACGCATGTATATCCCCAAGCTCGGCCAGACATGTTATGCGATGCTCGGGCCGAGCACTTTTTTGCTGGCGGATTCTATGCTGAAATTGTTTTTCTTCTTGGAAAGAAGGAGTGAGCGGATAAAGGCACGGGGGAAATTAAAACACATGGCTCCGCTATCAGCTTACCGCCTCTAGCTGCAGCACCTGTCTCGGAACTTACGGCCACCGCCAATTTCTCCTGTTCACCAACGAGCCCGAATAAGCGAGCCACTGCAGTGTTCGTCGTACTGCTCAGTAACAACTGCCATCCGAGATTCCTTTTCTCAAGTTCTGAAGAAAAACAAGTGCGAAGGCGATGAGGCTGCGACAAATGGAGCATGATTCTCGTTCGCTCGAACTGTACCGGTTATACAAAACGAATACATTTGTTATATATTATGCTGCATAAAAAAGCGCTATAACCATCCGCCACGGGGCAGATGCAAGCCTTCGCAAAAGGAAGAGATTCGATATGTGCATGCGATAAGACAAAAAGAAAGTTGCTCAGCAACTCTTTTTGACTTCGTGGTCGCCAAGAGTCATCAAATGACACTACGATAAGTGCCTCTGCAGCGGAGAGCCTTAGCCGGCTGCACCTTGCAGACGCCCGACAGGAGCCGTTACCGCCGGACATCTAACCCGAATGGCCGAGTGTGTCCTTTAGGACGCTCCTCTCTAGTTTTTGCAAGTACCACACCTGTGGAAACGGTGCATGGTGATGCGAAGGACAGTGCGGTTCGAAATCTGAGCTTCGCCGCAGAAGGGCCGTCGGAAGAAGATGCTGGAAACGTGTGCCTTGCTTTTTTTATAATTAGATTTTTATACTAAGTTTAATTGTCATTGCCGAATGCCCAGCTTCATCCGCTGCATGAAAAAGGAGGGCCTCTTTCATTTCTCTTTTATTAACCCTTTCCTGTGCCAGCTGCGGGCATCTTATCCCCACAAACTTCTTAATCCCATCCGCTCACGTAACTTTCTGCCGTTTATTTCTACACGTTCGCCTCCTCTTAGAATCCATTCCGCAACTCGAAAGGGCCATCGGTTATCTCCCCTCCGCATCACATACACTGACTGTGTTCATCTTCTTCTTTTGGATTTCAACTAGGATATCACGAACTAGTGTTTTTCCCTTACTCTCTCTGCTCGCTTCCGTTCTTTTAACGTCACCGCTGTCATTTTTCTCTCCGTAACTCGCTGTGTGGTGCTGAGCTTAATTTCAATCCTTTTGGTTAGCCTCCAAGTTTCTGCCACTGAGACGAGGAGGGGCACACTCTAAACATGAATACGCCTATATGGGAGCACGAAGAAGGTAAGCTGTCTTATAGCGCATTCCCGGCGAGAGGACAGCTTAATAAGGGAGTAATTACTCATTGACGTCCACCCGAGCGCAGCCATACGGCTACAAAGGAAAGAAACTTTCTCAGAAACTTCGTAGTTAAAGAAAAATTCGTCCTGGTCCAGGGTTCGAACCCGGGACCACCGCTTCACCGGAGCAGTCGCTCTACCAATTGAGCTAACCAGGACGGCAAGCTGTAGCCGTATGGCTGCGCTCGGGTGGACGTCAATGAGTAATTACTCCCTTATTACAAATCTACTCCACCTTGGGGGATTCCCCTAAATATTTTGTTATTAGAGGACAGCATTACTCTCTTTTTACTCTTTTTTGTTTAGAGTGAAAGGTGCCAATATACAGATACTTTGATTTTGAGAAAAACTGGTATACAGGGTTATTTAGAGGTCAGGTGTGCCGTAGGGTAAAAAGTCAAGTGAAGAGTGATTAGATCATTTTGAATTAGAATACCGAGACCCAAGGTGAAATTTGAAGCGCCGTTTGAAAACGCCATCGTCTGTCTATTTTTGTTTTTGTTTTTGTTTTAAGTGGACCCGTAGTCGCGCTTTCCGTGGCAATTATCAGCGGTAGCTGTACTCTACACAATCAAGAGCGGGGTCCTGATCTCTGCAATCCGCCGCTGTTAACGTAAATCTTGCCGGGATGTTGCCAACGGCAACATCCCACTCCTCACGAAACAGACGAATTTGTCTTGTGTGTTTAGTTGCCTGTTCAAAGCGAAATTTCTTCTTCCCTGCTTTCTCCGCTCTGAAATTCTGTCGTAAATGTTATGTCTTCCTGTTTTCGGAATGGAAAGCTCTTCGTTTTATGGGAGACCCTTCCGCTTGAAGGGTGCAGTTCGTTGTAACGCAAATACCTATTTCTTCTCCTTCAGAGTTTTAGAGCTTTCGCAAAAACAAAAAAAATGATCACCTATACACGTCTTGTTCTGCGCATTTCAGCGGCCTCCACTGAGCTACTCAAGCTGCTCTTCGAGAAGTGTGCAACGAGGCATAAGTTGAGAAAGGGGGAATAGAATGCAGGACATAGAAAGTTAAAAGAAGGAATGAAGAGATAACGCTGCGACCAATAGCGGAACGCTGGCGTTGCCTCTTCAGTATGACTTGCCAGCACACGCGAGCAGTAGTCCGGTGTTCACTATAGCAACTTGCTGGCTCATATTCCTGCAAAGGAATTCGTCCAGACCTGCGGAAGGTGAGCCGAATTTTACATGCATTCTCCGGGATTCATCTGCCTACTACAGGCTTTCCTCCGCTTTCCCTATAAGAGTCATCGAATATATTTGAATATCACAAGGATGATGAAGCGAGATCTACACTCATGCTCCGTCTCAAATGGTTTATTGGCCCCCAGCCTTGGTGGCATGCTTTCTTCTGATAGTGCAGCTTATGTACAGCTGTACACAACAAACAGCCATGGGTGCCTACACCAAGGGCAGAAAAATAACTCCAATGGTTACAAAGCAACACAGCCCTTTTCCTGCTCCTCGGTTTGGCTCAGGCTTCCTGGCCCAAGGCTTTCCTGATGTGTGACACCAGGAGCTGCCAACGCACTTCTGGTTCCCGTGAGAGGGGAATCGACCCATCTGAACAGCTGGTTCGTGCATGAGGCGTAAGGCTAAAAAGGAGATTTTGTTTTTTAAATGTTTATTTCGTTGACTGAGAGCCCGTAGAGGCACTCCCGTAATGCGTGCATGGTGTCTGGCAAGCCTCACCTGAGGTCAGAGTACACCAAGCGCGCGACCATCTGTCGTGGATACGGTGGTTGTTCCGGCGGTGTCCTCGCGGTGAGCGCCGAAAGCGAAGCTTTCGCGCTGCTGACAAGAAGTACAACGAGCGAAAATGCGGCACGTGTCGCGAATTGCTCGAAAACAAGAATAAACCAAGTCTATACCTTCACGGTACCTCTGGCTGTCGCACTCCCCTCAAGGCGCAAGCGTGAGTTTGTGAAGCACCTTTCCCACAACGCAGGTCAATGGCAGTCCTAAATTACTGGCAGAGGAGTGTCGACGCCCCAGCCCTACTTGGAAAACTTACTTGCCGCTAGGTAAGATGACATGCATATTTCGGTCACGTCAGCGCGTGTTTTTCGTGGCCCGCCGGGTATTCCGAGTACTGCATCTCCAGAGTACGCGGAGGGGGGAACGAACACCGTAAGCAGCGCGCTTTCGTCTTCCGAGTGGACCTTGTCGTACAACTCATCTCCGGAGAACTCCGAGCATGTGCTGGCCCAGATTGGAGTGCGGTGGGGGGAAAAGCCGCGGGGAGCTCATTTTATGCGCAGCTCGCTCAGCCGTATCAGAAGGGGAGGGAGGGGAAGGGAATCGTCGCGCTCAGATCTGGAAGTGTCTCGCCCTCGGCCGCCGGAGAAAACCGGAAGAAAGAAAGAAATCTGAGAACGGTGAAGAGAAAGTAAGAGATAGAAGGAAGAAAGGAAAAAAAAAGAGCAGGCAACCGAAGAAGGACACGTGATCAGACTCGCGTAGTACGATGAAGGCGCCAACGGCGCGCGAGGAGGACACTTGAGCGCATAGCGGCACACGAGACCGGGACAAGAACGCAAGAAAGAAGAAAAAAGGAAAAAAGAAACCGCAAGAGAAAAAAAAAGGAAGGAAGAGAAAGTGAGAAGACCTGCGAGAAGGGAGGACGGTGGCGAAGAAGAAGAGAGCTGCGGGCGTCTTCTTCTCGGAAAGAAACCAGAGAAACCCCAGAAGGCGTCCTCTGCCTGATTCGTTTTCTTCTCTTTATTATTTTATTTTGCTCTTCTCCTGCGTCCTCATGCTCTTCTCGGCTACAGCCAGCCAGTACAGATCGGCCTGTGCATCGGATCCGCGTTCCGCATAGGCTGCTGCCGCGTTGCGGGCAGGGTGCAGTTAGTCCAAACCGGCGACGACGTCCCAGCGGCGACTGGAGAGATCTCGGCGAGCGCTATCGGCTGCGCTGCCGCTGCTGCCGGCTCAGCTGTAGTGCTGCGGCTGCTGCCACTGCCAGGGAAGGGAAAAGCGAGCCGTCTCTCCAATTTACAGCGGCAATCGGAGCTCGTTTATTGTGCGCCCCGACGCTGATCCGGAACGCGGGACCCGCAACCGGGCATCCAGTGACGCCAGCCGCCCCCGCTCTTCTTTTCCTCTTCAGTCTTCCTGCTGGTCACCCGTGGAGGCCCCTTGAAGAGGAGGAGGAGGAGGAGGAAAGAGGGACGAAAGTTTGCCGCACGCGACTTTGTCTTCATCCGCGACAGCGTTCAAGTCGAGCGAGGCAGCCATGGTTCGGCAGCTGGGTTGACCGGACTTCGGACCATTCTGCAGTCGTCCTGCACAACGTCTGTGGAAGGACAGCCTATTTTCAGCGTGGGTCCCTGGATCGCCCTGCACGAACCACGTGAGGGAGTGTGACACTGTGCGTGATTGCAAAGGGAGTGTTGCCTGAGGATACTTTGGCGCTGCCTGTTTCAAATCCCTCTAGTTTTGTCGCCACCCGAGCCCCGCAGGAAAATACCAGTGTGGATCGTCTCCTTCAGTGTGCAGCCAGTTGAATCGAACACGAATCACGTCTTGCGGGCGACGAACCTTGCTTCCCTGACCAACTGGATCGACGCTTCAGCGAGCTGTGCGGTGTACTGCAGTGCTTTGCCCGTGCTGCGAAATAGTCGTCGCTTTATTACTGCTTGTTCCTGTGCACTGAAAAGCTGCGACTCTGTGTGATACCGACGTGCACCAACGGGATCGTATGAGTAGTCGTGCGCAAGGAGCCTGAAGTCAACGATTGCTTTCAGGCACTTCTTCGTGTAATAGCGGTCCAACCGCTTAGGTGGTGCAGTGCGATCGAAAGAGGCGCGAAGCGAGTTTTTTGCGTCACTGACGTGCCGTGCGATCCTGGTTTCATCCGCCTTGAGTGAGGCGACGATTCGCGCGTGATCAGAGTACACTGTTGGAATCCGGGTACGGTCCGTCGGTGCCGGTCGCTATGGTGCCGAAGGAGGTCATCCATCGCCTCTTCTCCAGGACCCGTTCCATGGAGTAAGTCTTCTGCCTTTTTATACCTGTTGCAGCCAGTAAAGAGGAGTAAGAAGTTGATATTACGCAGGACAGAGCGCTGCGCGCTTCGCTTTTACTGGAACGTGTCACCTGTGCTCCAAAACAACACACTGCTGGCAGGAGTTCAGTTTCATTCCAGTGTATAATAAGCTCGTGTGCCCCCAGGCATCTTTGTTGCCATTTGTATATCGAGGCTTCAGCAGAAAAGGTTGCATTCCTAACTATGTGAAGTTAAGGAAAATTTGACGAAGATTTCGCTAGTCTCCGGTAGCATCTTTCTTTTAAGTAAACTGTGGTCATTCACCTAAACTGTAATGATTTGTCTGAGGAGACTCTCCGCCTGCGTAAAACACTGCGGAATAAAGGGCTTATTTGTATGTACAGAACTTCAAAAAGACACAAAAAATATGTATTTGGCATTTAAGCTCAACTATTTAACTTGGCTCAGTTAGCAGAACGCCTGGCACACCCCTTACCACGCGATCTGCTGAACCGAATGCCATCCCGTAAGCACTCGTTTAGAAGCGCCTAAGTGACCTTATGTTTGGCGCGCATGCATTTGAAATCCAACGCCAGATTTTCTAAATGACTCAAGGCTGCTCTATAGGGGCCAGCATGTGCGAGTAGACAGGTCTAGCTGATAGTAAAAAAGTCAGCCGACTGTCACGCTTACGCATCAGTGAAAACGGCGCAATCTTGAAAGAGTGATTCGCTCCTAATTATTGGTAATTCAGCGTCAGTGACTGTCGTTGCAACTCTGCTGGAGGCAACAGCAGATTTGCAACACTATGAACCCAAAGAAAGCGGTTGATGTTGTTAGAAGCAGTCACTTGTGTCTTTTGAAGTGCGTCTTTCTGCAAAGAGCTGGGAGAGATTCAATGACTTAGAGCATTAATAATGAGATAACAAATAAAAATGGTGCTCCGTTTGACGCCGGATGAATCCACCTGCGCAGTTTTTACCACTTCTCTTGTTGTTGTGTGGATCAGTTGGTGTGTACTATTCCGGAGATGTCATTATCTTCATCTTTCGATTTTTTTTGTGCTCACCACACGGTTATTAGTCTAGTTCTTTCTCGGCTACTATATTAATGCATGTGCCGTACAGTGCTTTCAGTTATGAGCCCCAGGAGTGCATTTAACTTCTTCGTCACTAAATATATGTTTCCTGCGAGACCACTCTACTTTGATTATATATATTTGGTTAATCCCAATCCGGTTAGCCGCAGTAGCCGCGACGAGCGTATAAATACGCACTTTCACGTAGACAGTTGTCAGACAAACTGTCTTTCACCACCAGCTTTGGTATGCCATCGGAACAAGATGTTGGTGGTGCCGAACCTCAGCGCATATATCCGTTATTAGTTTTATTCGCTTGCGCTTAGTGTGCCGTATTCGGATGCACGGTTATATGAGAAAAGCCAACAGCCACAGAAACCAAGGGACACAGGGGATTTTTAATTTATTTATTTATTTTGTGCTGTTGTTCGATTTACAATATTACTGAATATGTTATCGCTTAAAAATTGAAAGGCTGGTCCTCCAGCCGAAACGTCGTGAATTAAATCTTGTTGTGTTTTTCAAGTTCTGGTGACTTTATCTTATATATATATATATATATATATATATATATATATATATATATATATATATATATATACATATATATATATATATTCAACATTAGAAGCCGAGTTCTGCGTTGACTTTTGACTTTGCATCACGGGAAGTCGAAAGCTATCACCCAGGCGGGGCTGTAGAACACGCAGCTGTCACCTGGCGACGCATAAATGGCTGCGCAGATAAATGTCGCGCCAACAGCCTGCGCAGGATGCACCATAAACCTGTACGCTCTCCGGCTGCGCATCAAATGCAGTCAGTTCTCTTTGCTAACACACACGCACTCAGACCATAACGCCGACCTTGCGCTGTATTTCCCGTCTTACGCGGCTTTTATTTACGTTGCAAACATATTCGCTTGCGTCTGCTTTGTGCAAGCCTGTACATATATCACCACTGTTAAGGGCACGTGGCTTTCGTCATTCATCGCATGTGCCAAGCCGTGGCGGCCAAAAGAGATAGGTTGGAGTACCAGCGCACTAGTGATCGTTATTTCGACTCCCTTATCCAGACAGGCAGGCAGGAATCCGAGGATGAAGATGCAACGGCAAGAGCCGCTCACATGCCTTGCCTTATTTTATTTATTCAATACTGCCAGCAGCCTTTTGGCCGCCAAGGCAGGAGTGGTTAAAAGGCAAAACAAATGAACACAATGCTGTTTGTTACAAATCACTCTCGTACTATGACGACAAAAAAAAAACAATGAAATACAAAACACGAACAAAATTATGCAATGAACAATCATCACTCAATCAACAACACTTCAGTTCAACACTTATTAGCAAAGTGGCACTTTCAAAAAGTTGCAATCGATGCGCAGCAATCACAAGTAGGGAACAATGGCTGCTAAAAAGGATTCGGACGCTTACAGGTTCACCACTTCATTCGGCAACGCGTTCCGCTCAACAATGCTCCTTGGGAAAAAGGAAGCCTTCTGCGCGTTTGTACGACATTGGGGTACCAAAATCGCCTTGCTGTGTTTCATCCGGTTAGGGCGTGCCGTGTTAAATTGCATGTACGTTTGGAAATCTAGCTTTATTTGTCTGTTAACAATGTTGAACATCATTTTGAGGCGGTTGTCGTTGTCGCTGTGTGCTCTTTCAGGCAAAAGTTTCCAGAAATATGCCCTCACAGTACACATGCCCCTACGGTTTGTTCCTCCCAATTCAGGTTACAGTATATAGGCTAGCGGCGAGTAGAGCTCAAATATTCGGCATTTTAAATCAGTTGAAGCGAATTTGAAGAATTTCGTTGGGTCACTCTTTTAGCGCATTTCAGTCAATCTACTATAGATCAAGACTCTGATAATGCTACCATGAATAAACAAACAAAAACAAACAAATAAACAGTAAACAAGGTGCCACCACTACAGTGAGGGAAATGTGATAAGGAAAATGTTAGGGAAGTGGTCCTCCTAAGAAAGAATTTTTTTTTTGTTAGGAGGACCACTTCTTGTGGCGGTGCCTGTAGCTGCGCTACCGCACGATCACTGAAGCGGATTTATTTATTCATGTGCTTGCTTGCTTGTTTGTTTGTTTGTTTTCCTTTTATCGCCCAAGTATACTGCAATCTATTTAGGTAACAGCTGAAGTCTGAAGCAAGGAAACACCGCAAAGAAAAGGCGACGTCGGAGAGAAACACAACACGTTGCATACCGAAATATTCGCTACATTCACTTGCGATTTCCATGACGCATTTCTCAGCAAGCAGAGTCGGTGGACGAGGTGTTGCACCTTCGCGCGTTGTGTATTATATATATATATCCCTGCAAGTCATGTGGTCGTATCGCGTTGCTCGAGCTGCTTTGCTGCGTGCCGGTCTCGACACACGAGCAAATTTGTGCAAAAGGACAGCGTCACGTATCTCCTAAACAGCGGCAACACAGTGACCTGCCTGTCAGATAATTTTTCTCTCTGTCAGATAATTTTCCGCCTGTCAGATAATTTTTCTCTCTTAGAACAGCGAGCGAACTGCGTTCCAAGTCTTCAGTGAGGACATAACTGAGGCCACGGTTTGCTGGTGTCGGCACCTGCAATGAATAGTGACAGAGAGTATAGACTGAGACCGAAAGAAAGATTTGGTCTCTCCAGCACCACTAATGTAACATGGATCAGAGTAGAGGGGGCAAGAAAAAAATCAATAAAAATAAAATTGCCCAGCCCGCACATAGTAGACAGTCGCCATCGGGCTAGCGGCTCTTAATTAAATGGTCGGTTAATGCGGTAGGAAATCAGCAAACAAATATTTTTACTTTTCATTCAAGTGGTAAGGTAATATGTTTACTTAGGGCTGGTAGTGGCCGCTGATCCGGAAATTGAAGAATGAGAATGGGGTGGAGCGCATACGGCAGGTTCTCTCGGATCATGGATGGCAGTCTACCAATATCTTTCAAGAGAAAATTATACAGTGAGGTGTATCTTACCGGTACTCACCTACGGAGCAGAAACGTGGAGGCTAACGAGAAGGGTTCAGCTTATGTTAAGGACAAGGCAGCGAGACATAGAAAGAAAAATGACAGGTGTAGCGTTAAGAGGCCGGAAGCGGGCGGAGTGGGTGAGGGAACAAACGCGGGTTAAAGACATCCTAGTCGAAATCAGGAGGAAGAAACGGGCTTGGGCAGGGCGTCTAATGTGAAGAGAAGATAATCGCTCGCCCTCAAGGGTAACTGAGTGGATTCCGCGAGAAGGCAAACGTAGCAGGCGGCGGCAGAAACTTAGGTGGGCGGATGAGATTGAGAAGTTTGCAGAGATGCGGTGGCCGCAGCCGGCAAAGGACCGGGTCGATTGGAGAGACATGGGAGAGGTCTTTGTCCTTCAGTGGGCGCAGTCAGGCTGATGATGATTCAACACGGCGGTAACCACTCAGGGCATTGACGCCACTTCCCCAGGAAAAGTCCTCACGCACGTTTCCGTCCTCCTAACTCTTTGCTTCTTAAAAGAGGTACAAAAGAGTCCACTGCGTAAAAAATACACTCATGTCGCGTAGTTGACTTTCGGCATCTTCTCAACACAGCTATAGGTGAAGTTTAAAGGAAGGTTCCCATCATCAGTACGCATCTGATCAACGTCGCTCGGCCTTAAAAATGTCAAGGACTTGCGGAGCCGACATTGTTTACTTCTTTCCTTGAAGACTTTACTGTTGCCATAGAGAGACAGCGCAGTACAAAAACCTCAAAAACCGTATTGGGTTTTTTCCTCGATTAAGGATCAGGAGGCGTTTAAAAAGCACCTAATTCTTTCCTGCAGCAGCCCGAAGAAGCACCGTATCGCACCTCTTGCATCGCGGCTCCAATACAGGATGATCAAAAGGGCTCAACATTCAGCGGGGGATGATTATCAGCTGTCCTTGACAAGAATGCTGCCGCACAAGCCTTAGTTAATTTATTACTTGAAGCGGAGCGACACACGGGCGTCTTGGCTGGGCATTAAATAGACAGATCCTCTCCTCTTCTATCTCTCTCTTCTCTCTTCGTTCAGCCTCTCTCTTTCTGCCTGGCAAGAACCAGCCCGCACCGCCTGGCGCCAGAGCAGACGGCGCGCAGTCGGCGCAGGAGCAGGGAAAAGAAGGGCGGCCGTGAATGGGCCTCCCGTATAGCGGATGCGAGAAACGAGCATCCGGGATGCGGGCCCGCTGGCACCCTCTTCCCGCCGTTGCGGTCAGTGGCCGCAGAACAAGGCCACGCGAACGATTGCTTATGCGGCGGTGATTTACCTCAGGAATGACGGCCCCTTCGGAGTACGGCATTGTCAACGCGCTACAGGACTTGCCTTCGATCAGGCGCTACATCGCATGCATTAAAGAAAGTTGCGGGACGATCAGACATGCGATGCGTCAATTCTGAGGTAGCAGTTGGATCTACTCCCGATGATAAAATTGGCTCTAATGAATTGTTTTACATAAAGCTGACGTTTCGTACTCGCGACAGCATTTTTCTGGAGGAGAAGGTAAGAGGAGGTTGGTCGAGGGTGATAGTAGACGGATGGGCAACCCCCTAGCTACGGGGTTAGGGCTGGGAGGTGGCTCGGGCTTATGGTAGGCATCTGGCTTTCCAAATGCGTCTTTGGATTCGATTTCGCCGTCGGGTTTTTGTGTTCCGCTGCTGGGTGGACGTCTAGTGGGTAGAGACCTTGTGAAAGGTGCAGGTAAATATGTTGGTCATACGTGGATGGTGGGTGGGGTGGGGTTGGACGGTGAATTGAGAGTAGCGGTGGGTAGATGGGTGGGTGCTATCTTCTCCTGGCTAAGGGGGTGCGTTGGGGAGGTGGCTGGTTGGTGGTGCTTCTTGGAGGTGGAAGTGGAGGGAGGAGGCTTCTTGCTTGGGCTATAACGGACACCAAATTTCCGGAACGCGGGTTACGGCAGCAGCAGAAAAAGAGA
The DNA here is from genome assembly GCF_055824585.1 of Amblyomma mixtum. Classification (NCBI taxonomy): domain Eukaryota; kingdom Metazoa; phylum Arthropoda; class Arachnida; order Ixodida; family Ixodidae; genus Amblyomma; species Amblyomma mixtum. The sequence goes on along the minus strand of NC_143016.1, from coordinate 129,767,024 downwards.
AGAGTTCAAAGCACATATTTTCCGTTAGAGGGACACAGAACGAAACTGTATAGATCAAAGACTGCCCCACATATTTTCCCTTACAGGGACACAGAACTAACCTGTAGCGATCAAAGACTGCCGCGTTCCAATGGCAAGGAGGCTATGCTTTCACTGAAAGTTAACAAATGCCGAAAAGCAAAATGCAGGTATCGCCACAACCGACCGCTTTCACAAGCAAACTGCGTTGACGTCAATACTGTTTTTAGGATGAGGATCTCTGAGGCCGGAGTGCGACATCAATTACTTTCCCCCTGCCAGCGTTGACGGAGTTCATAGTTCTCTCGGCGTCAGCAGTTACGCGAAGAGTTCGAATCGAGTGGCGGAAAAAAAAAAGTATTCCATTTGCAACTCCGAGTTGCTCGGCAGTACGTACGCCCTCTGCAGCCTAACGAACGCCGACAAAGATACCGTCAGGCAAACAGTAGAATTTTACTCTGAACAAAATACGGTGAAGTAGAAGAAATGTCACTACTTTGTGGCAGCACAGCGACTCACGGTCGTTCGTGGAAAGTTTCTTTTTGTGTGTGTGCAGTATAGAGAGTTAAGCAACCTAGGACAGTTAGGATCTCCAGTCAGGGTAATGAGAGTCTAGGAGATGAAGCAGTTCCAGGCGAAATGCGGGATTTAAAAGACAGCCATCCCGATCTGGTTATGTCAGTGAATTAAAGCGGGCCTGTAACGCCTATTAATATACATCGCATGCAGTTTGGTGTAGGTGTGCCTTGCGGCTGAGAAAATGATCTCTTTTCCTTTTTGTCATGATCTCCCAGAGTGCTTGCGAATGCAGTTTTAAAATTGTATTCGACGGAAAGCTGTCCTGCAGGTTGACTCTGGCGCGCACATTTTGTTTCACATTTTTACACGCGCGCACATCCACAATATCAGCACAATGGAGGAAGACACCATATTGTACGCACTGATACTGGTACCCATTATGTAAAGAATGATCCGCCGATCCACTATGTGTCAGTACTGTATTGGTCTCGCCCCGTCAAAACAAAGTTTCGGTTTAAGGAAGTAGTTGTTCGCACCTTTATCCTTGCTCAGAGGGTATTCTACCTGTCCGTCATGCAAACGCCGGCTTTTTTGGCAACGTACATAAACCAATCGCAGTGTTACTTTTCATCCCGAGAGTACCTGTGACTGTAGCCTATAGCCAAATACTGCTGATGATGTTTCTCACGTCCTACTGTTTGCGTATAATCCTGTATCGTCGATGGAGAATGTGTCGAGGGTCACTGAGCGCAGCCTTTCATCTAGCCAGTCATTGGCGCCCTTCTCATCAAGGCGAGGCTTGACAGCGCTACTGGTCGAATTCCAGAACTCCGGACTAAATAAATCATCATTACAATTCTGCTGCAGTCGGAGCCAGTTTCATCGTGTGTCACTCCGCGTAACACAAAAGCCGCTTCATTCTCTAGCAATAACAGCACGAACTCTAATCCACTGTTTCGTAGTTTCAGTGTCGAACTTCAATTAGTGACGACAACTCGAGCAATGGCATTCATGAAGGTCGGGGCCGAAGGGGCATGCGCACATGTATCTTTGTCATAACAGAGAAGCAACCCAGAGCGAATTGCAGCTAGCGACGCGTCACGCCTAATCAAGCCCCATTCTATGCTCGTTGCCGAGAGAGGTGTGACGCCAGCCGCTTCGAAGCGCGCGCAACGATGCTGAAGTGCTTCAAATCGTGCCTCCTCTTCATTGGCCTGGCTGTCTCTGGGGCAGTCTTCAGCCTTACGCAAGTTCCGCGCTGTTCGCAGTCAACCGTGGCGCGATGGTTGCCTCTCTTCCCCGGCAGTCCTTTCGCCACCACGCGACAGGACCGCCACTGCACGAACCAGACGCTCCTATGGTGCACCTTCGATACAGGACTTCCGGCATCTAAGCTACTGCACTGGGAATCTCCTGCGCATCCTTACGCGTTCGCGGTATATACACTGCCGATATGAATACCAATGGGGCGAGGACATCCGCATTGCTGCTCCTGCCTGCACGTTCAATGTGACGCTCGATCACAATAATCCGCCGAAGGAGTTTCGGCACCTCCGACAGGATGCCCCCTCGCCAGGCCCCCCTCGTACACCAGCGGCGTTGCCCAACGTCGCGGAGGCGCTGATTGCACGCTCAACCGCGTCAACACGCGCGCCTCTGCGTGCTCGGCTCTGCTCCCGTCATTGAGCTTTGCCGAATCTGCGCGCCAGACTTGGTAGCAGATATATTTCTGGCTCGTGTCCGATCGCCCGGAATTCCGCAGCCGCCCCACTATATCGCCGCAATGTCGCGTTTCGTGTGACTCGTCGCGTGTGTCCGAGACAATCGCGTATCTATCTTGACAAGGTGTGTACACGATTCGGTCGTGATTGAGAACAGAGCGCCTGCATAAGCCTGGAGTGCTTATACAATACGCCCGCTGCCACCAGCACCACCGGGTCCTTGTTTTATCCAAGTTGCCCGTGCCATCATGAAAACAAGCTCTTCAGCTTTGCCGTTGACTGGTGCGACGCCGAGGGAGGAAAAGCTCGCCATGTGCTCTCTCCAAGGAGACAAGCACGTAGTTTGTTTTTCCTGGTGAGTCCATCCTGGCTCTTTTGTCTCATGAAATGCTGCGCAGTTTGTGCATGTCCGAGTAATATTCCTACTTCATATGCAGTCTACGACTAGTGCCCATAAACCTTATGGCATTATTTCTATTTCAAAGAGTTGCTGAAACCTGCCTGGCACTTGTTGGTAGTAATGCTAGAGTGGTTATGTTTAATCTGCAATCCTAGACGCATGGCTATCTTAATGCCAATCCATGCAGAGGTAAAAATAAACTTGGGTAACTGAGTGCGAACTAATTGCCCCTTTTCACATTGGTCGTACGTGAGTGTTCTTAACCGCCTCCGCCAGGCGACATCTTCGACCGACTAGTCGAAGACAGCGTCTTTCTCACCAAATATACGCGCTGACCCAGTCAGTGGGAACTTACCCGTCTAAAGAAACACGAAGAATGTGGCAGCGGCTTGGTCGTCCTGAACGCGGTGGGGATTTCTCAGCGCAAAAAGGTTTGTCTCCTGTGTCTACTGGGATACCATCGCGTTCTTTGAGGATACTGGCCTAAATCAGACTTCAAATGCCGCCCAAAGTGAGTCATTGTGCTTCATCCTCTTAGAGAAATGAGCATTGCACACTTGTACGTAGCGCTGACATTTGATAGACGCAACAGCCGTCGAACAAATACGCAACGCTGTTTACCATGGTGAAGACTGTGTAAACGGAATTATTATTGAGTTGTCAACACACATTTGCACTAATTTCTGTTGAATTTATGTTGTGCCATCCATCATGGGAGTTAATGTATCTAAGCCTAACTTAAGTAAGTTAAGCCTAACGAGGCCTTACATCTAACCACAGCCTTACCACTTTATGCTTGACAAGAACGCAGCACCTGTTAAGGCTCTATTAGCAGCTCGAACTTTCCCGTTCATCACACACACACACACACACACACACACACACACACACACACACACACACACACACACACACACACACACACACACACACACACACACACACACACACACACACATATATAGACACATATAGTAGTAGTAGAAAACGTTTATTCGGCCAAAATTTACAGGCCGAGCATAGCATGTCGGCCGCCTGGGCGACCAGAAGTCGCTGTTCTTCCTCCCCTTCAGCGCCAAGCCAGTCGAGCCAGGTGGTGATCGATAAAGAAGGTGGGGGGTAGGAACCCGACTGCTGAGCAGCCGGGTAATAGAAGAGGCAATGGGCAAGGTCCGCATAGATACAGGGGCAGTTGGGACAGGAAGGGTCCGATCGATAGCGATAGAGAAAGAGGCGAGACAGGGTGATGAGTGCATTCATTTGAACGTGCCGAAGAAGGCGAGCCTCCGGCACTGTGAGTGATGGATGAGGGGGAGGGTAAAGGCGTTTGTCGAGGCGGAGCTCGAGGTAGACCTCTTTTATGGTGCGGCGAAGGGTGAGTCTCCCACCGTCCTCCGAGGGCTTGGGCCAGGGGATCAATGGTGCCCGGAAAAGTGTGTCACGGGCGAGCTGATGAGCCAGCTCATTGCCGTCAATCCCTGAATGCCCAGGGACCCAGCGGAGGAAAACGATGGAAGGCTGCAATGCGGAGACCGCTCGTTCGACCTCCTGTTGAAGAGAAGGGGTTAGGGTGCGTTTCTGTATGTGGTGTATAGCGGCTTGTCAGTCTGAATAGACTGTGTACTCTTGAAGAGAGGGAAGGAGGGCAAATGACTGGAGGGCATGCGCAATGGCGAGGACCTCGAGGGATAATGCATCCGGAGGGCGTAGAAACGGCCCGCTGGTGTGAGTTTCAGGAGCGGGGAGGTGGGGATGGTACAGGGCGTAGCCGCAGGAACCTCGATGCGCGTTTGTTGCAATTAACTTACTCTGCTGCTGGTAAAGTGAGTTAAAATACGTTTTTTAAAGAAACATTTATTATGCAAATGGTTTCGGATGGCTGCGGACTGTCCGAAACAGCTGGTATAATACAGCGTATGGAACAGTTTACTGACGTTGTCTGACGAAACGTCAATAAGGTGTTTCACACGCTGGTCTACTTTTTCACCATATTTGGTCGTGTCAAGGTTCTATTTCACTGAGATATATACACCGGAGGCCGCGGCCTTTCCCAGAAGATGGCCGGCGCCGTCTCTCACACGTCGTCGATCGGTCGGAGGTAGTCTTGTTACCTGCACAGATTTTGTAAATAGGCCAATTATGGGAACTCCAATCTGGCACTATTACTTTTAATTGTTTCATAGTCCACCCTAACGGATATAGTTCAGAGAAAAACTAAAGTAAAAGTCCGAACCACCCCCACAACGTTCAGGGCACGACCATTGTCGCGACTAAACAGCTCAGGGAATGAACCTATAACCACACTGGAAAGCGGTGCTTGCGCATGTTTACCGAATGATAGCTGTCTTAACAACAAAACTATATCCGTATCTTTAGCCCTTTTAGCTGACTTTAGAAGGTCCGTAGTGCCAGTATCTAAGAAGCTTTGAGTGTTAGGTGCAACCTGAGGTTTGGTGAGCATTTATTTTTCAGGGAAGGCAACGCGCTTCGGGTATATCGTCGCTTTCTCAGTACTCCCTTTACCGCTGCAACTCTCTTCTCTTCGACATCGAGGTAAAGCGGGAGAGGGAAAATACAGTCCACGAGTTTATCCAGCACCACATCTCAATAGCGGGAAGCTAGGACACAACTTAAAAAAAAAAAACAGCAGTTGGTAACCATGGGCCATGGTCGGCGGCGTCCTGTGTTACTCTGCAAGTGAAAAAAACCAAACAGAATAAGATTTTTAATGTTTGATTGACTGTGTTGAACAAACCAGAGGCGTCAAATTTCTTCAGCTTATAACTTCGTCTGGTGGTTAACTTCTTTTTTAGGAAACAGGAAGAGTTTTAACAACGGACTACTTTTTCGTCGTGGCGGAATTCTGTGCCGCTGTCCTGAATATGGGCGGAGCTTCACTGCAGACTTAAGTTGTATACGTCTATAGCGCCATTATAGTGGCATTCTATAGCCGAAGTGATACGTGGTCCTTGCTACGATGTAAATGAAGATATTATTAGCTTAACAGATCTGTACACGCATTCCTACGCTCCTAGCATTCCTAACATCGCTTCTCAGCGCTGTAAGCCTAGATTCCCGGCGCCCTTCTCCCTCCCCCTTCTTCCTCCGTTTGTGTCTTCCGCGGACAATATCTCCGCTCTCATTCACACCTGGCACCCGCTATCGTTAATGACGCCGCTCCGTGAATACTGCCGTTGCCCGGGAGTGCGCGACCGACCGCCCTCGGCCCATTATGGTGCGCCAACATCGGAAACGGAGTCACAACGTCCATACGTGAGACGACATTCCCGAGATAATTCACGCGCCCACCTGGGTCGGAAACGCATTCACTGTGTACGCGCGCGTACTCGATACGAAAGGAATCTCGTGCGCCGCTGTGCGTGTGTGGCCGGAAGTGGATGCATCTCAAGGGCGCGGCATGCGGCCCGGTATAACACGGCGAAGACTGCTCGCGCAAGACTGCCAGTGCTTATTTGGTCTGCCTCGTTATGCGCGCATACAAATGAGCGGCGTATCTATAGTAACGTGTACCTCGAACCGTGTCGAGCGAGACGGCATGCCCTCGCTCTCTCCGCGTCCCGTACACGCAGGACGCGCTACACTTGGTGCGGCTCTCTTACGAAACTGTGGCAGCCGGCAACTGTGGCAACTCCACGTACCGGTCCGCATGGGTGTTACGCGGCAGGAAACATTCGGCGAATCGGCCCGCGCGGGGGTCTTTGTGGGCTAAACAACTGTGATCCCCGGCCGTAATGACTGGCATTGGCGGGGTTCCGAACCCAGCTCTTCTCTTGTGCCTCCTCGTGGCCTCTGCTCAGCTGCGCCACTCTGCTATAGCTGTTCAGGGAGAGGAGGAAGGTACCGGACACGGGGGCGTGGCACCACGGGAAAAAAGATAAAGAGCGTGTAACAAAAAAGAAAAGAAAGGGCTACAAATTGTTTTTGTCTGCTGGCTAAGGTTCGGCTCACACATAGGAAGGCGACGTGAGGCCGTCTGTTCTTTCGTAATGTTCGCACGTGGTTAACACTTCAAATGGTTAGCGCTTTGACTGTTGCTTTTGGAGGTTTGAATCGTCCGCATCGCGTCACTGCGGCTGAAGCTTAGAGAATTTCATTACTTTTCAAAGGACAAGCAACATACCGGGGCCACTAGCGCTTTGATGCCATCGTCGCTCAGCTCGGGGTTTGTGAAATAGCGCGCTTTGTGTACGATATACATATTGAGGGCTTAGAAATGCCGCAAGCAGGCCATTGTGCTACTCAGGCATGGGCAATATCGAAGGTCGATATGAGGTATCGCTTGCCAAAACAGGAAATATCGGTATCAAAAATACATTTTTAGTGTATGATGTATTTTAACTATACTCGATACCAAAAACGTAGTGTGTCGCATACATTGAGGCTGCTGTGAGTCAGACTTCGGCCCGAAGCGCTTGCTCGGGCAGTAGTGCACTGAAAAAAAAAAAAAAGAAGAAAACGATGGAGCAGAGTTAGGAAGAGACCATTTCTTTCTTCCCACGTTCGTCGTTTGACAGATAGACGGTGTATATGCTGCGCTTCTGCACGCTCAGTGACAGAAGGCACGAAGAGACAGGCTCACCGTTGTGGTAGAAACAACAGACCGGCCCCCATTTCAAGTTGCGATGTGACAACAGATATAGAAAACTTTCGTCGTCACGCTCAGGTGCTTTCAAAAGACACGTTGTTGATTACATAAGTGAGGTAAAGGTCACGAACTATTCCACACTCAGGTCAATGGAGTCATCAGCTCTGGAAGCGTCAAATGCCCCGCATTCCGACGCATTCTGAAGAGGCGCTTTGAAAGTTGAGCTTCTTAACAATACCTCCAGGGTATACGAGTCGACATGGCTGCGCTTCACTTTTTTTTCGTTCATAAAAGAGCACTTTCACCAGATAGAACATGGCTACTTGCTGGGCTGCTCACGTATACAGAGTATTTTTTCATTTGCTTTGCTTATGGCACGGCAACATCATGGGGCTCTTTCGGACCGTTTGTTTGAGCAAAGGTTATTAATTAACCCCGTTGAGAAAAGGTAACATCTTAATAACGCAAGTTAGCAAGGTATGTTTTGCCCCAATAAAAACTTCCAGCCGTTTCATTTTTTGTTGTTTGCCTCCTAGCATTTGACCTAAAATGTTCATTTTCAAACGTCTGTTGAACACAGTGCTTGGTAAATGGGAGTTCGGCCTTCGCAAGGCCACGGAGCTTGCACCTTCTTTGCATTGGGTAAAGGCACAATCAACCTGATAAATATTGCAGTAACAAACGAAAAGCATCAGAAAATGTTTCAAGTTTATTCGTATGTAGTGAAATGCTCACAGACCGGTTTGCAAGAAGATAATTACCTAAAAAAAAAGAAGATTTTATTAGGCTCTTAATGAAAAGGATCGTTTCAACGCCACCATGGCTTCAGTCCAATGCTAAAGTTCGAATGAAACCAGCTGCACCGACACCAGAGTTTAAAGAAACTGGAGCTTAAAGAAATCCGTGTAGCCGGATTCGTTTGAACCCTTTCAAAAACAGTGCGATGTATCGAATACATTAACGTTCCATGAACTATGGATGAGTTTCTTAACTTTGCTAACGGTATTACCAGCTGTACTAATATTGGATTTATGTGGTGCATCGAAGTATCGACGAAGCAGTATCTGTATCGGAAATCAATTTTCCTTCTGCATATAGTTTCGATATCGGAAATACAATTTTTTTAATGGTATCGGGTGTGAGTATCGAAGATACTTTTTTCAAGTATCATTCCCAAACCTTATATACTACTTGTAAAACAAGGACAATGGAATTTATGCAGTGCTCTGGCCTTAAATTTCGGAAATTCAGCGCTCAGGTACATTGACCCCGCAGAACTTTACGCTTCGACGCATTACCTGCATGTCATTATCGTCGTATCAAGGCAAAGATACTAGAAAAGGAAGGCAAGAGCTTCACTCTTGCTAAGAAACTGTGCTTCGTCGTTTGGCTGTATTTACCGAGCTGGCGATCACATGAACACTTCCTCTATCTCACGTTTCTTGTATTTTTCTTGGTTTCCTTCTCTATTATTTGCGGCTGCAGGTGCTACAAGTTCTTGCTTTGTCGGTGCATCGTCGTTGGATGAGAATAGATCGGCCAGCGTGCATATTAACCCAAGAATTACAAATGATCGATACAATATTGGAAATGGATGATTTCACCCTGGTCCTATGTAGGGCAAGTTTTGCCAATACACTGCCAATATTGGGTCGATTATCTGTGCTGCTTAAATCTTTTTAAACCTTTTTCCAGTATCTTTGTCTTTATATACGACGACAGAGGCATGCAACTGAATCGTCGAAGCGTATACCGTTCTGCGAGGTGAATATATGTGAGCGCTGAATTTCCGAAATTTAAGGCCAGAGCACTGCATAAATTTCATTGTCCTTGTTTTACAAGTAGCATAAGGTTTGTGAATGATACTTCAAAAAAACTATCTTCGATACCGACACACGATACAATCCAAAATTGTATTTCCGACACCGATACTAAATAAAGAACGAAAATTGATTTCTGATACAGATACTCGATACTGTGTATCGTCGATACTTCGATGCACCACATAAATGCAATATTAATAAAGCTGGTAATATGATTAGCTAAGTTCAGAAATTTCGCCGTGGTTCCTGGAACTTAAGTGTATTCGATATATCGCACTGTTTTTTAAAGGGTTTAAGCACCTAATACGGCCACCGCCACAGCACGGTGCACGCGTATTTGTGAACAACACACTGCGTCCGTCGTTTCCTCGAGGCTGATCACCATGACGGCGAAAAAATGTGTCACTTACTCGTATTATTATTCTTTGCTGCTTCAGGAATCATAGTGTGATCGCCGTCACATTGCACAGACCTTTCCAATTCATTTTTCGTTGTGTCGCCCGAAGTATCGGATCCTCCAGACTGGACATAAAAGAGTGTAATCAATAATACAGAGCGCTGCTTAAGAGGGCAAGAACAAGTAGGGGAACAAATTTAATTCCTCAGACCGTCCCTTTCCCGCAAACAACACGGCGGGCTCGGCATTGCCTAGCGTCCGAGACTCAGTGCACTAGCTCAGTGCGCTAGAAGTCTCAGTGCGCTAGCACTGAGACCCCCATTCACCGATTTCGCCACTGTCTAAGCTTGACCTGAAATAAAATAACACTTTATGGCCGGGAGTCGGTTTCAAACCCGCTGCAGCGCGAACAGATAAGCTTCGCTCGCGACTGGACAGTTTACAGCAACAGGTCATGAACTCCAATCTCAAAATCAGGAGCGATTACTTCAAAGAAAACGTGCTTTAGATGCGTGCATTATACAAAGAGCTGCGTTTTGGTGATTAAGTTATTAGTTTGATGAAGCAATTGTGTTCCTTCAAACGATTCTGAGATTCTGCTGCGATTGGCTGCAAAATATTTTATTCATCGGAAAGAGCTTGGTGACAAGAGGTCGCGTTAAGTGGTCGAGAGTACGTAGCCCTCGACGGCTTTGTCAGCCCACTCCACCGCCAGAACCTGAATTCTGGGGTCAGAGCTAGCCAGCACGGTTTCCCACCGCTCAAGAGAAGGATCGGTAACTAGGTCACCCGGGGGTGGCCCTATTTTGCAACCCCATAGGATGTGGTCGTAGTTGGCTCGTTGGCCGCAGTGTTTACAGTTCAGGTTGTATTGATCTGGATAGATGTGCGCGAGAAGTGATGGGGTGCACATCGATCTCGCCTGTTGACAACGCCACGTAACCTCTTGTTCTTTAGTCAAGCTTTTGTGGAGGGGGGGTTCTTCTCTCGAGTTTACTATGATTGGTTAGATCATGATAAGTGATCATGGAGCCTTTCGTGAAATTCAGGAAGCCAGACTCACCCAATGCACGGTCGACGGAACCTCGGGCTTTATTGTGGGCTGCCTCGTTCTCCGGATTCCCCGAATGGGTTGGGACCCATGTCAGTCCGGAATAATTTGGTGAAAATTTGGAGAGGCGATAAGAATATTCTAAGGGAGGTGTTTGTATTTCGCCCTTTTGCGAAATTATGTTAGCACTATGCCATCGCCGCAGCCGAACATCCCGCTTGTTTAACAACCAGCCTCTCGCGCTGCGCTTTGGATGTCGTCGTCTTCATCAACTTCCATCGGCATACAATGGATCCGAACAGCCACACCAAAGTGGAAACCGAAATGCTAGTGCACCTAATTCGCATCTGGTCCAACTACGCTAAATAATTCGCAATTTTTTTCTTCAGTCATTCGTTGTCTTCATGCATGTCGTGTTCTCCGAGCTTTGGTTTCTTTCGTCCGCTTGTAGCAGTTTCCCGTTTGTCTCCATCGGTTGTTCGCATCGGGTACTGCATCTACTGCTGTCTTGTCTTTACGTGAAGATATTCTCCCTTTTGGCTTTTGTTGACTGCGCATTCTCTTGTTGCAGTTTGTTTCTGCTCTTCTCATATCATTTCGTTTTAAAGTTATTCTTACATTGTATATCAGTGTTGATTCTCTTGTCGCATACGTATGTAAATTTTGACCTCACAGCTGTCTGCTCAGCCTCCTGCCTTCCTGCTCTGGAGGACACTTCGGAGGTTAGGATCAGTTTGCTTGATGTGACCATGATTATAATGCCTCCGTAATAGTGATTTATAAATACCCCCAGCAATCTGCGTCTCTTCTCGTTGCCCCTACCACTGTGTGCTTTTGCTGTACTTAGTTAGGTATAAATCTACAGCGCTATAGACGCTATTTGCTTTTCCCCCTCCGTCTTCCTGCAAACCCGCAAAAACAGCTCCACCGCTACAATGAAGTCGGCGTACGCTTGTTATGGCACCTTGGGGAACATAGACTAACTTCAAGACCCCGTTCTAGCGCTATTTCGTCTTTGGTGCAGCCTCTTGCGTAGAGCCAGACATTCAGGGTCAGGCTCTTCGCACGCACGACCTCGAATCTGCACAGCGAACAAACAAAAGGCTACCTGTGCACACATTTATCTCCGTAAGCGCATTACGCGAGAGAACACACACACACGGCTGTGGCATTGCACAGGCCTGGGCAAGCCTGTATGCGTTTGCCAATATTGTTGTTCCATGCTCCGCCGTTTCTCACTGCGAGCAGCTCGCCCTTGAAGGGAGCGGCAGTGCGGGTGTAGTGGGCTATACGGTAGCAGGGGCGTCTGTGTTATCTGCATCGTAGGCTTGGTGGAAACGGGTGCAAGTTTGCATTACCACCGCTGAGTCTGACTTCCTTGGGCCCTGTACGTTGCAGTGGCCAGGCATACGCAGCACAGCGAGAGTTGTGAGACATCAGCAGTTAAACGTCGGTCTTTGTCGCTTCAGCGAAGCGCGTGCTTCACAAAAAATACTTTTTTGCCCGACTGGGGCAAAACATTTCAACTACTGCTCCGTAAGCAGAGTTAAAAGCGTCTGCAACTGGGGTTCCGTGTTTTCGGTACTTATTTTTCTCAGAGTTCGGGGTGCTTTTCCTGCCGGTGTTTTTTTTTTTTTCTCTCTCTCTCTCTCTTTAGAATCATTGCCTAAGTTTCAATGCCTAAGTTTGCTGCCACAAATAAATCAATGTTTGTTGGCGCCTGTGCCGTTGAGACATTGCGTACCTATAATGTTTCTGTAGCTGTAAATAATATAAAGCAGCTTATATCACGGAACTTTATTAAACACATAGCAGAAAACAATTAAACCCTTCGGAGTAAAGATAAAAAAAAACTTAATCGCGAAGTTTTCAGGTGTATAGACATGCTAACTTAGCCAATTATTAAAATTGATCCTTTTTGTTATGAGTAATTTTACTGCCACAGGAGCATCGTCTTTGTGCCCAGGAAACTGCTTCGTTTTCATGTCTTGTCACAACCGTTTCACGGGCAAAACGGTATAGGAGATCGATCCTCTGGGCTGTGTTTCCTGGGCACAAAGACGACGCTCCTGTGGCAGTAAAATTACTCATAACAAAAAGGATCAATTTTAATAATTGGCTAAGTTAGCATGTCTATACACCTGAAAACTTCGCGATTAAGTTTTTTTTTTATCTTTACTCCGAAGGGTTTAATTGTTTTCTGTTATGTGTTTAATAAAGTTCCGTGATATAAGCTGCTTTATATTATTTATATTATTATCACGGGCAAACAACCGTTTTGCCCGTGAAACGGTTGTGACAAGACATGAAAACGAAGCTTTTTGACAAGACTTGTGTTTCTTTGCTGTCCACTCTCCGAAACAAACTTTAGCAGAAGCAAAAGTTTATTTTTCAACAATGTATGGTCTTCATGCACGCAAGGCGCAAACAGCCCGTTGTAGTCTACTTGTGCCGTTCTAAGTTCCCGCTTCCTGTCTGGATCGGAAGAACTGAAGATAGCAAGAATGCGGGAGAAGATTGCTCTCCGTGAATCTGGCGATTTCTTTGTTCAAGGACAGCTCAGAATGGCCGTCTACTTAGCGACCAACTTCAGTGTCTACTTTTACAGAAACCAAGCTTGAACAAAGTCAAAATGCTTCGTTATTAGCGTTTTTTTTTCTTGTGATGTCCGCAAACGACCTTGACTGCAAGTAGAACACACTGTAGCGGCTGCAGTGGATAGAGGCGACTATATCAGCGGCATAGGACTGCCAGGGACGGCTGCTGTCCTAGAGGAAAAAGAAACGTTCCAATGGATGTCGCTTGTACTATAAGAAAAAAAAATATACTGATTTATCGCTCAAGAAAACCGCAGGCGGTGCTGCAATATCCCATATCGCCGGTACTGACCGGCGCAACGCAGCTTGAGGCAGACACTGAAAGCGAAAGGATCTGTTGCACGTTTTTCTTTGAAAGTTCGTCATAGCAATACTGAAAGGATCTGTTACACGTTTTCTTTGAGGGAGCAGGGGTTCGTCATAGCCACACTGGCGTTGATGCTTTACTCTTGAAAAGCGAGGTTCTACATGCATTTCTCTTACTTTTTTTGTGAGCGAAAGCACTTCAGAGATTCTCTCCATTATGGTCATATATCTTCGTCATAAACCGTTTCGCTGCACCAAAGTTTAACTGTCGCCCAGTCAATGCACTGCACTACGATTCTGCTGGACGTTCGGGCAGAGTCTGGATGTTATTTTGGTTTCAGTTGTGTCTTGTGATTGTTTCGTCTTTCTCTCTCTCTCTCCCAGTTTTTCTTTTCTTTTTTTACTGAGACATTCTCGCCAGCAAGGGCGCGGGGCCGATCTTTCTTGCTCTGGCCGTTGCATAATCTTGCAGCCCGGCAGCTCTTGAAGGGAAGTGTGCCAAACTACTGCGAGGCCATCGCTCCCTCGATGCCCCTTATGCCTCGCATCGTGGACAGCGTTACTTATAAGAGAATAAAAATAAATGTTTTCAGTTCAGTGTACCAACACATGCCCTGCGTGCTGGTCTGTCGTGAACGTTTTCAATGCGTCGAAGCTTGACCGGAAGCTTCAGCGCCCGTCCCGTGTTTTTCGTGTTCCTTCTGTCCTCGTTCCGTAGCGCTGTTGTGAATCTGTTTATTAAGCATGAACCAACTAGCCCACACCAGAATCCTCTTTGACCGGCGTTTGTGGCACAATACTGTTTGCAGTGCGGCCTTCTTAAATCTCACGGCTTTGATCCTATGTTTGCCACCCTAATCATGCCCGTTATGTGGTCATTACATTCGCGATTGCTCGTGGTCACACCACACACACCTCTAATCATTCCCATGTCAGGCACTTCCACTCTGTTGATATTCCTTTTCTTCATAGCTGATTCCTACCTTGCATACGTCATGGGTGGTCTCTCCACCTTCTTGTAAACTTTTCCCTTTAGATAGAGGGGCATTGTCCTGTCACGAACGCGAACACAAAAACAGAAATATTAGCTGCTGGAGAGGAAATACATTCAGGATGAATTAAAGGTGCAATTAAGGTGTTTTTTTTTTCGAGCATTTTTCCAATCGCATAACAGTCCTTAGTCCCATCTCTCGACCACAATAACCCCCCCCCCCCTTTTTTTTTAGAATCCCGCAGCGATGACGTCACAAACATTATTAGAAAAACACTCGTATTTGCGCGTTGAATGGCTGAAGTAACGACTGAAAGTGATGAGTCCTTTCATAAAACGCCTAAGAGGACCCAATACAAGGCTCAAAATTTTGTTAGTGCAGCGGAAAGCGGGTAATAAGTTGCGGGTAATGTTTGTTACGTCGAAAAGGCAGCGTCGTCCGTAGAAATCATCTGAACTGAGGCCACGGAAACGGCAAACGCTAAAATCGCTTTGCGCCAGTATGACATGTCGCCTCCCTCTCAAACTTGATGGAAACTGTCAGGAACAAGAGAAAAACGTAAACAGTATGAGTTTCATTGAAATATGGTAATCTCGAAAAACTTCCGGAGCTGCTCTCTAAACAATCTTCGCACCTTCAAAGTGAAAATCAACTGCGCTAGTACAGAGTCCCCCTAAGATCTCGGTTCTTGTTGTTGTTATTGTTGTTGTTGTTAGTGCTATTTATTAATAAAATAAATAAAATAAAAATGAAAGGAAAATATGTTGCTAGCCGCGACATCTGCCATCGAAACCTAAAGCACCTGAGCTGCGGCTAGCGGGAATAAAAGGACAGGGAGAGGAGAGTGCAGACGAAAGAAAGGGGGGAGCGATAGTAAGAAAGGATAGGGGTAGAACGGCAGTATACACTACGTACAAATACAGGATATGGAAATAAGATCTCGGTTGGCTGTACGAATTTCAGTTGCATTGTTCGCGTTTCATTAGACAATATTCTAGATTAGCTTGGTCCCGGTTGTCGCTGGTCGCATGCCATGTTTTTTCTTCTGAAGAACGCATGTGCACTGCACACTCCGCGAATGCACGTGTTTTCCCAGACTCTTAAAAGAGTACAGACGCCAGATCTCCGTTCCATGCTCCCTTTGTAACGATGCGCATTGCTATACATAAAGTAATGTGGGCAAAATAAACAAAGAAATAAAAACAATATTGCACAGCCAACACCGCCTATGGCACAACGGGCTACATTGCTATGCGTGAAGCACCACGTGGCGTTCGCCAATGATCGCTAAATATCTTATAAACGAATTTCTTCTTTCATAATTCGGGTTCGCTTTCAACAGACAAACGACGGTTGTGACTTCAAATCTCGGTATAGGCCACGTTAGGCCTGAAACAACTCTAATACAATCGGTGCTTCTTCAGTCTGTCATTCCGGCCTTTGAGGCAGGCTGGCTTAAGCTCTGTAGTGAATTAAAACAGCGAAGCAGCGATTATATAGCCGTTTTTCATGTCTTTTGAAGTCACAGCCATTGTTCGGCTATTGAAACCGGAAGAGCATGAAAATTACAAATAATTTAGCGCGTGTAGGCCTATTCCACATGATGATCTATGTACACTTACGTCTAGCGCACTGTTACAAAGAAGAAAGCACGCAACCAGAAGTGCGATGTCTGTACTCTTCTAAACGTTACGCACTAGAGGTTGGATTTTACGTTGTTGTTTTTTTTTATGTGTGCTAGCACTTATGGTGGCCACATACCCAGCAATTCTAGAGAAAAGCATTTTTGAGCTGGAAACCGTTTAAGAATGCAATTTTTTTCATATAATGTAAGGTTTCACTTTAATAATTAATATATCCGCACGCCAACCGACGGCGGTCACGTTTTTCTTTCCAATAACGTTTTTGCTATCATCAAAAGCGTTCCCCATTGGTTCCCCAACTCTGTGGTAGCCTGATACCACCTAGTAGGTCGTAGTTCCAACCGACAACTGACGTTATATTAGCGCACATATCCGCATTTGACCTAATTACCCAAAACAAGTGGCATTTTTTTTAATGTGGTGGACTTTTTTTTGGTGTTTACTTCAGAACTGATACTTCGTTTATATCCCGTAGAAAAAATACCGGCCTTTTTTTTTCTGATATATGTTGCACGCTTGTGCGCTAAAAAGTCACGTATAGTTTATCTTGACGTGTTTGTTAGCCACAGCTGTTTACGCACAAGTAACTGATACACAGATAGGCATGTTTAGATGGTAATCGCGATATGAAATGCATATATCGCCAGAAAAAAGAAGGTAACACCTTGGAAGTTAAGTAAATCAAGCCGCAAGGCAAAATATGTAAATAGACGTTTGTTTCTAAAATATGGGTTGCGCAAAACAAATAAACCAGAAAACAATAACAGGAGAACAACACACAAATATACTTGCCTCCCTTACGTAAGTGGAACCAGGCCTTTCTCTATATAGTAGCCTTCCCGTCGAAATAATAGCCTTTTGCCTGATTGTGATCAATGCAAGTTTTCTTCGCTTGCTGCACACTCCTCGCTGCTTCAGACACGGAACGAAACATGAAAACAGCCAACGCTTCACAAGAGCAGTGTTTCGGATTGTGTTGTGACCCCTTATTGCCTTTGTGTGTGTGCGCCCCCTCCTAACGACCACTCGCATTCCCCTCCTAACGACAGTTCGCATCCTCCTCCTAACGACCACTCAATCCTCCTCCTAACGACCACTCATCCCCTCCTAACGACCGCTTGCCCTTCGTCGCACGCTGTCGCCAGAGGCCCCCCCACGGTGCGCCCCCGCACCCTCCTCCTGTTCTGGGAAGCCACTCCCTCCCGTGGACGCTTCTCCACTCCCTCCTTTCTTCGGGCGGCCAGTTCGGCTCCTGCCTCGGTCGACGCTGGTCGCACCCTCATCGGCTTTAAATAAACGAAGTCTAAAAGTACCGTGTGCGTCTTTCGCTGCATTCAACACAGCGACCGGACACGACAGTGGCGACGAGAAAGTGGATTCGACCCGCGCTACGCAACGCTATTGACAAGCCATGGCTACGCGAGGGTTTCCCAATCAGATACCAGAATTCAACGGCTCATCGTGGTCATCGTGGGTTGGACGCCTTCAGTTCTACTTTGAAGCTAACAACATCACAGACCCAGCCTTGAAGAGGGCCAACCTGCTGACGCTGTGCGGGGAGCAGACCTACGATACTGTCTGCGCCCTTATTCAGCCAAGCACACCAGCGGCAGTGTCTTACGACGACATCGTAAAAGCGCTGCAAAAGCACTACGACCCAAGGCCATCCGAGGTCTACAGCCGGGCTCGCTTCCAACGACGAGATCAACTGGGAGGAGAAACTCTGAGCGCCTACGTAGCCGCGCTCAAGAAGCTCGCTGCCGACTGCAATTTTGGAACGCTGTCGACAACAGCTACCGGGCAGGAGGGAGACGCAGCTTCTTCTGCTAACACCACCATGCTTCCCTTGGACGTGATGTTACGCGACAGATTTGTGTGCGGACTGAGTGACGAGTCACTGCAGCAGCGCCTGTTCGCTGAGAAGGACCTCACATTCAGCAAAGCTTACGACATCGCCGTTCGAGCGGAGAGCGCCGGTCACCAGCAGAGAGGGATTCGCCGGAACACCGAGCCGGTACACCAGACAAGCAACCAGGTGCGCAAGCCTTCTGTTGTTGTAAAATCGGTCAAAAAGGCACAACGCTGCTGGCGGTGTGACGACCAACACAACCCCCAGGGATGTCGATTCCAGTCAGCCACGTGTAATTTTTGCCACAAGCGAGGGCATATCGAAAGAGCATGCATTACGAAACGGAGACTTGCCAAGATAAAGTCACCTTCCCAGCCTAATCACAGCGTCAACGCCTCAGAGAATACGCCGCTATCTGATCTCCATGGAACAACATCAGCAACACCATCTGTGTTGTACGACCTGAACACCATGAATCTCGGCACGCGACCGAAGATTTTTACAGAAGTAAGCGTACATCACCAGCTGATTAAGTTCGAGGTGGACTCCGGCGCAGCCTGTACTCTGATCAGTGAGGACACGTTCCGAACTTCATGGCCATCTGACGCACCCGCCCTGCAACAAGACGACACGCACCTGCGAACGTGGTCAGGACAGAATCTGCCACTATTGGGCTCTGCCAACGTGCAGGTTAACTACAACGGCCAGACCCATACGCTACCTCTGCTTGTTGTGAAGGGCACAGGATCAAGCCTTCTAGGGAGAAACTGGTTTTCTCCACTAGGCGTGATGATATGCGGCATACACCAGACGCCGAGCCAGAACATGGTTGAGCAACTGCAAGAGAAATACGAAAGAGTATTCTCGGAAGAGATTCCAGGAAACGAAGGGCCCCCGGTCACACTGGAGTTGTTGGACAACGCGCAACCCAAATTTCTGAAGGCCAGGCCGGTGCCGTTTGCTCTCCGAGATTCAGTTGAAAAAGAGTTGGACAAACTGGAGCAGCAAGGTGTCATCGAGCCGACGCAGCATTCAGAATGGGCCACACCACTTGTCGTAGTTCGCAAGAAGAACGGAACCATACGCCTCTGCGGAGACTACCGGAGCACCGTCAATCTTGCGACTAAAGCGTCCTCTTACCCGCTACCGACACCTGAAGAAGTATTCAGTGTACTACGTGGCGCAAGAGTCTTCAGCACATTGGACCTCACCCAGGCGTATCAGCAGCTGAAGGTGAGCGAGTCAACTGCTGAATTATTGGCAATTAACACACTGAAAGGCTTGTACAAAGTCAAGCGACTGCCTTTTGGCGTAGCTGCAGCCCCGGCCATATTTCAAAAATTCATGGAGACAGTGCTTCAGGGCATCCCAGGAGTTTGTGTCTACCTTGACGATGTCATCATCAGTGGCACTTCCACTGAAGAGCATGCAGTGCGCCTAGAGCTCGTTCTCGAAAGGCTAGCAAACGCTAATTTGTGCATAAGCAAATCGAAGTGCTGTTTTGCGGTGCCAGAGGTGCAATTTCTGGGACACCGAATTGATGCGGAAGGCATTCACCCTACCGAGGACAAAGTGCGAGCGATCACAGAAGCACGAGCTCCAACAAACAAGCAGGAGCTACAGGCTTTTCTCGGACTCTTGACGTTCTACGACCGGTTCTTGGAACAAAGAGCTACCGTGGCCAACGACTTATACCAACTCCTTCGGAAAGATGTGACATGGACATGGTCGCCACGCCATCAGCAGTCATTCGATGCCCTGAAAGACCTGATTCGAAGATGTACAGTCCTCCGCCACTACGACGAAAGGAAGCCTCTGCTTTTGGCTTGCGACGCATCACCGTACGGAGTCGGCGCGGTTCTATCGCAAACTGACGAGCAAGGAAGGGAAGCTCCCATCGCCTTCGCCTCACGTACGTTGTCGCAAGCAGAACGCAACTACGCGCAACTTGACAAAGAAGGGCTAGCCATCGTCTACGCGGCGACACATTTTCACCAGTACATTGCCGGCCGGAAGGTGACCTTTATAACCGATCACCGACCGCTATTGGGCATTCTGGGACCACAAAGGCCTATGCCACCAACTTTGTCTCCGCGAATGACACGTTGGTGCATCAAACTCTCAGCGTACGACTACGCTCTGGTCTACCGCAATGGGAGTAAACATCAAAACGCCGATGCGCTAAGCCGTCTGCCACTAGACGCAACTGTTGACGAACCATTTCCACCAGGAGACGTTCTGATGTTCGAAGCACTGCCAGAACCTCCGCTTACAGCAGGCACAGTTGCAGCATCTACGCAGAAGTGCGCAGCTCTCCGGCTAGTTTACACAGCTGTTCAACAAGGCAACGTGCATAAACTCAAAGGGGACAACTTCGACGCTTACCGCAGGCGAGCTACAGAGTTGAGCACCCATCGCGGCTGCATCATATTTGGGTCCCGAGTTGTGATGCCGAGAGAACTACGCGCACAAGCTATGTCTCTCATCCACGCCGGACATCGGGGCATCGTTGCAATGAAAAAGTGTGCCAGAAGCTACATGTGGTGGCCTGGCATTGACAACGACATCGAAACAGTGGTGCGAGAATGCAAGCCTTGCCAGAGCAGCCGGAGCGCCCCGCCGAAAGCTCCTGTCCCAGAATGGGAAAAGCCAGACACACCATGGCACACACTGCACATTGATTTTGCAGGACCAATTGAGGGCTGCACTTTCCTTGTGGTCGTAGATGCCTACACAAAGTGGCTTGAGATAAGGCAAATGGGACAGACGACTTCGGCAGCAGTCATTGACAACCTCCGATCACTATTTGCAACGTTCGGCCTGCCGCGCAAGGTAGTGTCGGACAACGGAACACCGTTTGTGTCTGTGGAGATTCTCAAGTTTTATCGCGACAACGGGATCTCATCAGTTACATCGGCCCCCTACCACCCAGCGACAAACGGACAAGCCGAGCGCTACGTAGCCGAGCTAAAACGCGCCCTTGAAAGAGATCAGACAGGCTCGCTGCAGCGCCGCCTTGCGCGCTTTCTCTTCAAGCAGCACACGACGGTTCAGAGCACAACAGGCGAGACCCCCTCGAAAATGATGTTCGAGCGTGAAATGCGAACCCAGCTCACAGCCATCCTCCCCGAGCCAAAGGCAGAGACGTTCCGGGAAGAAAAAGCAATTCCGCGCTGCGGCACGCTTAATGAGGGGCAGCGCGTCCTCGCCCGACAGTTTCTGAAAAAGCCACGCTGGGAGGAAGCTACAATTGTCAGACGCATAGGCCTGCGCTCTTGGCTCGTCAACATACATGGCACAGTAGCACGCCGACATCTCAACCAGCTGCGTAGATTTACGACGCCGTCTGAGAGCTGTCCGCCAGCGGAGAGAACACGTGCACTATCTTCCCACATAGCCTGGCACCTCTTCCCGGAAGAAGAGACTTCGCCCAGGACAGACCCAGGAGACACAGCGAACAACAGCCAGCCTACAAGTGTTTCTCCCCCGAGCGCACAAAGCCAGCGCGCCTCCACGCGTGAGCGCCGACCCCCTGCACGATACCAGGCAACTTTCTAAGGGGGAAGGAAGTGTTGTGTCCCCTTATTGCTTTTGTGTGTGTGCGCCCCCTCCTAACGACCACTCGCATTCCCCTCCTAACGACAGTTCGCATCCTCCTCCTAACGACCACTCAATCCTCCTCCTAACGACCACTCATCCCCTCCTAACGACCGCTTGCCCTTCGTCGCACGCTGTCGCCAGAGGCCCCCCCACGGTGCGCCCCCGCACCCTCCTCCTGTTCTGGGAAGCCACTCCCTCCCGTGGACGCTTCTCCACTCCCTCCTTTCTTCGGGCGGCCAGTTCGGCTCCTGCCTCGGTCGACGCTGGTCGCACCCTCATCGGCTTTAAATAAACGAAGTCTAAAAGTACCGTGTGCGTCTTTCGCTGCATTCAACACAGCGACCGGACACGACAGATTGGAAAGAAAGAAAAAGTGCCCGCGACATCCTGAAGGAGCCAGGGGACCTCCGATCACACAGTGCGCACTTTGGCGGCAACGATGAAAGTGCCGCCGAACTTTTACTGAATGCAGAAAATGGCACTTTCTTCGTCATGCTTGTGAATGGTTTCGAGTTGACAGTGGTTTGACACTGCTACTAACGTTTTCAGTGTCCTTAGGTGTCGTGCGAAAGTCCCTTAGCCAAGTAATGGCTCTGATAAAGTGACGTCAGTCGGAGAGTAGAAGGCGCTGCGCTAGTAGACGAAGCTTGGCAGGGTATAGTGGAGCTTCTGGATCTGCACCAAGCGTTGTCGGAGCGACACCTCAAAACGGACAGCTGCGCTATACTTCATCCAGCGATCCTGCTGTCTCGCCGCGTTCCCGGCTTCCGCACTTGGTTATTTCTCTCTTGTGACCGATAGTAACTATAGTACTCAATAGCCTGCAAGATATACGCCGCGTACGTTCGAAGTGCACTGATCTTTTTCGGTTGAAGCTAAATATTATTATATGAATTCAGCAAACGTTTATCGTTGTGTTATTTTTTTTTCTGTTTAAACTATAAACTCTGTCCCCTAGTTGCAACGTATTGCATGTTGTCTTATTCCAAGAAAAAGGGTTGGTAGGCGTCATATATTAAATCCTGTTCTTTTTTTTTCGGCGGCCGCGTTTCGGTGGAGGCGAAATGCTGTGCGAAATGCTGTACTGTGCGATGTCAGTGCACGTCGAAGAACTCCAGGTGGTCGAAGTTATCTGGAGCAATCCACTACGGCTTAGCCGTAGCCTGAGTAGTTTTGGGATGTTAAACGCCCGTAAACCAAACCAAACCAGACCAAACCTTTGTTTCGATCTCTGTTGCAATTCCGTTCTAATTACATTCTAATTGTATTTCATTTCTGCAATTATATTCCTTTGTAGTAAGTGCTTGTCATTACAAGTAATTATAAGTACTAGCTCTGTTACTAGCTAACATTTCGCATTTTCGCGCATTCGATGACGTCACACCGTTTCGACCTATCGCAAGTTTTGTATAACGCCGCCACTATTTGGCCGACTCTGGGTTTTCGTGTCGATGAGCCGACTGATGCTTTCGCATTAGTAACATGGCATGCTCGGCATAAGCGCGCTATATACACGTACCTTCCAGGCGCACTCCAGCTGCAAGGCTGACGTGGTGCTCCGCGAAAGCTCGCCGTTCCGAAGCGTAAAAGCGCGACATTTAAAACGACACCGTTCTCCCCGCCGTTCCAAACCTGCACCGACGCTCGAAGAGACAAAGCAAGTGTGGACAGCTGCACCTGTCTTACCGCCTGCAAACAAGAGATTGCCTGTATTCTAGCTGCAAACTGCTTACGCCGTATTTTGTTTCGGTTTAGCGACCCTGTCTGTGCCTATTCTTCCATGTTTACAATCTAGTTTCGCATGCCATTCGCGTTCGCCGAACCCGGGGCATCGAGTCATGCAGACTGCATGACCTGATGCTCTACACAAAGCTTCCGCTTCCCCTCTGACGGGTGCGCAGTATCGTTTACGTCACTAGCGGCTGATGGCCGATTTAGGAGCGGGGTGAAGTCTGTGAGCTAAGAAAAACAGACCGGAGGGGGGAAATAGAGGGCCATAGGAGCGAAGCGCAGCGGAATGCAAAGTACTCGAGCATGCACGGTTGCATTCCGCCAGCGTCGAGAGAAAAACAGAAACAAAAAAAAACATTTAATCGGCACACGTCTGGTCCCCATCGACGCGACGATTAGATTAGATCAAAAGCGACCGAACCCGCGGATTCCACGTAACTGCGGAGGTGCGACAGCCGGCTTTGTCTCCGGCCTTTCTCGGATTGCGGACAATGGACAAGACGGAGATTAAGGATTGCGAGAGAGCGCGCGCGGGAGCGTGGTTCGTACGTCATAGCGCGGAATGTGTATCTCTCGAGCACTGCTTCCACCGTCAATGCCTAAACGTATTGTTACCGATCCCTGCCTCATCGACGGCTCTACATCTCGCGAGGTGTCGTAGAGGGGGCGCTGGCGGGGAGGGCACTGTATAGCACACCGGTGCCTCTCGCTTCTTCAAACAACCGTGGGCTCCCTTTCTCTCTCTCTCTTCTCCTCCCCACCAACACACAAAGACAGACGGACGAGCGCAGACAATGGCTGGAAAAGTAATGTCGGGCCTCCGTCCGCTGCTCGCGTGCTTGAGATAACGTCACCCTCTTGCGATTGGAGGTGAGCAGTCAACGTTGCTCGACAAGGTGTATAACGACATCTTTTTGCGAGGCAGTAGGGTGCGCGCGGAGAAGATATTGCGCCCCCCCCCCCCCCCCCCTCGTCCGTGCACGCTTGAACGCTACTGATTGCGGCTGCGGATGCAACGCATTCCCCCCGCTCTCTACCCCCCCCCCCCCCTCTTCCATTGGGAGTCGGGTCTGAACGAAAAAAAAAAAAGAAAACTGAGAAAAGATAAACAAAAGACAGTGTGTCGGTCCACGGAAGGGCCTGAGCTCAGCAGTGTAACCTCGGTGGAAAGGGAATCGGCGAAAGGTATATAGGACGCGTTGCGCGGAGCCGTTGCCTCGGTGTCTTCTCGACGCGTACATGCGTACGACGTGTCTCCGACAGGGAAGTGTTCGGTGTGTATACGGATAAGCGCAACCGAACAGTTTGCAGTTAGTCTCGTGTTGTACTGACACTGTAATATCTGCCTTGCGCTCGGGCTCGATTAGTGGCGGAACTGTTGTAAGTGCACCGATCACGATTACCAGGCCTTGTGCGCCGGAAGGACATTGTGCCGTGTGCAGCGCACGTGCGTACAGCCGCCGGACTGGAAGGAAGGACGAAGCTCCTCGTGGCATTCAGCGTTCGGAATGGTGATGGCCAAGACGCTGCTCGAACCTCCCACGTCCCAGTGGGTTCTCACCGACAGGTCAGGAAATCTTGCGCAACACTGTCTCTCTGGAGAAGTTATTGAATTGTCCTTGTCCTTTGAATCGCGCGTCATATAACTCGGAAACATAGGCAGTATATCGTAAGAATGTGCGAGGTTTCGCCTATCGCCCCTTTTATAGAAAAGGGGCCGGCTGCTGTGGTTCGAGCGAGACAATTAAGGATACTTCAAACTTTTCTGATTTCGTTTCCACTTTCTCTTATCACCCCTTCACAGTTCAGGCCACGCCAGGTTCCTCCCGTCGTTTGTGACGCCTTCAAAGCTGCTAAACGCGCTTCGTGCTCATTGTAATTTTTTGTATCGCTTAACGAAAGACTAGTGAACGTTGCGACGGTTCTCGAGTGATCAATCGCAGCAGTAAGCAGCAGTATTGTAATGTCGTTCAGTGTGTTGTTGTTGGCACATAAGTCCCAAAGCGAAATAACTGGCCCATTACGATCTGCATGGCGAAAGACTGATAATCATGCCCCATTTACGCGCACCGACATCTCAGTGTCCTCCTAAGCTTCTCTGCACTGCTCAGCCAGATCAAAATGGCGGGATGCGGCTGTGGTTCCAAAGTGCCATTCAGTGCTTAAAAAAGGAACGCCTAGGCTCTAGCCAGCGCTACGGGTGCACCGTCACTAAAACTCCCTAATAGAATAAGGTAGCCTTGTCAGTATTACCGCCTATTCCCGGCTATAAGACGGCATTAAAACCTGGCGTCTTCTTAAATATTCTTTATTAGCTTATTAGCTGTAGTCTCGTATGGCAAGGTCTCATTCTTAGCCCTTGCTGCGAAAATGCGGCTGGTCGAGCGTTAAGCACACGGCGCTTGTTTGGCCGTGGGCACAGAAGCAGCCGCCAATGTCAGCAATGCATTCAGTTGCGACAGAGTCTGGCATGTTGAGTTGTGTGATATACCCTGCGGAAGGGCGAATCAAATTCGAAGAACCTCGGGGCACAGTAAGGAATAAAGGAAGGCCATGCAGGCCTTGTCCTATTCTCTTATGATCTCTTGCTCCTTGGTCTCGCAGCTTCACTAAAACTCGCCGACTTAAACCACGTTCCGTATCTTCTATCTCTAAGCTTTCTTGCCGGTCACTTGCGGCCCACGTGTCAAGACTGTTCGCACTAATGCAGAGGACATTCTCCTCTTGGTCCCATCGTCCAGCTGATAACAATCCTCCACGCTGAGCGTTGAATGCGTTAAGTCGTACGGATCTGGCGCGGCCGAAAATGTTGTTTTTCTGCACGTGGCGCTCGCTCGTTTGCCCCCTCCGCGAATGCTGGCGCACGCGACGTCCCTGACCCCGTGACGCCGAGGACGCGCGACGACCAAGTGGCGGCACCCAGAGTGGCAACACAGAGGCCGCAGCGACGCCTGTGCGCTGCACGGCCGCCCAATTTGCATCCTCGTCCTTGTCGGCTGCAGCCCTTGCCCCGCTTATTAGGGATCCTTCCCTTGCCAGGCGCTGTGAAGAAATGGAAGATATGCTCACGTGTCTCCGTGCTTCATCGCGCGCGGCCCGCTGCTTTTGAGTGGTTCCGATTGTGCCAGGCTTGCGGGAAGACAGTCTTGGCGTAGAGAGGCCGCTGAGAAGGCTGAGATGCGTCGTTGGCGTTGGAGGCAAAAGAAAGAGCTTAATTCGATGATCGCTCGAAGCGTTGACCCTTGGTAAACGACTCTTACTACTGCTGATGAAGATGACACGGGGAACTCACATTGTTGTCGTAATACCGGCTGTAAGGCATGAATAAGATGACTAGCCGACATGAGAAACGAACATACCCAGAAAAAGAAAGGTAATTTTTTCAACGAGAAGTTATTTATAAAGGCATTTTTTTTTCATATATCGTAAGGTTGCATCATAACATTCAATATATACGCAGGTCTCTGCTTGGGACGCTTGTAGATTTTTTATATTTATTTTCAAAAAATGTACGCCACTGGTTTAATATGGCAATCAACTGTCTAGTGCGAGCGCAGGACAAATTTAAAAGCAAGATTTCGCTACGCTCCGGGAGGACATGCCGTACCCATCAGTATGCTCATAACAATATCTTATGTATTCCGCAGTTGTCTCCCAATTAAAAGTGATGTCTAAGAAAACTGGACTTGATATACGATGAGGTTAAATACGGCAGTTCTTCTGCTGCGATCCTGATTCCCGCTGGAAGAGGTCACGCGTGATGCATGGGCAAGGTCCGGTACGCTGAGGGAGTTATAATGATAGATCTGCGGAGGGACCACTGCTCTGAAATATGCGAAGCCGGATGAACTTACAGGAAGCGAGAAAATCTTGGGCACTTGATAGGATATCGTAAATATATGCATAATATATCCGTTCCATGTTCGCCATGCGTGTCCTCATATTCGACAATACAGTCTAGCGGTTCCATACAGAGCATAACACCAACACATGTACGCACGCTGACACTTATCCATACGCTTGAATTTATGTACAAGCAGATGACTATACTCTTCACGTGGTGGATGGTTCACCTCGCGATGGCCCTTAAATGCTCGCAGACCGACAAGTTGGTCACGAGTGACAAAACACAAGGCTTCGCTGCTTATGCATGCACTTGGGACGCTGTTCAAGCACAGGGATTTGCCGAATCACCGCCAAACCAGTGTAAACCAGTGTCCTAGTGTAAATGTTTACCAGAGGGTTGATGCACTGCTGCGGCAGTGAATAGCCAATGTATTGAGTTCAAACTTATTTGCACGCCCTTTTTTTTAATACGATTGCTTTAAAAGCTTCGTCGGGGAAAAAAATGTGTCGTCGGTCACGTAACTCCAGGACCAGAAGTGATACCTACACGTTTCGATGTATCTTCATTACTTCCGTTTCGCCACCTCTAGGCTCCTTCGGGGAAACATCGAACCGCTAGCTAGATGACCCGAAGAGATGTCTGGATGTATGCAGACAGACGTGTGGGGTCCGCAAACTCAACTTTTAATGTTATCGCGTTGGCAACAAATAACGTAATTAGATATCTCCGTGAATTTCTAAGCTCGAACATTATTACCGCATGGTAACTGCCAAACTAAAGACTTGAAGCGATTAAGCTGCACCGATTCGCAGCGTGAGCAATTTCCTTATCAGAGAACAGCGCGCGTACGCTGTAAGACAGTAGACGAGGAAATGATAGCGACCGCACCGAACCGATGGCAACAACACACTTGACCCAGCCGTGCTACCCAACCGCAAAGCAGGCCGTAAACACTTGTGACGGCGTTGATTTAACCTTGACGCACGAGACGCGTCCATTCCTGAGATAGCGAGCCGTTGCTCCCCCACCGCCAAACCCTGTGCTGTCATTAACTCGCGGATTCCCATACATGTAGCGGGCATGAAGTTTATCGTATCTGAGGTATGGCTTTTTCACAAACATTGCTAATATATATATAATCGCATAGAGGCAAAACCGCAGTACCGTGACTCAGTGCGGAAATTAAGCATAACAGAGGTGTCAAAAGTTGTCCAAATTACTATTTTTCGCGAATGCTGTTTATCGCTTCTAAGTGTACGATCTTTACTATTCCCCTCCACTTAATTCGCAGGCATCTGCCTTCCTTCAAGCCCTGAACAAAAGCATGGCAGCGCAAGTAATGTGACATTGTAATAATTACGATCAATTAATCGTGCATTTCCGCGGTAGCTCCACTCAGCACTTTGCGTGTGTACCTCGAAGGATTTTTTCTTTCGGTGATAGCCACAGTGGGATGGTGTAAATCCAATGAGTTAAGCTCACAAAATTCGCTCCGATTCTTTCTGCAGCCGCCACGGTGGCTCAATGGTTATGGTGCTCGGCTGCTGACACGAAAGACGTGGGTTCGATCCCGGCCGCGGCGGTTGAATTTCTTTGGAGGAGAAATTCTGGAGGCCCGAGTACTGTGCGATGTCAGTGCGCGTTAAAGATCCCCAGGTGGTCGAAAGTTCCGGAGACCTTCACTACGGCGTCTCTCATAGCCTGAGTCGCTTTGGGACGTTAAACCCCATAAACTAAACCAAACCATTCTTTCTGCCGCACTTCGTATCTTGTGCCGTGCAGTTTCCGTCGTCTGAATTGCTTGATGGCCTTGAATTTGTGCGCTCGCTTCGTCTGCGGAATGCAAGTCTTATTCTTCCATTGTGCCAACAGTACGAAAAAAAAAAAAAGTAGCCTGAAGCGTCCTTGATCCAGTCAGCGAGCGTAAACGGACACTCGGAAACTATCACAACCGCGGTTCCACAAGCTACTATATATGCGTAGCACCGCAGGGTCTAGAGCTTAAGCGTACCCCAGTATGCAAACGCGATGGTAAACCAAGAAAGCTAGACATGTTAGTGGGGTTGTTGGGCGTAGATTTCAAGGAAACGAAAAAAAAAAGAACATCTTTTTGCAGCATTTTCCCTGGAGCCTAAATGCTAAATGTCTGTCTAGAGATATTTATGTGCGCCGAAAGTGCCAAAGCGGCTGAATTAAATTCATCTTGAGCACTCCACGATGATGCACGCTTGTCTGATTGTCCCGGTGTCCATTACCTGAATTTATAATTTTTTACTTCCCAGCTCCAAATTTTGGATGTGTTTGCCAAGCTCTTCCGTGCAGTCAGATCAAGAAGTCTATAAGGCGTTTGTGCGCGGTTTCATATTGACTCTAACTCAGCAGATTGTCCTGTACAGCGGTAAAAAAAAATATATATATATATATGCCCCCAAAGAAGACTGTGTTGGTCAACCGAAGAGAGGACCGGAGAAACGAAGAATTCAAAAGTCTAGCTTCCTCTTCTTTCTAACCTAACCAATCCTAGCCTGTTCGATGTACGGGCAAGTGACATATGCCGGACTCAAGTTGCGAGACGACGACACCGAGTTTCCCTCCTTCTAACTCCCGAGCGATGTATACCCTGAATACGGATCAATATGCACTGCGCGCGCTGTGCCTAGAAGGTGGACTCACTGCTTGGCTCCGATGCCCCATATTCGGCAGATAAGGTACACCACAGAGGGGCCGGCATAATCCTCCGTATGCATTCAGTGAGCTTCGCCGTTGAGAGCGGTATTCTCTCTGCAGGCAGCCGGAATCGGAGCTGTCGGAAATCTGCTTTTCCCAAGGAATGCAGTGGTCTGTACTCTGTAGGCATGGGCTATAGACGCGCCGGAGTCACCGTCGTAAACTTCGGTACCATAGACTCGGGTTCTGTGAACGAGAACGCTTCGTGCTCATTAGATCTATAATCTACTGTGGAACTATCGCTGCAAAAGCTCGGTATGCCAGGCGTTCCTGTACCGGTATTTTCGTTTGTTTTTTTTTTTTGCCCTCGTATTACGTCGCAGCCTAAATCTTTCGCTCCACCTGGTGCCCAAATGCAACGTTTTCCATCAAGGTCTCAGCCATAAGGGGCAGATACTGCTGTTAATGTTACGTTCCGCGAAAGGGCCAAACGTCAGATAGCGGTCTTGTCTGACCTACCGCGGCTCTCTGTTGCTTTGGCGTTCAGCTGTTGACCCCAAAGTCCCGGGATGGAATTTCGGCGGCGGCGGCCGCGTTTCCATGATAGAGAAATGTGAAAGTCGACATCGTGTTTTGAGATGTCTGCACACGTTAACGAACCCCAGGTAGTGCAAACTAAACCGGATGCCTCTACTACGGCGTGCTTCATAGCTGTTTCGGGGCGTTAAACCCCCCACACAGCATACCGTTCCTGTCATCACCGTTTACTCGTCGTGTGAAGCGGTGCGGCGTGCACGTGAGGAGGTCTCGCGACGTTTGCCGGGGTCGGCGGCCACTGACCCGGACGGCAGAAGCGTCGAAGACCGAACACACGTGGCCGTCACGCGTGGTCGGTGGCGCGAGCGGACATCGGCCGCACACTACGTATACAGCGTCGTCGACACGGCGTGGCGCACGGGAAATCCTGTCCTCGGCTGCTGCGACGGAGGCAAAGGAGGTTGCCAGCGTGTACGTATATGTGCGCGCTCGATGCGTCGATGGACGCCGCCGTCGCCGCTGGTGAACGCTCCGACCGTGGCCGCGCTCTCCAATCGCGCAGTCTCGTCCGAGAGAGAAATCGATTCGCGCTATTGTCCCGCCCGTGACTTTTGACCTCCCCGTCTGAGCTCATTCGACGTTCTCCTTTCTGCCTTAATTCCTTTCTTTTCCAGGTTCCGTTGCTCGCTTATACTTCTGTTAAATAATTAGAAATCGGTTTTTCTCTGTGCAGCAGCAACACAGTTACTGTTATCAACATTTTTTCCCCATAAAAAGAAAGTTTGGCATGCTCTACATCATTCCTTGTTTAATTTTAATTGCAATTACCCCTGATGCAGCTTGCTGGCGCGGTCTTTTGGAATTTTCGTATAGTGTTTGTTTGCTTCTAATTCTGTTAAATAATTAGAAATCGTTTTTTCTCTGTGCAGTAGCAACACCGTTACTGTTATCAACATTTTTTCCCCACAAAAAGAAAGTTTGGCATACTCTACATCATTACTCGTTTAATTTTAATTTCAATTACCCCTGATGCAGCTTGCTGGCGCGGCCTTTTGGAATTTTCGTATAGTTTTTGTTTGTTAATTGAGAAGAAAATTATGTGTGCTCTATATGAGGGCGAGCTCAATGCCACAGGCAAGAGCACGCCAACCGCCTTTAAGTATTGAGTAGGCCTGTATGCTGATGGCGGGAAAAATTGAATGCACCAAACGCCTGTTTACAGCGGCGGTTAGCAGCACTCTGAGGCGCTCAAAAGAATGCATCACTTAGAATCGCTACCGCAACGACAACGGTCTACCTGCAGGTTCTGTATTTTTCTGTGTATTTGTTTGTTTGTTTGTTTGTTTGTTTGTTTCTTTGTTTGTTGCGCCACTCCCGTCTTTGACGTCTCTAAAGAGGACAAAAGCCTTGGATAAGCTGAATTTCCCCGCATCCCAATCATGCATCTCGCAAGTACAGTGTGCACGTTCGGGCCGCGAGTTGAGTTTTTCTGTGGTAGCCACAGTTACGAATATTTCTGCGGGCGCCTGCACTTTCGCGGGGACGCGGTTTGGTTTGGAATCACGCGATTTGTTCTATAGCGCTTTGACAATTCGTGCGCCCACGCGACCTCCGACGCTGAACAGCCATGCAGCAGCTGCTCGAGAACACACCTGCGCGTCACGTGGACAGCGTGGCTATTAAGGGGGCTGTCGGTTAAACACTGAACTCGCTGGTGTCGGCCGCAAATGTACAATCAAATCACTGCCCACAGAATAACGTACAGTCTTTGCCAAAAATAGCCAGGCTGCGCGGTTTGCTTCTCAGTCGTATATTAAAGTTATTATGCCAGCCCTGAAGCTCTGAATCTGTGTATGGTGAGGAGAACCCCTGTCCTCACCTTCAAGAACCTTTTCATCTTTAGGGAAGCCGTGAGGGCTCTACTATACGACTAAGAAGCAAACCATGCAGCTTGGAACACTGTACAGCGAACTCTCAACATACATAGACTCGTAACATACCCATATGGGACACTGACGTACACCCGCCGTCAAAAGTAAATGGAAGGCGACTCTGTCGAAAAAAAAAATCCTTTGAATCGAAAGGTATTGCATGGTCGAGATTTATTGGTCCACGGTGTGATTCGCACTATCACAATTAGGCTGCATATATCTACATATTCAAGGATGCATGAAATGATGGCGATGAAATCAAATGTTTTTGCTAATATTACCTGTCATTTACTTCTGACAGCACCTGTACACGCTCGCCTTTGTATTTATCTTCACGTGCTTTGAATGCAACCGCGCCCCTTCGAAGCGTTGAAAGAAGCCGAGGGCGAGGTCGAGCCTTCAACCCATACGTTTCTTGTCAGAACCGATAATGAAGTGCTTTGCAGTCATGCGCTCAAATACGTCAACGCTTTTTTGTTCTCCATTTCCTAATGACGCATGGACGATCTATGCGTATGTTGTTTCTTCCCATAGAAGCAAGGCACCGGTGAAGGTTCCCTCGAAACGCCGCTATCTGCGAACGTGTCTGAGTCACCGTCAGTGACTGTTCGTTGCAACACCAGCGGGCGGTGCGATGGCCGACAGTGTGTTTATATAGCGTCTGTTGCCGCAGTGACCCCCGTAGTGGTAGCAGCACAGACAAATTTCGATTTGTCGCTTCTCGCTGGCTGGTCAACGGATTCAGAATCGCGCCTGAGCAAATTAAGGACTCGCACCGCAGTCGCAGTAAAGGTGTGTTGCGGCAGCTGGCGAATTTTGAGCTAGAGCGCAGAAGCAGAAAAAGTTGTGATTCGTGATTATTCTTCTGCTTACGCGAAAATAAAATGCCGTATTAAGTGAGCGTGTCCCGCTCCCTTGCGTATATGTGGACCGCCTGCCGAGAGAAGCTGGTGCAGGACTTGTAGTAAAGTCGGCCGGGATACTGCTGCATTTGCTCAATGCTGCCTGTTTGCCAAACACTCAATTTGTGTGCTCTAAAAAGTTGACTTTCTGCTTTCATATACCCTTTTTTATTCTGCTTCTGACATACCGGGTGTTTCAGAGAACACTGTCAAAATTTTTCAAAAATAGGCTTTTGGTGGTAAAAGTATGGTTTTGCAGCATAGTATTGCCAGTGTTGACGGACACCAGAAAATCGGTGATTTGTCTTTAGTAGTAGGCTGGCTAGCTAATTTTTAATAATTAACTTTTTAGTTAGTAGCGTTAGACACCTAGTCACGGCGAGATTTGTAGCCGGTCGTTAGCAATAGCGTAATCAGTGTTTCGATTTTTGAAAACGCCATTACCCTTGGCGCTGTGTCTCGACAAAATCTGGCTTTTTCGACTAGTTACGTGAACTGGTGGAGTTAATTCGCCTGTATGCTTTCGAAAGTGCATGTATTTTCTCACGATGCAGCCAAATATTGTCCAGCCACAGCGGCGAGGGTAACCGCGTTTTCGAAATTGTAAAAATGATATCTGTAATACTAACAACCGGCTACAAATCTCTAATTGCAGTCAGTTTCCTATCTGGGATAATTAAAAAGTTAGTTACAATCAATTAGTTAACAAGCTTACTACTTGAGACGATTCACCAGTTTTCTGGTGTCCACCAGCACTGGTGATACTATACCGCAAAAGACATATTTAGACCCCAAAAATCCTATTTTTAAAAATTTTAGTCTTCCCTGAAACACCTGGTATATAATGGCTCATTCCCCTTAATGTTTTCTTCTCTCATTGTATCGGAAGTTTGCGAAGATATTTCAGAGTCGTTCTGAAACTAGGTTGAACGAAAAAAATTACGCTGAACGCATGCTGTACTCAGTGCCTTGTAGGGATTTCCTGGAACTATTCAAGCTATCCAAGCAGGTTTTATTGATGGAAACCTCCCCTCATCCCTCTTTCCCAGTGCAGGGTAGCCAACCAGAAAACCCTTCTGGTTAAAATCCTGCCTTCCCTCTTCCTCTTTACCTCTCTCTCTGTCTAGTCGTAGCTCGTAAATATAATTTAATTGAATTGAATCCTGAAGTCACGAAGCAGCACAACACTCCAAGTTGTGCCACTTAGCATTTGCATGGGCTGTAGATGAACAGGCGAGCCATATATGGTCCTGTAGACAAACCGCCGCCGTAACTTCCCTCCGCAGGGGTTTCGGTGCGTCCGCCCCGAGTTTAGTTGTGAGAAGCCATGTTCGATCATGCAGCGCTATGCGACCGTTCCTCGTCGGAACGGAGTCCTGGGCGACTCATCTATACGCAGCGGCGTCGCTTGCGCAAACGGGGGCAGTCGTTGAGCT
This sequence comes from Amblyomma mixtum, assembly GCF_055824585.1. Taxonomy (NCBI): domain Eukaryota; kingdom Metazoa; phylum Arthropoda; class Arachnida; order Ixodida; family Ixodidae; genus Amblyomma; species Amblyomma mixtum. The sequence continues at coordinate 129,732,451 of NC_143016.1, read as the reverse complement.
GTAGCCACCGCGAAAGGGTCGACGAGCTGCCAAGGCGCATTCCGGCACTTCCGCATAAACCAGCGCCTCGTCGAACCCGGCAAGCTTCATCGCGAACACGCTAAGGATTTTCACTTTAAAAAGTGGTGGGGACACCTAAGCCCCGCCTTAAGGGTATGATGCGATAACGCTGGTGAGTTAATGTCCATATATGCAAAATTTCTCATTCTCTACCTTGTACGCATTGATCCCTATGATTCCTCATACCACTCCTGGCGCAGTGGTGTAGCGGTTAAGCGGTGCGATGGCAGATGCTGTGGTCTGTGGGGCTTGTGCGACCCAGGTTGCTCTTCTCGCGCAGCGTTTCGCGAGCAGTCATTAACTGCCACCTTCCATGGTGGCCAGTTCGCCCACAATCCGGTGGGAAGTTGTGATGACGCCACAAGGTCACGTGACCTCGGTGGCCCGCCTAGGTTGCTTATCCGGGGATTTTTGGCTCATAACGCCGAGGACGCCAGTTTTTCTGGAGTACACTCTTATAAAAAAGGTAGTAGCACTTACTAACTTTGGGGTAGTAATTGGTTGTCACATATGTTACTATCCTGTTCGTAACTGCAGTTAGTAACGGGAAGTTTACTAACAGTTACTAGCCCATTGAGTTGGTAACAGCTGCTACCCGCAGTTAGCAACAGGAAGCTAGTAGCATTTACTAAGAAAATGAATAGAAACTGCATATGTTGCTAGATTCATCGCACGGTGTGCTGACGTGGCTTATCAAATTTATGCGTACTCGAAAAGTAAAAAAAAAAAGCTTTATAGATAATTTTACTAATTCCCGAATCCAGACAGAGCGTACTGGCGTAAATCACACACTTAGGTTTAAGCTTATCGTACATTACATGTACAAATTATGCGAATGCATAAGGTTCAGAATGCAGGAAAAGCACAAATCAGAAACAGTCACACTCGCGCACTGCGCGTGCACATGTAGGGAAATCTCTCCCAGTCTTATATACTCCGTAAATCAGACTCTCATTTACGGGCTAACGGTTCTTACCGGTTGAGCTAAGATACCAGCGTTAATTATGAAGTTGACATTGTAGAAACAGCTTAGTCCACCTAACCATATGCCCCTGAAGAAATGTTTAATTACAAAATCAGTTTGGCACGACAGTCTGTGCCTGTTATATTTTTTACTTTAATTTAGGATCAAAGGAACGGTTACTAATAGTAACTAGCGACCACAGTGAGTAAAAATGTAGCAAGGGCTACTTTTACTAACTATACCTTGAAGAGAGTAGTAAACAGCTGATAAAAAGTATTAAAACGAAGTCAGAGTTAGTAACTGCTGCACCTTTTTACTACCTTTTTGCTAACTTTTGATTGAGAGCCTTAACTGTGTAACGTTAAAAGCATGTTGCGATATCTGTAATGGCTGGTTTTATTGCTGTCTGACGCAAGGATTAATGCATAGCCATCGCTGCTGGATAGTGACGCCTTGCCTGTGGCCTAAAGCGTCCAGTTTCCGCCGCTCATTTTCGTGTCTACGCAGTTTGGCCGGGCGTTCGGCTGGCCTGTCTTTGCGAAACAAGCCTGACGACCCCAGCTCTGATCACCCCCTCCCTTCCCCCTCCCTTCATCGCTCCCGCGTGCAACCAGATGGCGCCAGCTGAGAGGAGCGGCCGCATCGTGTTCGCACGAGCAAATGGCCCTTTAACGGCGACGTGCACGTGGTCTCAGTCTTGTTGACGTTGATGCATGTTTTGAGGGACGCTATATAGGTTTGGTCGGTCAGCGGCGGTTTGTCTGACGCCGGCGCCGCTGAAGGCCAGACCGATTACGATAAAAGGAAAAGGGTTTCGTTTGACTTTCGTCACTTTGTTTACTTCCTGAATCCGGTATCTCGCACGCGCTGTTTTGCTCCGTTTGCATGTTGGACGTGCACGTGGAAGCGAACAGAAATCAAGACGCACGCATCCCGGAGCTTTCGAGTGTGGAATTCTTATTACGTTTATATAACAGAAGGTTAACTACATGTCATTGCTGTCGCAGTTGAACAAAACGTTGTAAATTCGCCCTGTGCTTGCTTGTGCGAGCAAAACGCGGTGGATACCACGCCCTTTCGCGTGGCTCGCTGCTCCTGCAACGACTTCCGGCGTTTTCGCTAGCAAGAGAGCCACGGATCGAAGTGGACAAAATGACATGCTTCTTGATGAAAACGCGGCCTCCGCGATCAGCTCCGGCAGCGAGCAACGGCGCGTTTGATCGCCGAGGCCACGATGGAAACGTCTTACCACGATGAAAACGGTCACCTTCCCGCCTGTTCCGATAGCAGGCTCTGCCGGAGAGTGGCGTGGCGGTGAAGTACAACCGAAGTTCCAGTAGTATGCACCTCTTTTGTCCTCGACAGTAGGTAACCAACTCTCTACTTTGCGGCAGCAAACCTCAGTTTTAAAAAAATAACCAGGTTTTATAGTTCGCAGACACCCGTCAGCGCCAGTTTCTGCGTCCTTGCGAAGGTTGGGCGCGTGTTGTATAAGACGCACATTGGCGGACGCGTGAACGCGAACGCGTTCTGGTTTTCAGTCAAAAGGGTGACATTTTACGCAACACCCAAAGCGCAGGCCTCTCAAGTAACAGTTAAGCCTGCACTGCACCTGCCTGCATCATCGCGATCGCTGTGACGACTAGGTGGCGTGTACGGCAACGTGCGCGCTCAAAAGTACGTTGAATGAAAGGAACCGCGAAAATGGAGCAAAGAAACGGCGAAAGTGGTTTTAAAGAATGGCCATCCACACGCACTATATCTTGAAAGTATCCACTGTTTTTTTTTTTTGTCTTCCGCACTCCACTCACTTCCAGCTCTTATTTATTTATTTATTTCTGCTACGCCAGTTTTTTTGTTTTTGTTTTTTTTTTTGGTCAGGATTCGTGGTTGCTGAGGAAAAGAAATGGCGCAATAACTGTCACGGCGGGCGCCTCAACCGTGCCGTGAGGGAAGGGATGAAATGGGCGTGCATCTCTAATTTTCCGTCTAGGCGCTAGAGCGGCGATTAGGTTTAATATATGTTTTTAGCGCCTACACGCCGTTCTCTAAAATCGCTGTCTGTTGTCATCGGAGCCAAGCAGTGCGTGCTGTTCCTGCTAGCGGTGGTCCCCGAGATATCCCTTAGATGTGCACTCGATCCCAATGCATGAGGCAGCGAAGGCAACCGTGGCGGCGGTAAAGAGGGAAGGGGGGATGCACGCACAGGAGCTAGATATATATATATATCCGTTGCCTCATTCGCGAGCACGTGCCGAACAATGAGGGCAGCACGTGACGACTGCGCGCACGCAGAAGCTACACTTTTTGAGTCTCGTGATACGCGCGAGGCACCCCGCCACTACACCAACTAGAAACCTGGCGCGGTGCTGCCGGCTTGCCTCCACACACCGTCGCCAAGCGTCTTTTTTTTTTTTTTTTTCCCCGCCGCATAGTTCACGGAACGCGCAGTACAGAGCCGGCGGATGCAAGGGCTGCCTCGCCACAAACTGTCGGGCGGTTATAATTACGCCCCTCCGCTCGTACTCTTTTCATCGCTGCCACTATTTATTGCTTCATTTTTGTACACGGTGCTCTTCGCTGGGGGGAGACAACTAAACCGAGTCTGCAGCAGTGCCCGATTATGGAAGCAGCATTCCTGGTACGCAAGCTAATGATGGCGCGTCTGGCCTGGCCCGAGTGTGCCGTGTCTAACCTCCCCTTCCATCTCTATCTCTGTTTGCTCTTTTCCTTTCCGGAGCCTGAAATAGCAGCCTGATGAGAACGAGTGATGTATCTACATGAGCATGACGCAACGGCCTCATACAAGTTCACAACTCCGGAGCCGAATGTTGGAGTTCGTGACGAATTCCGCCGCGGACGAATTCCGGAAATGGCGTTGCTCGTGCGCTGATGCATGCAGCGAGCGGCGGGAGTAGGATGGTGGTGGGCGCGCTATCGAGATGGGTGGAAAATAACGGGAACATTTTTGCCTGCACTGTTTGTGCGCTAACTCGAGCTGAGAGAAGAGAAACTGCGCACTCTCTTCTTGACCTGCAATCCCTGCATGGCGGTTGCACAAAGTGAGTGACGTCGCATATTATCCCCCTTTTCTGTACGACCGTGGCTTCAATTACTTTTCCCTCGTTCGCTTCACTTCGGATGTACAGGTTACTCCAGCACGTAAAGGGAACAAAGGTTGAGCATTCAGTTAATGGTTACTCTAGTTATAGAGTAACCAACCATTAACAGGAAAAACACGAAAAAGTGCGCTTGTTGCCCATAATTATATGTGCTACAAGAACATATCCATATATAATATCCATATCAGTTTCTAGAATTTAGAAAACGCGGTTACCCTCGCCGCTGCGGTCCAACAAATTTTGGCTACATCGTGCCAAAATGCATGCCCTTTCGAGAAGCTTGCAGGCAAAGCAACCTCTCCAGTGCCCGTAACGCGTCGAGATAGCCAAAATTTGTTGGGCCACAGCGCCGAGGGTAACAACGTTTCGCTTTCTAAATTCGAAGAACTGATACGGATATTACCTGCGGTGGGCTGTACGCTTCTCAATAATTAAGAAGCCTAACATTAATGGTTAAAAAGTTAACTATTCAGTAGTAGCTAACCATCCTTATAGTTAGCACGTCTTAGCTGCATTCTGATGTACTACACGGCTAACAGTGCTATACCGCAAAAACCGCTCTTCTAACTCAGAAAGCCTATTTTTAAAAATTGTGTAAAGTCTTAGGTGAAACACCCTGTATAAGTAGGCCGGCGCGCTACACCAAAGATGGAAGCCTGTACATACACCTGCCATCCTTTGTTTATGAAACACGACTTCATTATTTTTTTTTTAAATCCAGAGAACATTGGTTGAGATTTAATGATGAACTGTGTAATTGGCACTCATAATTAGGATGCGAATTGCACAGTGCGACTTTGGCGCGACTTCGGCGAACCAATTTTGTTCTATGCATCCAGGGTCATTGCAACTGAGACATAAGGATGCACTCGTAATTCATACACTCAAGAATTAGGTTGCATATTAGGGTGTGCGCGGCTTTCGGTGTACTTTTGGCTGCGGATCATACCCAACAATTCTGGACAAAAACAATTTTGAGTGGGAAACCGTTTATGAACGCAGTTTTTTCATATAAAGTAAGATTTCGCTATAACAATCAATATATCTGCAGATGACCCGACGGCAGTCTTGCATTTTTGTTTTCTGTTCACGTCTTTGCTACCATAAAAAGCGTTCTCAGTTGGTTTTCTATGACAGCCTGAACTCTTCGATGCGATCGATGGAAACACTTTAAAAGAAAGATTTGGCTACATATGGCATGAATAGACCATCACCTTCAATATTTCCGTAACAGTATCTTTCAATTTTCCAATTTTCAAACTCTTTGTCCGATAATGCTGGTCATGGTACAGCCAGTTTCCTTCCTGTGTAGCTCCTGCCGTTATTATGCAACGCCTGTGACAGCTCGTCAGATCTGGAACCTCTCTTAAATCACCACTGGTGACAGGGAACCCTTGGCTGAAGCGATTCAAAAGCGGGGCACTCCCACAAACCTACGTCAGGGGGGTCAGCGAAGGCACCCCTCCGTACAACTGGTCCACATCATCACCGCTCTACGTACTACGAGGCTTACCCAACGTGCGCGCGTTGTGCGTCACGAGACTCACGGCGCTACCACGTGCAGGACGTGTGGAGAAAGGTGGCTTGCGCAACGCCAGTCGCGTGTCACAGTAGCCGCACACAGCAGCAGCAGCAGCAGCGGAGGTCATGAAGTTGAGAAGGGAGGGCGGGAGGAGTGGAGTGGCCAATTGGCCGGCGGCCGCCATCGTTTGAGCCGTCGCCGCCGCGCCGGCGTGTCTGCAGCCTTGAGGGCGACCAGGAAGGAGGGAGCCAGGCGCCACTTGTGAGGGCTTGCGTCTGACGGCGCCCGCGGTCATAGCGCGCCGCGTAATAGAACGAAGGGTAGACCGACGACGACAGTCACGAGGCCATTTTGCTGCCACCTTAACGTTCGTTCGTTCCCGCTTGAAAGACAGCATTTGTGCGCTTCAAGTTCCGAGGTCCTTTTTCCGGCGGGTCCTTGGGCCATTGGCCCTGGAGCCGAAGATACTTATTGACAAAGGTGGGGCAGAGAGATGGAGGGCTCTTTTCAAAGAGGAGGCGTTTTTGAGGCGAGTATTGTGTTTCGTAAAGAAGTGGGATGAAAGAGCACGACAGGGGACACTGATGGCAAATGTTGTGTCATCATCGCTGCTACCCACTCCTTTGTTCGGTTGTATGGGCGTGGGGTGCAGCGGTGGGCTGCTTGCGTTACTGGAGGTGGAGCGGGACGTTCGAGATGGCGTAACACGATCTCGATGATCTTCGCGCTGCGGGGTCGGGACAGAGAAACGGGCGTCCCAGAAAGGAGAGGGGCGTGGAGGAAGCCAGCGCCGACAGCACCCCGGAAAATAAATAACGCACCGGTGATCGGTGTTGAACAGCGTCGCGGAATGCAGTGAAAGCGAGTCTGCAGCGAGAGAGACAAGGCAGGAAGTGATGGCGACGCTACAGTCAATAGTCAGGCAACAAACTGTGTTTGACGGCACCGAAAGCCACGAGTGCGCTGTATCCATTACAAACTGTCGATGCTAGCCACTTTTTGCGACTTCTGGCGTTGGGAAGGAGCGGAAGGTCAGCTTGGGAGGGGGGAGGAGGAGAGTGTTCGACTGGGACACCAACAGGTTTACCAATCACGTCACTCTTACGCTTCCGGGCCGTGACATTTAACAAAGAGAGCGGCGTCCATGGGTCCATGGGTCCATGGGCCCACGGCGTCAAAGCGGCTGAGTTTCTTTAGCTTCCACCACAATGAAAACCTCCAATCCTTCGATGATTCTTTGTTTAAAGGATCACAGCCGGAGACCCCGCACCAGTACAATTATCACTGTAAATTCAAGACCTCTCTGTTGTCGCTGTTATTGGAGTGGCTTGCATGATTTGGTCACTGGAAAAATGAAACTCCATGGCGTCTCTTTAGAGACTTTAGTCAGTCTAGCGAATTGCGAGTATGCTTTGCGTTACACGGTAGACTCCCACGTTACCGAACCTACTGCCCTGGACATGAAGACCGGAAGCGTGCAATAAAGTTGTTTCTCGTTCTCTCTTCTCCTCTAACCGTACGTTGAGAGCAGCGCAGCGCGGTCCGTTGACACCCGAAGTTGTGTGAGTGCGCGCGCGCGCGCGCGCGCGCGCGTGTGTGTGTGTGTGTGTGTGTGTGTGTGTGTGTGTGTGTGTGTGTGTGTGTGTGTGTGTGTGTGTGTGTGTGTGTGTGTGTGTGTGTGTGTGTGTGTGTGTGTGTGTGTGTGTGTGTGTGTGTGTGTGTGTGTGTGTGTGTGTGTGTGTGTGTGTGTGTGTGTGTGTGTGTGTGTGTGTGTGTGTGTTTTCCTTTAGGTGTCCCCATTTTATCCGAAAATATGCGAATCTAACCCCAATGCTTTGCTTCCATATAACGAGCGGAGGCTTTCTAGATCATAACAATAACAAAAAAAGCAGCCAAGCTTATTCGCCTGCCGACACTTCGCTATCCTACGCATTATGGCGAAACTGAAGCTATAATCGCTTCGCAACACTGATGCCGCTGCAGTGAAAATTCTTGCGCTTTTATGGGATGTCGTGCATCGTTCGCTTCTTTACGGTAGAAGATAACGAATCGACGGTGCTCGTAAAGGTGGCTGTACACAAGGACCGAATATGCGACTATCAAAGTGCGGGTCAGCGAGAAACGGAGGACGCCCAGGGGCATCGTGAACGAGCTGTAAGAAAGGAGGCACTTTTCACCCTGCTGCCACTGAGTAAAAGCGAGAGAGGGCGGGCATTGTTTGGATAATTCTTTTTCTCTCGCTTCTCATCATCCCTTGGTCAGCTTCACTTTACATCGCTTAACAACCACAACCCAATAAGAAAAAAAAATAAATGCAAGTCGCACGAAAGAGACAGAACTTAGGACTATAGCGCCGAGACAACGAACCAGTGAAAAGAGGTTGAACGCGCGGCGAGGAGTTCAACGCACTCTCGGGCAGCGTTCTCTGCCCCCCCGGGGCCGAGCTCATCATTGTGCCGGGCCCGTGAGACGACTGCCCGCCTCAGTTTGAGCAGCACCGATGCCTCGGCGCCGGTTTGCGCGCGGCAGGCGGCAGCTGTGCGGTTTGTTGGCCTCCCAGCGCTACTTATTCGAACCCGGCCTCATCCCGAGGGAGAAAAGAGCAGGCGCACGTTTGTCTACGTGGCTTGCTTGAGGCAGCAAGTGGCGATTGTATTCACTGAAACGACCCCCCGTTACAGACGGCGGTCGTTGTGAAATCTATATGATAAAGGTCGCGATATACAGGCATGCATGGAAAGGGGGGCGGTATTTTGAACAAGATAAATAAGGGAAGAACAGGTTGATGTAGGCCTTCATGCCAGTCCCATTTTTAAATAAAGAATTAATGAATTTCTAGATAACGATACCGTGTACTGGGTGCACAATGCGAAAATAAAAAAAATGCAGGAAAAGATCATTCCAGAAAATGAAAAAAAAAAAAAACGGAAAGACGATAAAGACGCCTTGCTCAGTTAGCACGCACCTGCGCAAACGTTTCTTGGCATCTGAGGCGTGCACATGCATGGAGAGTGTCCATGTGTAAATGTACATAGTGCATGCATGTTTATACACATGGACGCATGTTCACACGCGTGGCCATGAGCAGCACGCCTCCGGCGCAGGAACATGCATAAATATTCGTCATGCATGCCTAGTACACATTGCAGCACACGTCCTGAATGTATTTGCAGTAAGGCGCGCACTACAAACAGCATGCAGTCTTCCCAGCACCAAATACGAACCGCGCTCGACGGAACAGTACACGGCGGCGTTCTACCGCTCCCACTGTCAAGTCTGAGCACACTGACGACACGTCATCTTCACCGCTGATCGCACGTGCACTCGTAAGCTTCGCGCTGAAGGACGAGTAGGAGGAGGAGGAAGAACAACATTCATTTAAACCATAAGAGAAAATTGCTCTTCAGCCTCGCTGGCGGCTTCCTCATTCCAGGACTCCACTGGCCATGGCCTCTCGGCAAACTTGCTGAACAAGTGCATGTTGGAGGTATCGCCGCTCAGCTGTATCTCCCACCGCTCAAATGACTTGCACCGCGTCTTTTAGTTTTCTAGCTTGCTCCTACACCCCCACGAAATGTGAGACTGTAGAACAGCCTCCGCACCAGGGGAAAGTGCTGCGATATGCTGTCGGGTATGTCCGACTATATCTGAAATGACGCCGCAGGCGGGATTTTATGCCGGGGCCTCGCGCTCAAGGGTGCCTCGATGCCCGTGCAGCGCTGGCCCATCGAGACACACTGTCGTGGTCAGAAGCGGAACGCCATGTGGGCCGCAGAGGTGGATTAAACATCACTTTTGATACGGTTTAGCGTTATGTCAACGTTATATCATTGCTCCGTTATGTTTTAGGTGGAAATACATCGTGAATTAAGGGTTGCAGGCTTCCCGAGCTCAGTATCTTTGTTAGGCCTTCAGTGATCTGCAGTTACTTGATTCCGCTCCTTACCCTTGTCTGTCTTATTTCTTCCTTCCTTCTTAGTTTCAACGGGAACTTGTACTTCCTCGGTAGAACAATATCTGATATTATTAGCGTAATCATTTTGGTTGCTGTACAATTCCGAGTCATGTTGATCTGGTACACTATCTCTTCAAAAAAAAAAAATGATGGAACTGCCGTCTACGTCTCTTACTGCGTCCATCTCATTTCTTCCAATGCCTCATTTCTTCTTTACTGTTTTCGCATGAACCTGAAACAGCGGAAAGTTTCTACGAAGATGGACGGAAATATGCGTGGTTCAGGGCAGACTATTTTTTTTGTATTCGGAGTTTTCCATATTCGTTTTGAATATTTCGTTCTTTCTATAAGCCTGAAGAGCAACTTCAGAAAGGGGATATGCCTATGCTCCCCTCAAGCAGAGTGCAAATTGTCGCTTCGAAGTTCGAAACCGCCGAGGCAATTGTGTCAGCGCCGAATTAGCAGCCTGCATATTTAATCACACTCGTGGAGCACGGAAAATAGAAACTCTGAAAAGCAAGATAACTAAGCTGCTAACCTACTCGTGCATGCTGTGCAAAGCGACAGGCTGGCACAAATGCTCCAGATTGTCCTTGCTTAGTCAGATAGGCGCACGTCTCCGAAAGCACGTTACTCCGCCAAGTACCAAGTCAAAGGAACCGAAAGCGACAAGACAGCAGTTACGCACATTTATGTGGGGCCGTAAAGAAATGCCGTAAACCACCGAAGAAATTTCTTGCGCGACCGTAACCGTGCACATCGCTCACCAGTGGGCGCAGATAAGGTGCGGAGAGTCGCGCCCGGTTCTTTTTATAATGCCTGCAATGCAAGAGTTCACACCATCCATATTGCGCTTCAGCGCATGATCATCAAGCGATGCCGCTTCCATTGCATCACCACTGAGACATAACAAACCCATTCGGCACGTGTTATGTCTCTTGGCGTCGCCGACAGCTGGTAGGCCTTTACGTTGCTAACAGACTACAATCTGCCATTCACAATACTTTCTACTGTCTGTACTCTGTGCGAAGCAATCAATGTAGCCTAAGCTCCACACTGTTTGGCCTGATCATCATCATCAGCGCCACCATCATCATTATCAGCCCGCTTACGTCCCCTGCAAGGCAAATGCATCTCCTTTTGATCATCACTCTCCTACGAACCTGCGATTGCCCTCTTCTCGCAGATCAGATTTCTTAATCTCACTGCCCCCCCCCCCCGACTCCTACCCCCCCCCCCCCCCCCCCTAGTCCGCTTTCCTTCTATCAAAATGCACTCCGTCACCCTAATGGGCCTTCGGTTATCTTCCCTTCATATTACATGCCCTGTCCATGCATTTCCTCTTCTTCATTTCAGCTGGGATATTATTAGCATGCTTTTGTTCCCGAAGCCACGCTTCCCTCTTCATATCTCTCAACTATACCCCAAATACGATGTTATGCAGATAATATGAGGAGCTGATGTATACTAGCGAAAATGGTTACTTGCAGCACAATGACGGCATCCGGAGCGCACGTTATGTTGTGGCCCCTAGCCATATATGTCAACACTAAAGAGGTCTACTGAACGAGTAGTACAGTAGAAAGTTCTTGCGGGCTAGTTGGTTCATTTCAATAAAAGGTACAACTACGTGAATAGCACAGGAGAGGAGACATATAGTTTCTATGTCTCCTGCCTTATCTTATCCGCGCAGTCGTACCTTTTATTGAGTGCTAAAGATTACACACTTCCCCAAAGTGTGCAGTCAATCTTTCCAGGTACACGTTCTTTTCCAAGGGCACTGAAAGGAACCAATTTAGATTAGTTTAGATCATGAGCAACTACCCGTGCAACAGCCTGGCCGATGCGGTATACACAAGACATGTCGAAGAACACGCAGATCCAAGTATTTTGCGCCAATCGAAATGATACAATGCGGCCCGCTAAGCTTCTATCCCGCTTTGAATGCACTGCTTGCCCGTATCAAGTACAACTTAAGTGTTGTGTCCACATTGCATCCTTTGAGTACGGGCTATGGAAAAACCACAAGAAATAATCGTGTTCAGAACGAAACGTTGGTGAAGCCCTCGAGGAGCCTGCTATCTTATCGGCCTCGACGACAGACAGTAGCTTCGGCGCCAGGCAAATTGAATAGGCCACTTATCGTCCGAAATGCTGCCTGTCGCTGTCCGATGAAGCTGAGCATACTGCGTGCCGTACACTGTGTGGGTTCTCGCGGATACCTCTTACCGCATGAATGAAGCAGTATGAAACTATATGCAGATACCTGTTCACGTCTTACCGAAATTACTCATTGTTAGTTTAAGGAGGAACTTCTAAAGGTATCCTCTGAGCAAACTGCTGGACATACAGAAAAAGAAAAATTCTTTACGAGTCATTGCTATAGAGTACCATTCAATATTCTACTCCCCAGTTTTCAGACGTTCATATTCTCAGAGTGAACGATCTGCATCAGTACAGGTTATCATGCGAGCACTTCATCAATAAAATACGAGGAATCAGCTTACTTTTAAAAATTTACTTCAACTCTTTAGCTGAACAAACCAACAAGTCTACACAGTTCAAGAAAAACCTAAACTTTCATGATAATTATGGCGGACAAATGTCTAGAGGTCATTTTGCAGCGTTTCCTAGATCTCTGTGTAAAAGGGGAATGAGGGCGGTGACGTGATCAAATTCAAGTGTGCAGGCTTCCGTGCGTTGTTTTTCTTATGAACTGGTTAATTCAATATACCATGTGTGCTATATCAGTTCATGCAATGTCTTTATTACGTGTGGTATGCTGTGCTTGTGTTTAAAATGTCACGAATGTTAAGAGTTCTGTGTTTCAAATGTTTTCTCTGCTGCCCAAGACGAAGACCAGGCACTCGTTAAACCGTTATGAATGGCTTCTTCCTTGGTTCGTTTTTCACTGTATACTTAAAAAAGTGATAATAATGCAAATATTTCTCTGGGCTCAATGAAATGAGCAAGCCTGCGTCAAGACATGTACTGTCACAACCAAAGGTTTACTGGACGCGAATGAGCCTGAAAAAAAGAATTATTCCGGCACAGTCACGTAATCCAGTCACTTGAAACGTGTCAGTGCGTGAGAGGGCGTGCATGCTCTGGTAACAATACAACACGACTGGGTCGTGGAGCATACCTGCAATAAACTTTTTTTTTTTTTGATCGCGATACATTCAGAGACAACTCAAGAACAAAGCAGAAGTTGCCCCTCAAAGGGGGCCCTCCAGTCAATGGCGTGGACCGATTTTCATGACGCAACAGTCAACCCGATTAAGCCATGTTTAATCCCCTTTCATCTCTCACCACCCGTGATTTCAGGTTTTCAGATCAAAGCGGATTAATCACGGCGTCATGAGAATCGGTCGAAGCTATTGGCTGGAGGACTTCCTTTGAGCGGCATTTTCGGCTTCGTTCTTGAGTTATATAGGACTGCAGTGCATTAAATGTGCCTGCTTGACCATGCTACATAAGGTGAATTTTCAAGAACGAATTTATTCAGCTGGTGTTATTAAGGAACACTCACTGGCGCACCAAGTTGCGGCATGTCCATCTTTTCTGTATTCGCGAGACAGACTGAACGTTCAGAAGTTGCGAAAAAAAAAAGATTTTTTTTTTTTTGCTCACATGTCAAGGATATCACAGCAGAAATTAAAGCAGCTGTTTTGCGGCGCATCTCAGTTTTCGTGTCAGTGCAGCATTGGAAAGAGGTTTCTAGTTGCTCTTTCCCTATGTACATCTGAAAGAGAAACCATGGAGCTTTAAAACACTGAGCACGAACCAGCAGACCTAGGCACGTGCACTGAGCACAAGAGCTCTTATCTGAGGGCGTCATAGAGTAAGCCACCTCTCCTTTATCTGTAGTGCAGGGATTAAAAATAACAAGGTGGATGCTTGTAGGAAGTTTTACGTCCTTGGCAGTCATCCGATTCAGTGCATATCTCAAGGGTCCATATCAGTGCATCACAAGAGATTCCATTGGTTCCAACCATAGGCCTCTTACCAATGGAAAGCAATCGCGTGCTTTCCGAAATAGCGCGCGCTCGGAAAAACCTACCTGCTCGCGTACCTCGTGCTAAGAGTTCCTCTGTTCGCCAGCGTACAAAGTGCGCAATAGATGTGTTCGCGTGACGCAAAAGCTAATCTAATCGCCCATTTCGAGTGCATTCGTCTGAATGTACAGCATGGCTGATATGTTGTGCAGACACTCTCAAAGATCAGCACAAGTAATATAGGGAGGACGCCGTAGTGATAGGCTTCAGACGAAAATAAAGGGAAAGAAAAACATAGAAATGGATTTCGGCCTTGTCAGAAGAATCAATGGCGACTTTGAGAGACGTTCAAGTAGCAGCTGAAAGCAACAGCGTAAAGAAAAGAAAGTATTCAGATTATAGCTGCCTTTCATGCTAACTTAGCCTAAACGCATACACCGCTGAAACATTATTCCAGAGGCCCATGGGGGCTGCCCATAATGGAAGTACATCTAAAATGTCAGCAAGGAAGGATTTAAGCTGAAAAGGTTTCAAATAGTTTATTTCAAACAACGCTTGGTTGCCGATGAGGTGACAAAAAGCAAATAAAGTTGCCTAACGAAGTGGGATCAGCCCCCTTTTGACTCTCACCGAAAGCAGTGGGGATTTTTAGGGCAGTACAAAAAATAAAAAAAATCCTGGAAGACATGTATCTGAGCTCTTTCATTTCTGTTTGCTTCACTTGGCACTTCATTAGCTGGCACATACAAGCTCGGATAGGAATTTGCGAAATTCATTTGTACATATGCAGCTGTAGTCTTTTTTCTTTTTTCTTTTCATTCAGAGCAACATGTAAGCAGGCGTTGGCGCCGGACGCTTCTCTATCCTAACAATGCTTACTGCGCAAAGAGCCCAAGTCGGCTGCATGGCCTTTTTGTAGGCGGGTATCATTCGCAGGATTGTGCTGTCCTTCTCGAAATTCGTCCATTCAGCGCGCACTCAGATGTCGGCACTGGGTTATTGTAACTTTTCATGCATGCCGGGATGTGCGCGCAGAGTTCCGGAACTGAATCCGCGAGCAGGAAGTCAGAGGCGGAGTTTTGGCAACCTTGTAGGTGCGACGAACAGTCGGTGCGACGACCGATGCGACGACCAAGACTGACCAACTATAAAGTAGCTCTGTGTTTGCATATTCTGTCAAACACTAGACGCATTCGAGGAGCCCATGCGCCGGAGGTCGCCTTGATGATAAAGAAAAACGAACATGCGTTTGCGAATAAATAAAAACATAGTTATAACAAATCTGAGAGTGTAAAACCACGGAGATAATCCCACGTAATGAGCAATCAATCAGTCCGCACCAACGACGGATGGTGAACGAAAAAAGTGAAGTAAGATCAGGTATTTTCACAGTGACATCTTCGTATGTGAATTTATCTGAGGTGAGCTCGTGTAACCGGCCAGTCGTAACCTTTGACTGGGACGGAGCCACTATTACTGAAAAGCCGTTATCATCCTACTGCTTATAAAATCCTTTGCCCGATTTAGTATACGCATACGCAGTGCGGTGCTCATCGCTCATGTAAATAAAGCCGTTCAGCCAATGGTACAGTGTGTGAACAAGGAACCCATATGAGAACCTAAACGTTTTCTATTTTTGGTTTTTGAGGACAAGAAATGGTGGAGTAATTGTCACACATCTCGGTGTACACCCTAACCGCGAATGCGAACCGAACCGAATGCAACAATGGCCGGAAATGATGCATGAATTCAAAAACAGGACACCATTTTCATTCCCACAAGAGCGGTGTACCAAACGCCTAGCTGCCCAATTTTACGTATTCGCGCTTGCAGTGCTGGCGACCTATCACGTGCTGCCCGCATCATATACGCATGGACGCTTCCATGCTCGATCTTGATCGTCTTCAAATAAGCGCGAAACATACACGCAAAGACCTCAACCCTGGGGAGAGCTTGCAGAGAGTGAGCACGTGTAGTTCCTGACACAGAGGAGGGGCCTGATACACTTCTCCACGTGTATAAGTACCTCGCCCTATGTCTGTCTCTCTCGCATCGCACAATTTTCTGTTCCTGCATTTCAAGGTAGGGCACTCGTAGAGGTCATTATGGGGGGGGGGGGGGGGGGGGGGGGCACTCGTAGAGGTACACGTTTGTATCCGTGCTTTGTGCCGCTTGTCACAGAGGATAATTGGTTCTGGAGGCTGGGAGCCCGAAGTGAAAAATTTGTTTGCCTTCAGAGTTTAGCCTATAAATAAATCAACAAAACTGATATGCAAGACCTCCTGTGTTTACAGTTGGAGCCGTCGCAAAATTCATGCGAGAATATAAAAGCCACCTTAGACGGCCGGGAAACACAGGGGACTAAGCCACTAGCGCAGCTTGGCTGTAAATTGCTCGGAAACACGGACGAACAATGCTCTGCCACCAGCTGTAGGCGAGCGACGTGAATTCTATTCGTGCTGCGCAGGAAAGAAAGAAACTACACAAGGCAAGGCGGCTAGCCTCTGCCACCCAGGAGTATAATAGGCTTGTTATTATACAGGCGAAATGCATGCATGCTGACATCACAAACAGGTGCTAGTTAGTTGGAAGAAAAAATACTGCCATCATCTTCAATGCACCTCGGCAAACGAACTGAGGTTGATTTATGGCAAGTACACTGAATCCAGATGCTTTAATTTCGAACCTGGCTTAAAATATGTCTTATCTGATGGTGTTATTCGGTCCTCCGCCTTTTGCAGACGAAAATGTATTGTGCATGCAAAAGTTCTGTTCACACAAGTGTTGATGAATAATTTCTCACTCAATATCCACGATGCGTTAAGAAAATGCTACACGAGACTACTTTTATTTGGTTTGAACCCTACAGCTGCTCCTACGCATTTATTTGCATTTTCTGTTAAGATGCATAATCACCAAAACTTCAGTGATCCCAGGAATTAACTGAGCATGGGACTAGTCTGCGAACACAAAAACGAACTAGTGACTTTTTCTCACAAGTCAAAATCACTTTGGTATAGGTCGCCTCGCGCGTTTAGTCTAGTAAACATCTATAGCTCTTTCTTTTTTTTTATTAATATAGCTTTTTTAAAACTGGGGTTTGTCCACAGTTGCAGCTCCGGAGTCTCTCCGAAATGTGAAAACCTCCAGTGCGCCATAATGATATGTATTACATCGCAGTGGAGCCCCAAGATAGTAGAAGAAGTATTGTCTCATTCCAATACGGGATGAACCTATAGGTCTTGCTCCACCTCCAGTTTTGCACCTGGGCCTGAGAAGCCACACTCGTCCATATGCTTTGGTCTGCAATAGGTACAGTCTTTTCTAAAAGTATAAGCAGGCCGCATGGTTCGCCTCAGATTCGTATAGTGGAACCCCTGTGTCTTTCCTTAAAGACTAAAAGGTATTGAAAAGTGAGGCCAAGGGTTTCTCTTATACATTAATGAGATTAAGAGCTTTAGGGATCCCGTAAGTCCTTCACTGTACGACTGAGAAGCAAGTCATGGAGTCTTTTAATGACTCGGCCGTGTGACCGGAAAGAGTACCGGCTCGTCTGGTATGTGCAGGCCGAGGGGAAGCAACACGCACAAACGTCATACGCATAACGGCGTGGCTTGTCATCACTGTTATCAAGTGCGAGCCGACCTTCAATAAACAAGTGCGACGTATTTATAAGTGCGAAGCGAAAAAATTAAATGAAAGCAGCGAAGTTGGCGTTATCATCCAGCAACTTGCAAGTTACAACACCTCTCCATCATAAAGAAAACAGAAAAGTACGTTTTTGTATCCTCGACAACCCGTATACTAGTTTGCTAGTACTATTTTTCTTTCCCGAGCAGTTATGCTTAATCCAAGGAATCACTAGACGTGTTCTTTTCAAATGTTTTCTGGCTATGAAAACCGACGGACGCAACGTGAGGAGAATGTCTCAACTAATTCTAAGTTCGCCAGCAACATCGTACGCGTACATGTGTGTCCGGTGTTTCCCATGCTTCCTTGCTTAACTGCGCTTTTATTTGGTCGTTTTTCTGCACTCAGGCTATAGAAACAACCAGACAAGGAATGATAGAGGGAGGTACCGAGAGTGGAATACTCTGGACCAATCAAAGGACACTAAACGCGGTCGTCATTAAGCAAGATAGCGACGGTCTTCGTGCTGTAGGTGTTTGCAGCGCACACGAAACAAGGACGGACAGAAAAGGGCGGACTTTTCTGTCCGTCCTTGTTTCGTGTGCGCTGCAAACACCTACAGCATGAAAAACCAACTAGCCCAAGAAAAGACGATTCTGGTCTTCGTGATTAAGGCTCTGCACGAGCGAACCGTTTTCGCTAGACGCTAAAAGCGAACCTTGTTGGAAAACTAACCTTAGTGGAGCTAAGCATGCGCCGGTCGACATCTGGACTAGAGCTGTGCACGGGCCGCAAATTTCAGCCCGCGCCCGGCCCGAGCCCTACAGTACTGACGGATACCCGGCCCGGCCCGACACTGAAGAAACCTAAGCCCGCCCGGGCCCGGCCCGAGTTAAGGCCCGGCCCGGGCCCGGCCCGACCTGCAAAACTGAAATTGAAGTGACGATGAAGCAGAAAGAGGTAATTTAAGGAAAATCAGTTTATTTCGTTTTTTTTTTAATGCTCGGCTCTCATTGTCTAGATGAAAATTAGTGAGTATATGCAAACACGGCGCATGTAGAGAGTTATCACTCCAAGTTATTATGTAAAAACAACAAATCGTCCATTGATGACGGCTTGAGGCAAGTGGTGGTGGTGGTGGTGGTGAAAACATTTATTCAGAACAGGAGGTGTTTGGATCGGCCCGTAAGGGACCGATCCTTACAAACACTAGGTGGAGGTCCCTAGTTTGGGACCCCAGTGGCGGTAGCCGCCGCCCGGGCGCGCCCGACTAAGGCTTGTTGGGCCTGTAAGTCGTGGCAGCCGAGCAGGGTCGCCTCCCAGTCCTCCCGGGTTGGGTTGGGGATAGGGGGAATGGCCGGGTTGGAGGGGCAGGCCCACACCATGTGATAGGTGTCCGAAGACACCGCACCACAGTGCGGGCAGCTGCCGCTAAAGGAGGGTGCGGCGCTCCTGCAGATTAGTTTCGAACCTTGCAACAGTAGGGCGGCTGGAGCCACGCAGGAGCAATCGCGATCGCGAAGCCCGGCCGGCCCGTCCGAGACAAATATACCGTGGCCCGAGCCCGGCCCGGGCCCGGGTGAATAGACTTCCGAAAGGCCCGAGCCCGGCCCGCGGGCCGGGCCGGGTACGGGCTTTCGGGCCGGCCCGAGCCCGTGCACAGCTCTAATCTGGACTCCCAGACAGATGTATGACTCATATATTGTGTTCACTGTAAGCGTTATGTGTTCATTAGCCTGGGACTGCCTTTACATCATTAAATTTTATAAGTTCCCTTAACTGAAATGCCAGTTCTGAATCTGATATGTTTGATGTATATACTTCCAAATATAAACATATCAGACAGCAAAATAAAGTCATATCTGCACAGATCTGGATCGCAATTAGGTCAGATAAGGAGAGATACTATTAGTTATAGCTTGAAACACATCTTCGCCTGGCCAGATCAGGGTCATGTTTCTGCCCTCGTCTTGCCATATCAGGCACTGGTCAGTCCTCATCTGTGCCATATCTGGGCCTTGTCTCCCGATTCATGGTATATGTCTAATCTTAGTATAGCCAGATCTGGGCATATGTGAAGATAATCTAAGACGTGTTTGCTCACGTACCGCTTGCAGCTGGTCGGGTTCACGCGGACAAAGGAAGCGAAATGAGCCGGGTCGTGGGGCGCCGAATCAGCGGAAACAAGAGAACACAAAAAAGCCAATGCGTGCTGACGTAGTTGTGAGATGACAAGAGTACGAAGTCGCGTGACACTCAAAATAACAGCCATTATCATCTCATCTCGAAAATAAAGAAATTCTCCGTTGCGTCGTATAGCGTTTTCCGCTCTCTCTCCCATGCAGCGTAATTGCGCGCAGCAGACTTCAGTGGAGGGAGTGTCCGAAAACGCCAGGGACTGAATATGGCGCAATACTACTGGACTTGGGGAAAAGAAGCAACAGTTTATGGCTCAAAAGAAACGGCGATATAAGCGTTTATTGTCTATCATTGAACAACCCAAGTCTTCAAATCAAATCATATCAAATCTTCGGTATGGCTCATCGTCTCTCAGTATAGAATCGTTTGTGAGTGAGAGCTCTAATTCTTAGCGTATATTCTTAGGTATGATGTAGTAGGAAAGCTGCCTTGTCAGCTTGCATGCGGGCGCGACTTTTTACTCCACATAATAGAGGAGTTCTCAGGAAACGTTTCATCAGCAGCGGCTGTTGACATTTCGCGCATGCGCTGTAGTCACAGACGAACCAAAGGAAATTTTCGGCGATGTTATGTGCATCCTGTGGCTCAGGTACGCAAATTAACTGCAGCAATTCCTCCTCTCCCGCGACTAGACCGGGAAGGCGCTTTGGCTTCCGCCGCAGTGCACGTAACTTCCGAGGCGGAGCTGTCGTCGAGGA
The DNA here is from genome assembly GCF_055824585.1 of Amblyomma mixtum. Taxonomy (NCBI): domain Eukaryota; kingdom Metazoa; phylum Arthropoda; class Arachnida; order Ixodida; family Ixodidae; genus Amblyomma; species Amblyomma mixtum. The sequence goes on along the minus strand of NC_143016.1, from coordinate 129,712,303 downwards.
GACGGGCGGCGCTTTGTGGGAAAAAACGAAACCCTTTCCAGGAATGTTTTCCGCCTAAGTGGCGGTGGTGGTGGAGGCGCGGCGGCAGGACTTTCACTCGAGCACTATATTTACGTTTGCGACGCGTTCGCTTTTCGTCATGCTGTTTTTGCCCGACGTCTGGCTGTCCCAAGGAGGCGTTGGCTTTAATGGGAGAAACGGACGACCACCGCCAGCGGCCGCGAGTCGCAAGCGCTGCAAATGTGGTGACGAGGGATGTGCGGTCAGTAAATGACGTAACGCTGGTCTGTGGCGCAGTTTTAGGGCCCGAGGGTCGTCTCGTAATCAAAGCCTGTGCGCTGTAAGGGCGGCCGGTAACGCCTATAGCGGAGAAAAGATGTGGTTCTGCGATGAGGAGTTGCGTTATTTACCTGCTGGACTGGCGTGTGCAGCAGTCTAGACAAAGGAATCCGTGCACATGTGTTAAGATGACGGAGGAGCCCCACCACGGCGGGCGCGATGGGGCAGACATCCGTGTCACGTGATCATTATGAGGCCGTGCGCACACCTTCCGAAGCTGTCAAATCTTTGGTTATGACCTTCGCGTTGAACGAACACGCGTGGTTTTTAAAGTATGACCTTCGAAGTGCTCTCGTTTCCCCTGTTTGCCGTGCACTGGTAACCAAGACTTCCCTTTTTCTCGATCTGTTAAGCGAGTGTAGTTTTAAATGTCAAAACTGATACCGGCCTACAAAGCCCTGTCGCGGCCTTGTTACTTTTCCCAGTTGAGGACTCGCTGCTGGCTGGTACTCTTGGTCCTCTCTTCTTCATGGACACAGATCTCGCTTGTAGTTAGTGCAGACCGCATGTGTGCCAGTGAACTATACGACATAAGAGTTTATCACGAGTTTATCCCAAGTCCAAAGTAGTACACTGGGCGGTCGATGATATAGTACATATGTAGCCAAGAATATTTCATTTCTGTGGTTGTATGCGCTATCTATCGACTTGAACAAAACTTTTTTTTTTTTTAATTTATGTCCGTGCCCTAAAAAACTGCACAGTGGCGCACTTGATCGACGCGCTACACTGAGGGCTCTAGAATAGTTTTCAGCCATTTCCCGGAATTTCCCCGGCCTCAGGAAATCTCGCAGGACTCTAAAACAGCTGAGTCATCGCGGCCAGTGTGCATCCTTTCGGCACGGAAAAGATGAGTCTCACTGTTCCCCGTAAATTGCTCTCAGTCTGTACCCTCTGCCCTGTCCAAACCGCAGTGTTATATTGCCTACGTTCACCGCCACCGGCAATCACCCGGATATTTCCTCTTCGTGCCCTCTTTCTCTCTTGGGCGCTCGGCCATCATTAGTGCGACGGAGAAGAGACAGCCCCCCCCCCCCCCCCCCTCTCCCCCCCAACGCCGTCTGGACCGCGTCATTTGCATAAAGAGGGCGAGGCTGCCGAGCTCCCTAATGGTCCTGGCTTGGGCGAGGCTCGCCGCGCTTCCAAGGACCCAGCTAGCTTTCTCTCCGTCACGTTTCATTCTCGCGCGCGGTCTAGTCGTGAGCAATTACGAACGTTAGTGGAGGCGTGATCAGGCGAGAGAGAAAGGAAGGATGGGCCGCCGCGTCCCCGCACGAGAGTCCCGGCGCCAATACCCGGCCCGTCGGCGATGGTTGTTCAACGCGCGGGACGTTCACAGTGAATAGTTTTCTTCTATCAAAACCCCCATGTAAAAATTTCTAATATATTTGTCATAGCTGGGACCAGGAGTAAAGCCATGCAGCCAGCCCGAAAGTGTCTCCACACTAGTCGAAACATTTTCTTCCTAATATCTCGTTTACTCAAGCAGCTACAACGTCATCATATGCTGTGTCTTAGTAGCTGGAAAATTTTGCAGCGCGAACGTCAGGCAAGAGCGTGCGCGAATTACTCTTGACTCAAGCTGAAATTTCAGCAGCACGTATCCATCAGAACGCACAGCGTCATTGTCGCCTATCTGCGCTGATGCAGACGTAGTCAATCCGCCTGCCGCGGCCTATTCAGTGCAGATTTTCCGAGGCTCTGGCTTCGAAATATTAGTCATGGCGAGCGATGCGATTCGAGTAACGTACGTACCTGTCTTCGCGTCCCTGGCGTTGACTTCTGGTGCGAACGCGACTTCTACCATACTGCAGAGACGAAGACCAGAGGACAAGACACCACAGGGCTTGTGGTGTCTTGGCTTCTGGTCTTCGTCGTAGTGAGCGTCGTAGTTGCAGCATGAATTATGTCATCATAGTGGCATCAATACGTGATCAGTATGCCATCATAACGAAGTTTTTCATTAGCCTCCCTGGCTTCCTCTGGTCCATGCTGAATTAAATAATCGAAGATAAAAAAGAAACTAAATGCGTTAAAAATTATGTCCAGTAAGTCGGATCGCCGCAAGGCTTACACCAAGCCTGGCGCGAAGACTCACTTTAATCACGAAACCATGTTCAGGTGTACTCGATTACGCCGCCGATTTTCCACACCACCTCTCCTGACAACTTCGAAGGAGAGAGAGAGAGCTTGAGGCGCTGGCGCGGAGGAGAGAGAGAGAGAGACAGGCAGGCAAATCGGGACGACGCGCGATCAGGAAATCCCATCGAGTGCGCACGCTTCTCCATTTTACGCCCCCGCGCCCTCTTCTCTCAAATTGGGCACGGGCTGCCGAGCTGCCCTTCGATCACCTCGCTCGCATAGGACACGCCGTCGCCGTCAGTGGGACGCTGGCGAGAGAGAGAGAAAAGACGAGTGAATAAACAAAGGCCTTCGAATTCTTTCTCTTCCTCCTTCTGGGAAGCGAACGCCCGAAGCCAGTATCGGTGGGAAAGGATCGGATAAAAACGTCGCATCCCACGCTGGCAAGGCGCCCGAACGGATCTCGCCGAGCCTTACGGATCGCCTCGCGCCTTTCCCCTCATCTTCACTCTCTGCTTTATTCGCCTGAATCGCCTCTTACTCTCTCTCTCTCAGTCTCCTCTCCTTCCCTCCGCAAGACACGAAGAATGCGCGTGCCTAATGCGATGACGAACGAGAGTTTCCACGTTCGTGAGAGACCTCGTCTTTTTTTATGTCCCCAAACTGCGCGTCGACTCTGCCGCTAGCTCCACCGCGCGGCAAGGCGCCGGCATTGCCCCCTGGGTGTGCCCGCCCGCTGCTGAGGTACTCGCAGCACTGAGACTCGGCTAGATCAACTTAGCTACTCTAGCTTAGCTGAGTGCGTGTGTTTGTGTGTGAGGGAGAGGGAGAGAAAGGCCCAAGGGCGAGGATGTTAACCAGTGGAAGGACCTGTAGTATTTTATAGAAAAAATAAAACAAGTAAATAAAGGGTTTTTAGGGAGGGAAAGGGAACAAGGGACGATGTAGAGGGCAGAAAGAACAGGGCAGCGAGTTAAAAATGAAGAAAGCCAAGTCGGGATGAGCGTACTGCAAAGCATGTAGAGACCTACCGCGTAGACATGACGGCCTCAGGAAGCGGAACTGTGCCTGGGAAAGCTGACGATCGCTGCGGCTTCCATATGAGAATTTAAAAAAAAATGAAATTGGTTCTGAGGTAATGAGAGGTGCAGTAAGTGCCTCGCTTCTCGGCGGACACCTCAATCGCGCCATGAAGGAAAGGAGGAAAGTGGGAGTGATGGAAGAAAGAGAGAAAGAAGGGCCGCATTGAAGGGCTCCGGAATAATAAGTTTGATAAGAGGTCAGATCGCGATAACCAAGTTCGGCTAATAAAATATTTTTTTTAACCGAGACGGATACCGCAATTACGCATTATAGGCATGAAATTAACGCGCCTCGCAACTAATTCCGATCACACCTGGGCTAATGATACAGGCTGGGCGGCATCCGCTACCTTGCTGCCTCCGTTCCTTAGCGGCGATTTGCTCGGACCTCACTTTAACAAACAACTTAAGCGTTTAGTCCTTTATATAACGGTGAAAAACTAACATACGTCCCACATCGTCATGTCCCGCTATCGAGAAAATGAATAAATGCATTCGCAGGTTAGAACTACTCCCCAAGCTCATATAAAGACCTGCATTACTACCGCTGACATTGAGAAGGCTCTTTCGAAGGGCGTCCATTTGAATGTCCACAAGAACTTTCGCGAGGAGTCCACGGGAGCGGAAATATGAACTGTAAGGCAGGCCTTTGCAGTCCGCGCCCTTCACTGAAAGCCACGCTGTGTGTGTTGCTTTCGCCCTTACAGCGCTAGTCACGTGACGAGACTTCCTCTATAACGGCGCAAACAACATGTGTAGCTCATTCGCCTTTGTATGTACAGAGACAAGGACGCAGAGCTAGCAGCCGCGGGCAGCGTAGCGAGCGCGTACATGTACACACACAGCGTATCGCTGACTAAATCCGGCCCTCCTCCCGTTCCCCTTATGCCACGTATAGCTACAGACGAACGGGGCTCGCATTGTCCCCGTGTACCCCGCTGCACAAGGCGCATTCGATCAAACCCGACCTGTCGGGAATGACCTATTGTGTCCTTCGCGGAAGGTGGCTCCGACGCGGCTTTTTCTTCCGCGCATGGTCGCCACGCGAAACGCTGCCCGAGGTCGCGGTTGCGGCAGCCGCCTCTTGTAGCTCCATCCGCACGCCCGGGGCTCGGGCCGCGTGCGGAGTCGTCTTCGGTCCGTAGACGCACGCACGCACGTGCACCCGTGTCCGTTGGTCGAGCGGGCGAGCATTATGTTCAGGTACCGTCCGGAGCTTTGCATCGTCACCTGTATAGAAACAACTCTCACGTCAAACCGGATTCTGTTTGTGCAGCATATCGATATACAGATAAGCTGTGTATACTTAGAGAACAAACTTGCATTAATAGTGCCCTGTATAGTGGAAATCGAGCGGAGATAATAGCCGTGAGCGGCACATGTGACACGGAGGAGGGCTGATGTTCCTTTTAGCGTCAGAGTGAATTTCAATAGTCCGGGAAGGAATTTCTCTTGGACATAGAATGGCTGCGGCTAGCTGACACAGGAAATGCTAAAGGGCTAGGGTCAGGGCTACAGGGACAGGGCTAGGACACAAGAAGGGACAGACAGGGCTGACACAGGACAGGACAGGTGTTTTGCTGCAGTGGAGGTAGCCAGTTTTATGATGATGATGATGTTCGTGCATTGTGCTGGTCATGACTCTGTGGCGCCCATAACTTTGTTTTCGCGCAAGAGATGTCTGTAAAGGCTTGACAGATGATGTGAGGTCAGCAACTGTGTGAAACTTATGCGCAACTCAAATTTGGGATCGGGTTAAAATGCATTCAGCAATCGCTTAGAGGCCCCTCCCTACTCCTCAGAAATATAGTCTATGGGAAAATAGCACTGGCCTGCGTCTATTTTGTCTTTTTATGCCTAAATAAGTTGAATAAATGCCTCTTGCAGATGGAACTGCCCGCTCCAAGGCATATCCATTAGTCGGCCCCTGAGCCTTCTTCCACTACCCACGTGCATTATTAATCATGCCGAGCGTGAAACACACGTGCTATCAACAGCAAAAGTTTACGGGATGCATGTTCTCGGAAATGAAAACTATATATATATTATTGCGCCGCCTAGCGACCAGATCGCCTGGTATTGTTACGGCGAGCAGATTGATCGTGTGTGTCCTATATTTTCGGACATTTCTAGCGGTTGGCTTAAATGATTGCGCGGAAACAGTTTTTTTTTTTTTCATACACCCACATCCCACAAACTTTTGCTGCTGAAAATAAAGTCCTCCACACACTTGTCTGGAGCACTCGAGGGCCGCGCTCAGTCGTGCATTTACGACTACTGCCACTTCTTGGCGGGCCGTATACAATTGCTTTCAACCGCAGCGGTGGCCTAGTCGTTTGAGCATCCGCCTTGCATGCAGGAGGTGCAGGGTTCGATCCCCGGAGCCGCCGGGTACCCACCGGGGAAACAGTTGGTGCAAACTTTCCCCTGGTCTGGTGCTCGGCTTCTTTAGGCTGAAATGCTTGGGAAATGTGTCTTTGACCCCACCTTGAGTGGAAGAAAAAAACAGTCTGTCATGGCGCTCTTTGGCAGCAGATGCTCTTGCGCCATAAAAGAATCATCATCATTACAATTGCTTTCAAAGACCTAAGGAATTGAACATGATCCATGGGAATATGTATGCATAATAAGGCCCGATTTCGAGGCCTAGGCCATTCGCGACACAATTACGTGTACACCCCGGTGTGCCGTTCCAGCGTGAGGGCGACTGTATACATGCCCGGAAGGCAGGGACAACAAGCGCGGCGATCACTTTCAACGGTGCTTCAGTCAGCGTCCGGCCGCACGCACCTGGAGCACGTTGATCGGTTCCGGAACTGGGCTCGACAGAGTACCTGGAATCGTACTCCGGCGCTGGCTCCGTAACGACGCACATGCGTGGTGGGCACACGCTTGATATTCAAGCGATGCACTTCTGCTGACGCGACTAAGTCAACACGGCTCTATACATGCGGTTGTCGAGCCGGATGTGCGTATAGCACTTGCACTAAATTACACCACGGTTCCGGCGCCGTTGCATCACTGCAGAGGTACACGCATGACTGCAGTTATTGCGAGCGCAATCCTTGCAGTGACGCCCAAAGTTTCATACAATGGCGCATTAGTCTACGCACCGGCACACGTCTACAGAAGCGTGAAAGTACGTGTGAGACTATCGAAATCGGCTCGATGGGGGACAAAGCATTTTTCCGCGAATATTTTCTTTCTTTCACTTTTGCTTGACTACAGAGCGACGTAGAGTGCCTCTTAACTCACAGTGAAACTTAATGCAGATGCTTCGACTGTCCCGATTCTTTGCGCGCTGTACAAATTATCTCGCTTCTTTCATTCTTTCCCGCTCGTCTTTGAGCGCGTCCACACCCTCCCTTCATTCGTCTGCGCCTTGGTTTCACCGCTCTGTCCCTAATACACACTGCGAAGCGCGACCAGTGTCATTGACCAGCGTGCTGACACTTGCGTCTCACGTCGCACACACGCAACGCAATCATCAGCGGGGCATGCAAGGATCCGCCTTGACTGTTCGACTCCCGTAACTCGTTGCTCGTTGCTGCATTCCACGTAGCACGCTTCCAAGACGAGCCGTGCGTTGTTCTTTTTCCCTTCACAAACCAGTCCTGTGCTCGCAGCAGTAATACATAGGCTCCTTCAGCGTTCGCGGCGCAGCGCCTCGCGTGACCGGCTCTCTTTTTTTCTCGAAGCATTGCCCACGCACTGTGACGCGCGACCGCCCTTCACCTTAACCGACTTCGTGCGTGCCGCCTGGACAGACGCGTTTTGTTTTACGTCCTTCAGGGCGGGAGGCCGGTTCACATCTTTCTTCCTCCTCTTGTAGGACGCTTGTCTCTTTCTTTTTTACTGTATTTTGTATTCCGGCTGGTGCCAGGCCGCACTACTCGGTCAGAAAACCAGTCCAGCGCTCTCAGACGACATTCCGTGTCGCCGCTGAGTTGCCGTCTGCTCTGGGATCGTCGATTTCGCACACGCGATTCTTCGGTGCATTTTAAAAGAGGGCAGGCGAATTGGTCCAAGATTTGGAGGCACGCGAATTAGGCAGGCAGATAAACGACACTCCCATGTCAGGACGTTGTGACGTTGGTCAGGTATACGCGCCAGCTCTCGACGCCAGAGCGGCGCTTGTGTCTTGGTTTGGTTTGGTTTATGGGGTTTTAACGTCTCAAAGCAACTAAGGCTATGAGAGACGCCGAGAGACGCTCCGGAAATTTCGACCACCTGGGGTTCTTTAACGTGCACTGACATCGCACAGTACACGGGCCTCTAGAATTTCTCCTGCAAAGAAATTCAACCGCCGCGGCCGGGATCGAACCCGCGTCTTTCGGGTCAGCAGCCGAGCACCATAGCCACTGAGCCACCGCGGCGGCTTGACTGTTATAGTGTTCCTGTACCTGCTGGAGCATGTATAGGAGCTCAAGACTGTTCATCTCCAGGAGGAGTGTATTGCTATATGTGAAGACAGATTACGTTAAAACTAAAAGAAAGGCTTTAAGGCAAATGAGATTCACTGCACACTGACCATGGTGTGACGTTTCGGGAGAGCTACGGCTCTCTTGTTCATATTGTGAACAAGGGAGCCGTTGTGAACAAGAGAGCCGTAGCGCTCCCGAAACGTCATCTGTGTTTGACCATGGTCAATGACCACTGAATCTCATCAAGCCACGATTCCTGACCAGACGGTATGCCGTCGAACACTCGACTACATCACGTTAAGGCAAAGCTTCGCACCTGATCTGGCTGTGGAAAACTGTGATCGGCTCCATGACACTGAACCCTCCCCCTCTCTCTCTCTCTCTCTCTCTCTCTCTCTTTTTTTTTTTTTTCAACATGCACGCCGTTCGCTCACACGAACGGTTGTCTGATCTGGTCCGCTTGACTGCGCCCATTTTTGAGGCTGCGACTTGAAGTTATGTGCAGTACTACCGAAGCGCACGGCACCGAGGGTCTAACAAGAACTAATACAGTACCGACGGACACGTAATGGACAGATGTCAAAAGCCGATGATTCAGCAAACTTTACACAATGCCATCTCATCTCTGCCTCTCCGCTTACTCACTCATCACTGCTTTTCGAAAGCGGTCCCCAGGGTCTGCGCATGCGCGTAGCTGAAGGCGAATGCTCCGGCTGCTGATGACGTTCTCTTCAAATTGAAGAAGCTAGACACTAAGCAGGGACTAGTTAAGAAAGAATGGGCTTGTTAACGGTATGCAACTGTCATTCGTCTTTGCTAATTGGGTAAATTGGTTAGTCACGCATCGGTGGGCACCTTCTGCGATACTTATCATGCCTTGTGCAGCCTAAATTTTTGCCATCGACTACGGCTACGACTGACGATGGCTGACTGCGTTTCTTGCAAAGAATCGGCTATAATCGCGCGCTCGGGACGGGAAAAAATGCGCTTTACAGTTTTTTTTATTTCTTGGCGTTTTCTTCTCAAGGTATCGTCAGCGAATTCTAATTTGGCGTTAACTTTTTATTGTGGAAACTTTCGAACAGAAAGTGCCCCAGACTGTCTCTGAAAGAAGCACAAAAATTACCTCATTCGATCTACCATTCTCGGCACTTGCCACATCATCCAGCTGCCCGACAAAGAATTGGTTGCAGCGCGTTTCTTAAGTGCGCTACAGCCCTTAAAACAAAAGCTCGGCTGCGGCTTTTCTCTTATTCACCGGCCTAGTCTCCCCGAAGAATGAAAAGAAGATTGATGCTCTTGCATCGTGTACACTCTTTTCCTAGGCACACTTCCGCCCCAGTACACCATAAGTGAACCACCACCATGACCATAAATATATGGTGTTCATTTATGACCACACATCATAAGCAAGGCACATGGTACCCTGTTCCCGAAGAGTATACCACGAAAGAGTCGAAGGAATATAGTCACGCATGGTGTTTTGCACCCTTAATGGGTAAACTCTTCCGGTGTACTCTTCCTGAAGAATGACACACTCCCATTGCATCATCATCATCATCAGCCTGAGTACGCCCACTGCAGGGCAAAGGCCTCTCCCATTGCAGGTGCACTCTTCTCCTCGGTACACTCCAGTCACGGTGCACTCTTCGGGTACACTGGTCCCAAAGAGTGCATGTTCCGGAAGAGTGACTCAGAACGCCACGAACACTTATCGCTACACGAGACACACGGTACACTTTTCCGAGAGGTGTACCGTGTTACTCGTGCATGATGTTACGTGCACGCGGCTGATGACACCAGTGGCTGCAAGAGGGCGTCTCGTCTCGAAGTACAGCGGGCCGCTCCCCCTGTGACTCAGAGCGAGCGGAAGCCGATCAGCGCGGCGTACAACGCCGGCAGCTGCTGCCCGATACGGCGAGACGCAGGTCTGGGACACGCTCCGCCGCCCGGCATTCTTCCACCGAGCCCCCGGCGTACGCGAGATACACGAACACACACAACGCTGGCTCTGGCGCGTAGAGAAGAATGCTACACGCCGTTGCTTCCGCGTTACAAAGACGCACTTGTAGTCCGCGTGTAAGGCCGATTGCGCGCCCCAAGGTCGGGGCTCGCGCGGATGGCGGCGTGGTCGTGGCGCGCGGCGTGTGTGATGGCCCTTGAAGCCCGGGAAAAGGAAATAGAACAAAAACGCGAGAAAGGCTCGCAGAATGAAGTTTGGAAGCGATGCTTTCTCAGTGTAGGTTGCAGAGGAAATGTAACGTTCCACCAGTCTTTAGTTTATCACTCCATGAATGTTCTGCTGTTCTTTTTTCATTTTGTCTATTGTACCCTCTCCCCTCTGTAATGCCCTCGGGCCCTGAGGGTACCGAAATAAATAAATAAATAAAAATGTACTGCGATAGGAAGCACGGAAGACATCGGTAGTCGCGCATATTTTCCGAAGTGTTTATGAGGGGGCCCAACAATACTACATACGTGAAGAAAGAGTAATTATACAAAAATTTGGATGGACATTTTTTTTTTTTTGCGTCTTTTGAAGGTACCTAATCTTGAAATGGAAGGAAACGGTGAAGTTGTTTTATATTGTTCTCTCAGCTCGTTGAACCAAAGGCTATATCAACAGCCCGTTACAAGAAAATATATTTAAAAAAAAATGGGAGATCGCTTTCTTTCGCGTTATACTTTCTCATTAACGTTGCAAATCTCCCACGTGTCCAAAGTAATATAGAGATAAAAAGTGGGCTGCGCTGAACGAGCGATTTATCGCTTTCCCAGGGTATAGATTTCTCTAACGCTTTGAAGCGAAAGCGGTGTGACTTCACCAGGACGCTTCTAAGGCAAGAAGCATGTGCATCTCACATCCGTCCCGTACAGTGGCTGTAGCAATGTGTAGCTGGCAGGCTTTCTTTTCTGCGGCACGACCGGCCTAGAAAGGGGCAAATGAAAAGTTTAAATCGACCAGATTTGCCGAGAAGTGAAGTCGGCGCGCATGCATGCACAAGTCTATAGCGCGATTTCAAAGTTCTCAGGTTCGCTCCAGCTACAAGTGACCAACAATTTTTTCTTCGCCGAATGGTCGCTTAGTCCGCAATAGACATGATGGTGTAGGATAGGAGACTCCTCTGACTAGCTAAGCTAATGCATTCGTAGCAGCCTTCTCGAGAAAATAAACCATGTTAGAGCAGTTTAATTCCACCTTCAAATCGCGTTAAACTATAGCCACGTGAGGTGGAAGTGCGCAACTTAAGAAAAGTGTTTAAGCACCAGCAGAATCAAGGGAGGAAAAGCGGAGAGACGAAAGAGGCGTTCAAATGCTGGAAGTTCCAGCCACGCGGCAGGACAAAGGAACACACGCTACATAAGCTAGTACTTCATGTATGTGTCTGACTGTCTACATGCATATACGCGCTTTCATCTCTTTACTGATCGGCACGTTCACTTGAAGCCTCGCGGGTTCTGCCCTCGCGCACACTTGGCCTCGAGGGACAGCTCAGCCGTTCTTCGTAGCGTCAAAGTAGCAAACAAAATTGTAACAAATCAAGTATAAAAAAAAACAAAGCAAGGAAGACCGGAAGTCACGCCATGTTTCCTCAGCATGCAATAACTGCCTGTGGACAGATTTGTCAGTGAAAGCGTGAAGAAATGAGACTACAGAAAGGAACTCACCTGCCAGCGACTTCTTTCCATGTCTTCGCTACGCGCTGAAAGCTGGGGAGCAACGGGAGGACTTCACCAACTCGGTCACCCCCTCCGCCGATTCATAACAAAACGTGCAGCTCTCGAGGGAAGGTAATGGGGACCGAAGAACAAAAGCATCAACTCGCACCGAGGAAGAGGGCTTAGCGACGAAGGATTGATGGATGGCCGCGTGTTTTCTCCGCTGCCTGCCTTTCGCAGGAGCGATGCTCTTACGCGCATCCACCGCCGACCGCCTCCGTCGCCACCGCGACCCCAAACAAAAGAACAAACGCCTAGAGCCTCTACACTCCTGCGGAAAGAAAGAAAAACACAAACGACAATAACAACAACAGCGGTAGCGCTAAAGAAAAATATAAAACGAAAAGGACAACACTCGCCCCGGCAGCCACGAAGTGTTGGAAAGGGCGCAAGAGAACGGGAGAGCGTGGTTGTCGAATCCGGTGGCTGGGCCGTGTGACTAGAAGACAAAAGCCTTATTCCCGAAAGACGTCGGGGACTCGGGGGCCGTTAACGAGAGCCCGCGAATTATTCCTTACGTCAAAGCAGAGCTGCCGGAGACAATGAGGCCCTGTGACGCGGTCGCCCGCTCTTCGGGCGCCGCGGAGAAGACACACGTCCCGTGCCAAACGGAGCCCCCAAGGCGCCCACCGCTGCGTGCAGCCCGTAGGCATAAGCCACGCCGCTGAGCCTTCTCCCCCTCACGCTTGTCCCTCTCGTACCGACCCCCGCAGGTCCGCAGAGAGACGTGCCCATGCCTTCAGTGACGACTGAGCCAGGGTACTGTGCGCACCGGGCCCTGTTGCGTAGTGAACGGTCTGTCGAGTGCCCCTCCTGGTCCAGATGTGACATACACGACAATCTTCCTTTTTTTGTCGTTTGAGTTCTTTATGCGTGCTCGTGGTCGTGCTCTGCAAGAGGTGTGCCGTCCCTGTTCCCTTCAAAGGCGAGAGTGGATTGAACGCCATCGGGATGAAGTCGTTCCTCAAGACAAGAATCTCGGAGGAGTCCCTGGACGAGTCAGTACTTAGAGTGCATATGACGTAGAACGCTATAGTCTGAAGAACCGAATTCCCTTTAGCTGAACTATACGAGTGTGCTCGGCCATCAAAGGGGGAGCAAGCAATGTACGCGTTAAGCCTATAAAAGCGCGGTCGTTCTTTTTCTTGGTCTGGCAACCATGCAGTACGCAACGTTCTGAATATCAGTAAATGTCGCATTTCCCTCTCGCACTCTCGTTTCCAACGATCAGTTCAATGACGAGAAGGATGCGGGCGGAGTTTCTATGAAAGTATGCTTTAGCACACGTGCCTGTGCGCATGCGCGCCCATGGGCTGAGGACTGAGTTCTAAACCGTTTGGTTATTCCTAAAACAACACGTGTCCGTCTTCGGTGTCATGTTCCCTTCTCGTCTCTCAACTGGATCGAAATGGTGTCAGGATGACCAGATTTATCTCTAATCAATTCCTCGCTACTGTCTTGCCCTTTTTAAAAAGCGTCAGAGTACTTCCAGTCCCAATAACATATGCCAGACATAGGCATACTCTGCAAAACAGCGAGTGCGCGCGTCCTGTAGGAATACCGTCACTTATGACGTCAGTAAAGACAACGCGGTCACTCGCTAAGCGCAGTAGTGAAGGCCATTGACAGCTCAAGGACATCCGCTAGGAGGCACTGTCATAACGAAGAACTGCTGAGGTAACTTCGGCTTGTGTAGGTTCACAACCGTCTTTCATCGCTCGAGTATTATTTTGTGCTATGGAAAATGGGGATTGTTCGCCGCTTTCGAATGGGTTCAAATTTTTCTTTTCTCCTGCGAAAGCAAAAATACAGGGGTATTGCCAAAATAGAGGCACTGCCCATACAGTGCAGCATTCAGTGGTTAAACATTTGGTGTTCGATGCTCAGTTTTGCTTCTGCTATCAGCCCTTCAATGTTCCACCCTTCATGCCCCGCCACACCTTTTTCTTTCGTATTCTCTTTGTACATGTTTATGAGTGAGCTTAATAACTGTTGTTGCCAGCAGCAGTCAGTAGTATCCATTAATTATATATAGCTGTATACTTTAACTGCTAAACAGGTTGTCTTGCTTCTTTATGCTTCTCCGGGTGGTTGAATGATTTGGTGGCGCACATGAAAACTGTGACTGTGAAAAAATGCAATCCGCTAGTTGTGCATATAAAAAACGAGATATTTTTGCCGGAGAGCGCCTGGTATAAGGCGCGAAGTCTTCATGCAGCATATATAGAGGGTACAAGTCTGTATTGATTAATTACTGGTATTCGGTGATCTTGAACGAATGTGGGGTACTTTGATTAGAATTCAGACTGAAATGGAGCGCCTTGAATGTAATTTCCTAGTAAATTCTTGCGCTGTGTTTTTCTAAGCTATAAGAAAGCCCAGTGAATAGTACTATTTTCCATAGTATGCCTTGAACGTGCAACGCCCCACGAAGTCTGCCGTTGCTACGACGCAGTCATTTTTGTGCACTGAGAGCACAGTGTTTGGAAACGCAGAGCGGCACACAAAGTAGACGAAAGGAAGCACCACTACGGCTTGTTGAGAAAATGGTACTTAGTGACACCTCAGCGCCTGTGCACTATATTCTTCCTTATGGTCCGCGATTCGAAGAAAACGTACACAAAAGTATACACTTTTTGGTACGAGGCAGCTTCAACAAAATTGCTTTAAGTTCCGTTCACAATTCCTTCTGCCGCGTTTTGTTCTTGCTCAAGCTCAACGATATACTATATTTCGCATATGTATATATACTAAACTAAGGCGCATTGCGACTGTGGATGTGCATAAACAATTAGGCTGTGAGGTTTCCCAGGTTTTGCTGAATTTCACTACAGCATCAGCATGAGCCTGCTGTGAATGCTTATAAGGAAGCAAAAGAGCTCTTAGAGGACAAAACGGAATAGCTTCCTGCCATCTCAGCGTGAAAGTGCGCAAGCCGAATACAGAGCTTCATCACCGCGCTGTCGCCTGCACCCACATATCTTAAGGCCAGCGATATATCAGTGCGTTCATTCGAAAGCAAAAGATCGACTGTGTTGCATGGGGCTGCATCCGGCCGCGCGCATGTTAAAAAGTTACAGTGACGATATATCATTCGCAATATCCGAGATACCATTCGCGAGCGAGAAGCGTGTCTTAACCGGCACGGGGAAAAGGCTGGCCGTGAGAGGAGCGGCCCTTCCGATATATTCGGAGGTTGAAGACAGTCGTGTGTCAAACGGAGCAAGTTTGGTTTGTGACGCGTGTGAACAAGCGCTTGCACCGTGATGTCAACTACACAGCTCCCAGACGAAGAATACGACAGAGCTGGTCCCAAAATACGACAAAAATTTTTGTCGTGCTGTCGTTACGACAATTTTTTCTGCTGTATTGTGAACTTATCTGTTGTTGCGACAGGAGACTGGTTAGTACTACAGAAAATCTTGCTGTTACTACAAGCATTTCTGTTGTCAGATGCAAAATACTGCAGGAATATCTGTTGTGACGACAGAAAATTTTCTGTTGTGTCTTTCGTAATATATATGCTGCAGTGTATAGGTTGGTAGAAGTGCCTTCTCGTTTATGACACTCAACTAATGCATGAATTGCTTCCCTTCGATGGCCACCACATACAGCAACATCCCTCCACATCGTAAATGTAAAGCGATATTACTTGAGCTATTGTGAAGTTTATTCGTTCGCGGGTGTACTCTTTTTTTTTTTTTTTGTGCCTCTTCGCCGTTTCGACGAGCCTGTCAGCATACGCCTCTACGTCCTCGCTTAGTATTCGCCGAGACCGGGAAAATGTCAGTGCTGCTTCTGAAGCATCGACCCTGAGCATTGCGAAATACGTTCAGCGTGCATTGTTGCTATCATACCGGCGGTAGCCGCGCGGTACTCGCAAAGACGGTGCGAAAACGAGTCGCCTAGCGCACTGCAAGGTTATCATGTTCATCGCGTAGCAAGTGAGTGGCTACCTCGGGCATAATTGGTTTAAACGCTGCTGTATGCGCATAGATCTTTGAGATCTTCATAATTGCGTAATGCAGACGCATGAACTAGAGTTTGCCCTACCAATAGTGAAGTATAGCCCGGAGCTTTTATTCAAGATGCAGGCAACCGCACAATGTTGCGAAATCTGCGGCAGACGCAGCGAGCTGTCCGATGGGACCGATATAAAACCGTTTGGCCTTGCGTTTGAAGTAGACGCATTTTGAGGTTTGTTTCTTTTTTTTTATCTGCGGCAGCTGCGTGCAGCATTATACAACGGACACAAGCGGCGAGATGCATATGCGCCGTCCAGTCCGTGTGCTTGCAGAATCGGCGCGAGGAACGCGCAGACAGGTTTAATATGTCTGTTGCCTTAAATATCGCAGGCCACGCAGCCATATAATCAGCAGAGATTGGCGAGCGTGTTAGGGAAGATAGCTTTCACGTAGATATACGAGAAGACAAAAGTAGAGAGTGTAATATGCACGCACATGAACTGGTAAAAATAACCATAATTTGAAGCGTCAGTTACTGACATAGCTGCTGACGTCGGCAGTTAGGGAACGCACCTATATAGAAGAAAATTTATTAGATTTTTTTTTTTACGCTTCTTGTCGACAAGTCTTTGAAATCTACATCTCCATGTTGGTTGGCCACACTGCCGGTTTTTCCTCTTACCGTGTTACGAATGCAGTATTCTCCCTATTACAATCGTTTTCCGCGCTCGCGTTTCTTTATTCATTCTGAGCCTCTTGGGAATCCCCACTTCTTACCTCTCTACCCTTACTTAATCCTCTTGGTTTTTGGTTTTATGAGGTTAATTTAACGTCCCAAAGCGACTCAAGCTATGAGGGACGCCATGGTGGAGGGCGGCGGATATTTCCGAACACCAGGGTCGTAAAGAACCTGGGGTTCTTTAACGTGCACTGACATTGCATAGTACACAGGCCTCTAGCATTTCGCCCCCATCGCAATGCGACCGCCGCAGCAGGGATCGAACACGCGTCTTTCAAGACAGCAGCCGAGCACCATAACCACTGAGCCACCGCGGCGGTTCCCTTACTTAATTCACTACACTCCAATTAGAGTCGCTATGCAGAGGCATGAGCCAAGCCTTGCGCAAGGCTCTCGGCTCTGAATGAAACTCTTTGATTTTATCCGATCGATACGAAGGTTTTTATCGCTTGACGAGGTCTTGAAACAGCCCATATATAAGCAAGAAGTCGTTATCGTACCGTCCAAGATGTGTGCGTCTGCGTATCACGTAGGTGTGCACACGGAAGTCATCATCTCGCAGAAACGTTTGCACATCCTGGGCTATGTCTTTTTCTTTCGTAAGCTTCTTTTCGTGATGGTATACATGCAAGAATACAGATGCTGCTGTAAATCAAAATAAGTCCTTGTCCAAGTCGTCGATATCTCTGGAAAGGAGTCCGGCTGGGCCTGTGGCGCCGGTGCAGTGTCCAATGTAGGAGATCCTTTCACACCGGCCTTCAGCAATTGCAAGCCGACGTATCTTTAAGGGTTGATGCCGGTTGCACTGGCGATGCTTATCAGCGCGTGAGCGGTGACGCTTGTATGGTCCTGTCAACTTCCGAACGTGAGTAGTGTGTCGTGTCCGGTCGCTGTGTTGAATGCAGCGAAAGACGCACACGGTACTTTAAGACTTCGTTTATTTAAAGCCGATGAGGGTGCGACCAGCGTCGACCGAGGCAGGAGCCGAACTGGCCGCCCGAAGAAAGGAGGGAGTGGAGAAGCGTCCACGGGAGGGAGTGGCTTCCCAGAACAGGAGGAGGGTGCGGGGGCGCACCGTGGGGGGGCATCCGGCGACAGCGTGCGACGAGGGGCAAGCGGTCGTTAGGAGGAGGATTGAGTGGTCGTTAGGAGGAGGATGCGAGTGGTCGTTAGGAGGAGGACGCGGGGGCGCACACACACAAAAGCAATAAGGGGACACAACACTTCCTTCCCCCTTAGAAAGTTGCCTGGTATCGTGCAGGGGGTCGGCGCTCACGCGTGGAGGCGCGCTGGCTTTGTGCGCTCGGGGGAGAAACACTTGTAGGCTGGCTGTTGTTCGCTGTGTCTCCTGGGTCTGTCCTGGGCGAAGTCTCTTCTTCCGGGAAGAGGTGCCAGGCTATGTGGGAAAATGGTGCACGTGTTCTCTCCGCTGGCGGACAGCTCTCAGACGGCGTCGTAAATCTACGCAGCTGGTTGAGATGTCGGCGTGCTACTGTGCCATGTATGTTGACGAGCCAAGAGCGCAGGCCTATGCGTCTGACAATTGTAGCTTCCTCCCAGCGTGGCTTTTTCAGAAACTGTCGGGCGAGGACGCGCTGCCCCTCATTAAGCGTGCCGCAGCGCGGAATTGCTTTTTCTTCCCGGAACGTCTCTGCCTTTGGCTCGGGGAGGATGGCTGTGAGCTGGGTTCGCATTTCACGCTCGAACATCATTTTCGAGGGGGTCTCGCCTGTTGTGCTCTGAACCGTCGTGTGCTGCTTGAAGAGAAAGCGCGCAAGGCGGCGCTGCAGCGAGCCTGTCTGATCTCTTTCAAGGGCGCGTTTTAGCTCGGCTTGTCCGTTTGTCGCTGGGTGGTAGGGGGCCGATGTAACTGATGAGATCCCGTTGTCGCGATAAAACTTGAGGATCTCCGCAGACACAAACGGTGTTCCGTTGTCCGACACTACCTTGCGCGGCAGGCCGAACGTTGCAAATAGTGATCGGAGGTTGTCAATGACTGCTGCCGAAGTCGTCTGTCCCATTTGCCTTATCTCAAGCCAATTTGTGTAGGCATCTACGACCACAAGGAAAGTGCAGCCCTCAATTGGTCCTGCAAAATCAATGTGCAGTGTGTGCCATGGTGTGTCTGGCTTTTCCCATTCTGGGACAGGAGCTTTCGGCGGGGCGCTCCGGCTGCTCTGGCAAGGCTTGCATTCTCGCACCACTGTTTCGATGTCGTTGTCAATGCCAGGCCACCACATGTAGCTTCTGGCACACTTTTTCATTGCAACGATGCCCCGATGTCCGGCGTGGATGAGAGACATAGCTTGTGCGCGTAGTTCTCTCGGCATCACAACTCGGGACCCAAATATGATGCAGCCGCGATGGGTGCTCAACTCTGTAGCTCGCCTGCGGTAAGCGTCGAAGTTGTCCCCTTTGAGTTTATGCACGTTGCCTTGTTGAACAGCTGTGTAAACTAGCCGGAGAGCTGCGCACTTCTGCGTAGATGCTGCAACTGTGCCTGCTGTAAGCGGAGGTTCTGGCAGTGCTTCGAACATCAGAACGTCTCCTGGTGGAAATGGTTCGTCAACAGTTGCGTCTAGTGGCAGACGGCTTAGCGCATCGGCGTTTTGATGTTTACCGCATATCATCACGCCTAATGGAGAAAACCAGTTTCTCCCTAGAAGGCTTGATCCTGAGCCCTTCACAACAAGCAGAGGTAGCGTATGGGTCTGGCCGTTGTAATTAACCTGCACGTTGGCAGAGCCCAATAGTGGCAGATTCTGTCCTGACCACGTTCGCAGGTGCGTGTCGTCTTGTTGCAGGGCGGGTGCGTCAGATGGCCATGAAGTTCGGAACGTGTCCTCACTGATCAGAGTACAGGCTGCGCCGGAGTCCACCTCGAACTTAATCAGCTGGTGATGTACGCTTACTTCTGTAAAAATCTTCGGTCGCGTGCCGAGATTCATGGTGTTCAGGTCGTACAACA
The DNA here is from genome assembly GCF_055824585.1 of Amblyomma mixtum. Lineage (NCBI taxonomy): Eukaryota > Metazoa > Arthropoda > Arachnida > Ixodida > Ixodidae > Amblyomma > Amblyomma mixtum. The sequence continues at coordinate 129,692,984 of NC_143016.1, read as the reverse complement.
CAGATGGTGTTGCTGATGTTGTTCCATGGAGATCAGATAGCGGCGTATTCTCTGAGGCGTTGACGCTGTGATTAGGCTGGGAAGGTGACTTTATCTTGGCAAGTCTCCGTTTCGTAATGCATGCTCTTTCGATATGCCCTCGCTTGTGGCAAAAATTACACGTGGCTGACTGGAATCGACATCCCTGGGGGTTGTGTTGGTCGTCACACCGCCAGCAGCGTTGTGCCTTTTTGACCGATTTTACAACAACAGAAGGCTTGCGCACCTGGTTGCTTGTCTGGTGTACCGGCTCGGTGTTCCGGCGAATCCCTCTCTGCTGGTGACCGGCGCTCTCCGCTCGAACGGCGATGTCGTAAGCTTTGCTGAATGTGAGGTCCTTCTCAGCGAACAGGCGCTGCTGCAGTGACTCGTCACTCAGTCCGCACACAAATCTGTCGCGTAACATCACGTCCAAGGGAAGCATGGTGGTGTTAGCAGAAGAATCTGCGTCTCCCTCCTGCCCGGTAGCTGTTGTCGACAGCGTTCCAAAATTGCAGTCGGCAGCGAGCTTCTTGAGCGCGGCTACGTAGGCGCTCACAGTTTCTCCTCCCAGTTGATCTCGTCGTTGGAAGCGAGCCCGGCTGTAGACCTCGGATGGCCTTGGGTCGTAGTGCTTTTGCAGCGCTTTTACGATGTCGTCGTAAGACACTGCCGCTGGTGTGCTTGGCTGAATAAGGGCGCAGACAGTATCGTAGGTCTGCTCCCCGCACAGCGTCAGCAGGTTGGCCCTCTTCAAGGCTGGGTCTGTGATGTTGTTAGCTTCAAAGTAGAACTGAAGGCGTCCAACCCACGATGACCACGATGAGCCGTTGAATTCTGGTATCTGATTGGGAAACCCTCGCGTAGCCATGGCTTGTCAATAGCGTTGCGTAGCGCGGGTCGAATCCACTTTCTCGTCGCCACTGTCGTGTCCGGTCGCTGTGTTGAATGCAGCGAAAGACGCACACGGTACTTTAAGACTTCGTTTATTTAAAGCCGATGAGGGTGCGACCAGCGTCGACCGAGGCAGGAGCCGAACTGGCCGCCCGAAGAAAGGAGGGAGTGGAGAAGCGTCCACGGGAGGGAGTGGCTTCCCAGAACAGGAGGAGGGTGCGGGGGCGCACCGTGGGGGGGCATCCGGCGACAGCGTGCGACGAGGGGCAAGCGGTCGTTAGGAGGAGGATTGAGTGGTCGTTAGGAGGAGGATGCGAGTGGTCGTTAGGAGGAGGACGCGGGGGCGCACACACACAAAAGCAATAAGGGGACACAACATAGTGCTATCCGCGCCACACCACACGTCCACAGCAAACAGCCGCCTGAGCACGTTTGAATCGCGCCTTGTGTAATCGTGAGGTGATCATTCTGAACGCCCGTCTACCGTCACCGTGTGCTCCATATACGCCAGATGATACAGCCCACATCCAGCGGTTTTTATTCCAAGCGCCTGATTGTATTTTGTGCCATCGCTCGGAAGGCGTGGGTAGTGGAAAGAAGCAGAGTTTAAAATCTCAGGTAACAGCAGCAGACAAAGAGCACAATTCCGAGGTGCTTAATTACGGCAAGAGCAGCCTGGTTGACGGATGGATGTGCGGAGGAGAGCGGCGCCTCGGCTTCGCCTTGGCACAGCGCGCCGACACACGCGAGCGCTACGCCGTCGACTCGACGACGCTTAGCGCGCTAGCGTCGAGTGCGTCGGAGACCCCAGTCGTCCGAGAGGCGCAGCCCTTGGCCCCGTGGAAGACGGCCGGTAGAGGCCTCCTCCTAATGAGCTCGCGCAGTTTAACGAACGCCGCGAGAGGCAAATGAACGGCGTGTGCTAGAAAGACCTCCGGAGTGTGCAATCGATCTTATTAGGGAGCCAACTGCTGGCGAGAACGAAGCTCGTCCTGCAGATCCCTGCAGATCTACCGGCGCTGCAATCGGCTTTTGAGAAGGGTAGCTTCGGGAAGCCGGCCCAGAGGTATAGGATTAGAGCCCAGGATCTGCGACATACGAGGTGCATGCTTTGTACCCTTGAGGCATCTCTGAGGTTAGGAGAGGTTGCTGCAGTCGATTACGTCTCTCAAGGCAGGCTTAAGTCGTTCGACTGCGGAGCGAATCATCGACCCGTCAGCGCAATGGTTTGGGCGCGCTGGGTGAAACTTGGGTGGCACCCGTTTCCAAGCGCTCCAACCCAGGACAGAGGGACGTCTGTACTCGTTGGAAAATCCGGTCGGTTTCTGACGGTACTGGGATTCGAACGAGGCGGGTCTGCCATTGCAGCAATGGCAGCGGCAATATGCCCCCTACCTTGTACTTCTCCTCAAGAACGACGTTTTCCTGCTTTAGTATACGCACGAACTGGTTTCGGCGAAAGCTGATCTGTTATAATATGCTGTTTCCTTCCCTAAAAAAGCGAACAGTATTCCGCAAGATCAATAATTTTCGCATGGGCGATTTGTGTCTCAGCGCTATACTTTCGGTATTCTGGCCGTGCCGCAAGCAAGAAGACAAAGAACAGTACTAGGAACTGATGGATGGTGTTATGAAGTGAAAACTACACAAAGACGAAGACAAGACAAAAGGAAAGGGAAGCGCAGGCGCTGACGGGGACGTTGTCTCTATAGAGAAGTGCTGGACGCCTGAGACTACTTGCGCTTAGCACGTCCCATTGGGAACTGTTGTCTCGCTGCTCTTTCAGTAAACATAGCAGCCGTAACCTGCTCCCAGCTCCTGAAAGTGTGAAACGTCTTGATAAAGAAGAAATAAAAAGAAGAGTGACTAAAACACTGATGGCACGGATAGCTGTTTTCGAAGGTTCTGTGCAATACAGCTGGTTGTATATGTTTCATGCGCAAAGTATCTAAATTAAACCGCGACTCGGTCGAAACAGAGCGCGCAGTTCACGTCAGCAAAATGTCGGTCTAAGTGTGTACGGTCAACGCTCCAGGCAGCTAGAGTTATAGTCTCGCTCAATTGAGGCCAAGGCGATGCTCAAGCGGTTCAAGGCACTGCACAAGTATATACGCTCGAAGCCGCTCTCCCATCAGAGAATGCGCGAGCGCTGTGGGCAGCTGAAGTTTTCTCTCTGAAAAAAAAAGGACTCGCGCAGTTCGTTGTTTCGGCACGCAACGCACTGTGACAGCCTTTGCAGAGCTATGCCCCCACGGAGTTTTGTTCTGTTTCCTGTTTTTCTGAGTGCTTTCTGGGGCGGCAACCGTTTCTGTCGTTTTGCTTTTCTGTGCGTTCGCATGACGACGTGGCTACAGTTATCATCTACTATTTTCGGGCAGTGCAGAATATATGGGCGAATCTTTGAGGGCTCGGTTGAGGAGGGTGGGAGGATCAGTTTGTACCGTGCATTCCTTGCATTCCGTGCATTGAGAAATAAAAACTTCTCATGCTTGGGTGGTACGCCACCCAAGCATGAAAAATGAGCAGCGCGAAAAACGCAGGGACAAAAGTCTCATCAGGAAACCTTTATGAACGAAGTTTTTTCATATGACGCAAGATTTCATTAAAACAATCGATATATCCGCAGATCGCCCGACGGTAGTCTTGTATTTTTTTTTTTTTCTATTAGCGTTTTTGCTATTGTCAAAAGCGTTCCCTATTGGTTTTCTGTGGAAGTCTTCACTGTTCGATGCGATCGGTGGAAACACTTTAAAAGAAAAAGCCGCCGCGGTGGCTGAGCGGTTATGGTGCTCGTCTGCTGGCCCAAAAGACGCGGGTTCGATCCCGGCCGCGGCGGCTAGAATTTCTTTGGAGGAGAAATTCTAGAGGCCCGTGTACTGTGCGATGTCAGTGCACGTTAAAGAACCCCAGGTGGTCGAAATTTCCGGAGCCCTCCACTACGGCGTCTCTCATAGCCTTAGTCGCTTTGGGACGTTAAACCCCATAAATCAAATCAAATCAAATCACTTTAAAAGAAAGAATTTTTTATATATAAGAAGAATGGACCATTACCATCAATATTTGCATAAAAGTATATTACACTTTTTCAATTTTCAAGATTTTTGCCCGAGAATGCTGGACATGAGCTCAAAATTTCTCGCCTGACACCCCCCCCGCCCCCCCCCCCTTTTTTTTATTTTCAAAATACGAATGTTCGTGAAGACGCACGCGAGTCCGCCGTCTGTCGAATCCTTATCGCTGTTGCCGTCTCCAAGTTTATTTCTCCTGCGGTCAAAAGTTTGCCCAGCAAACAGTTTGCTTCTGAGTTCTTCGGCCGCCTATACTTGTCCATACCGCCACGTGCGTGACAGTGCGACAAACCCCTTCATAACCTTTGGTTGTCTTCGGCAGGAAAGCGGTTAACTCGGTGGTGCAACAAGGCGTAACGTGATCGTTCTGACACGCTGCGAAGCCACGTGGCCGGGCCGTCAGGCGCAGTCGTCGAACTCCGCTTGCCGTTACTTTTCAGTTGTGACAGCACGCGGGATGATGGCGGAGAACAAACATATCCATCTCGTATTTAACACTTCATTTTTGCCTTTTGGATAGGCCGTCTGACTTCATCAGGTCGCTGTTCCTCATTATTTCAGTCGTAGCGATTTGCCTCGCTTTAGTAGGCGAGTTACTGGACGAAGGAGTCGTACGAAGGAGTCAGTGGCTCGGAGAAATCTATCGATAGTGCTTTTCTGATAAAGGGCAGAGAAGTAGACAAAACGTATACGATAAGACAAGTAATCTGCGCTTGCATTCCCGTGGATTTCGAGAGAAAGCAGGGTACGTGGTAGTCATGATGATAACGATGATATGTGTGCGTGTGTGTGCGTGCGTGTGTGTGCGTGCGTGTGTGTGTGCGCGCGCGTGTGTGTGTGTGTGTGTGTGTGTGTGTGTGTGTGTGTGTGTGTGTGTGTGTGTGTGTGTGTGTGTGTGTGTGTGTGTGTGTGTGTGTGTGTGTGTGTGTGTGTGTGTGTGTGTGTGTGTGTGTGCGTGTGTGCGCGCGTGCGCGCGCGTGCGGGGGGGGGGGGGGTACTGACGACTATCGAGGAGGGAAGCCTGAGTAACTGCCTTACGAATGGACCTGAACCGCGTCTCGAGGGAACGGGTGAAGGAGGAGCTGAAAAAAGCGGGGAAGGGTCACCGTGGTGGCAGTAGTTTCGACCACCTCTATTTCTTTAACGACCACTGACTTTTGCTAAGTGCACGAGCGCTGGAGTGAAGGGCAATTGCGCTTTCGGCCTGGCCATTAGGGATCTAACTTTGGCATGAAATAGCGAGGCCATGACCACAACGCTACCAAATCGAATATATAACGTTCGCGAAAGTCAGAGGGCGAGGGCGAAAAAAGACGACACCGGGCACTTGTCGAAACCACCGTGTGTGAGTTTATAAATCTACCGAGTGACGCTAACGTGGGACGACAAAATAACAATAACGTAGAGACCCTCATGAATCACGCATTTAAATTTTTCGTTGCGAGCAGCGCATCCGTGACTGCGCAGCATATCGAAGCACGGTCAGCTTTTGAACAAACTGTGGAAGAACGCAGTTGGACAGGTGTAGTACATGAACTTGCGGTTTTGTGGTCTTTACCCGTTTAACACTAGCGTCCAGAAAGGCGCTCTTGGTACACGCCGCCCGCGGTGGCTTAGAGGCCGCGGCATTCGACTGTAGTTGCCAAGGTCGCGCTATCGAATCCTGGTCGCTGCGGCTGCGTTTCGACGGAGGCGACGGAGGACCGTGATGTGCGATGTCGGCGCATTCAAGTGGTTGAAATTAATCCGGAGCCCTCCACCGTGCGGTGTCTCTCATAGCATGCATATGCATGTGCAACTTTGGTCGAAATTTCCGGAGCCCTTCACTACGGCGTCCCTCATAGCCTGAGTCGCTTCGGGACGTTAAACCCCAATAAACCAAACCAAACTAAACCAAGCAACTTTGGAGCCATTATTATATTTTAATTCGTAGAAACGATAACACTACACCCTCGGCCTCGCGGAGAGCGTATTTCTGAGGACGTTGCGTTGCAAGACCTACTGAACTACAGACCTGCACATTTGGCGGGGTCCTATGGAGCAGCGTGCGCCAACTTTCGTTAGCTTATTGGCCGTTGAGGGCGCTCGGTTGACCTGTTCGTCTGCTTTCATCATCATCATCGTTTGCCAATTTGAGGAAGATATTTAATACATTTGTTTCGTCTTCTTCTGCTATCTAACCATCAACAATAAAAGTATCCACAATAACGACTTTTTTTCGCTCTGGATGAGTATAAAAAACGTCTTTCTTTTTATCCGCTTTCTTTTCGTCAGCACCACCGTGCCTAGCATAGATAAATGGATGTAATGATTACGTGGACAAACGACGAAACTGCCTTGTTTGAAATAAAATGATGGAGGAGGCCATCTTGTTCAACAGGTATAATGTAGCGCCACGCTTCCCGTAGGTGCCGTTTCCTAGCGGCAAAAGACATGAACTAGAACATGCGCGCTGGAGCAGTGCCAAATGTGCAGGTCTGTAGTTCAGTAGATCTTGTTGCGTTGTCCTGAGGATTTGGTGCATCCTCACGAAATCCTTTATCTTGCCACCGAGGACGTTTTTTGGTCAGTTTTCAGGACATCTTATGAAAATTAACGAGAGGCCCTCGCTATCCGAGCTGCACGCCAGAAAGTGTGCCGGAAGTCAGGCGCTTTCGCAAGGACTACTGGGAGTTTTTGGCCGACGGCGCAGCCAATAGTAACTCTGGGCGCAGCGTCGTCGTCTGCTGCCAAGAAACTCTATGTCTGCTGCAATGCCTGCTGTGCATGCGCAAGCGTGCTGAGCCGGCGGCCAAGTAGGGGGGGGGGGGGGGGGGGAGCAAGGAGGCGCCGGCTTCAAAAATGCGATGTAACCGCCTCTCCTGAGTTCTTTCTTTCCTCCATGATAATTCATAATAAAATTTCTCTCTCATGCTGTTTCGGTTTTGGTTTCAACAGCCGAACAGTGGCTATGACATCAACGTTGCGTACCTATACGTAATGCTAAGCATGAAAAAACTGCTACATAATTGCTGCTTCATCGTTTTAATTCACTACAACGCTAAAGCCAGCCTGCTTCAATAGCTGAAATGACAACGAATGAAGAAAAGCAGCTATTATATTGCGGGTTTTGCATGTCTCACGTGACCCGAACGCAACTATGACGTCAAATAGCTGTTGAAACAGAAACCTAAGTAGCATGAGAGAAAATTTTGATTATAAATTATTAAACGGTCGTAGACGAATACCACATGGTGATTCATGTATAGGAATGTCTTACGCACAACAGCAAAGAAGAAAACATGCCACCAAAACTAGGTGTCTATGCTGCTAGAATCACGAAACAGCGTTTATGTCCTTTTTTTGCATTCGATTCCGATAAAATAAACGCGGATATTTGGTCACTTTTAGCAAGACTGGCTGGCTAAAGTTCAGTTGCTACCTTGGCGTAAACAGCCCTTGGACATTAACCGCCTTTTCATACAGCGACGGCTGTTGTTCTCTCTGCACCTAATGGCAAAGTCTACGAGGCAAGCACCTCGACTGTGAGCAAAAAATCTAACGGGTCAACCCCACCAGAGACATGTAGTAGATAAGACCTGGTTAAACAGCAAACGTATTTTAAGATATATCCTCAAGTCATATTATTCATGGGGTCAAAATAACTGTCTTCATTAAATCACTATCGTAACCAAATTTCTTTGTTAAACCTGTAGCTATATAATAAGAGTCGCGAGTGCGAGATAAAGCTGGCTTGATATCAGCAAAAAAGCACAATACTGCCCCGCAAGAGGACATTTGCAGGACATTTACGAAGTTTATTTTCATTGAGTCGTCCAGCAGCGTACAAACTGAGGACATATTTCTGAAGACGTTTGGTCATGATGCGCTCAGAATGTACCGAGGACATCCAGTTCGGACTGAGGATGTTTGAACCATTGAAGGACATCCTTAGGCGATTTGGTGTTGTCTGGAGATCTTATTTGGCGCTCTGAAGGTTGCTTAAAACGTTACAAGCAGCACCCAGCATCACCGCATGCCCCACAGCGCTAATAACGGCGACTGAAAGTGAACTGAATTCAAATGATAATTTTTAGTCGGCAATGAACTACCATAGCACTGGGTACATACCACATCAACCGCTCTCATAGCAAAAACATTTTTATTCAACGTCGCACGCACTACAAGAACGGAAAAATCAAACTTCGGCTCCCGAAGCCAGTCTCACAAACAAGCCCCAGGAGCCTGTGCGAGAGGAAAATAAATAAAAGAACGAACAAAGGTTGAACCACCCTGAAGAGCTGCTTTCAAGTAGTGAGCTTTCAGTTTCGTTATCGACAACGTTTTTCTTGCAACCGCGTCGCCTTCCGTTTGTTCGCCTCCGGTGTAGGTATAAAAAGATAAAATTATAAAGAAAAAAGAACGTCGGAATGCTGTTGTAAGCAACGGTTGATAACGGAATGGCGAAGAGTACGTTAGTGTCGACTCTCGGCAGCCGCGCGGAGGGCATTCACACGTTTCGATAAAGAAAGAATGGAAAGGAAGCCGCTCAGGCGGATCATGAACATTCTAGAACAATCGAAAGAAATCGCTGCGGTCATTTCAATGCTCTTAACAATACGTGTTCACAATGGCTCGCTGTTGAATAAATATTAGATCAGCAGGAAGCCACAACCCCTTCCCTCTGTGGTTTTTCCGTTCTTCTAGCCGCTCCGTTAGTTTAACATCTCCACAAGGGTGGAACACGGCACTGACTGATTTTTTTGCTTGCTTTTTCGCAGGAAGGGGTCGTCCCGAGTGGCTGAAAAAGCCGGCATCCCGATTCAAGGCTCCCCCGGAGTGTACCGGCGCCGGGAGTCAGCCGCCATCGCCCTCTCGAATAACCATGTTCAGCGAGTTCGAGATCAGGCCGCTAGGCGGGGAAGCATCGTTCCTGATCTTCTCGCTGTCAAAATGGCGGAGGCGGGCTGTACGTCGAGTTCGTGGCCCAACTTAAAGGAGGATTACGAGCTCGGTGAAGTCATCGGTGAGTGTTGGCGTTTTGTTAAACGTGTCCGAAAGGTTTGCTTTAGCATTAGCTTCTAGAGCAAGGTCGGACAGCTCGTTATTTCAGCGTTTGTTTACGCCGGAGCGCGGTGCGGTCGCCCTTTCTTCGCTGTAGCCGGCAAACTTGAATGTGCGGGCTGCGCGATGCGGCACGGCTTACTGTTCGTCGGCAACGTCGGCGCTGAGTAACAGTCGTTGTTTCGAGCGCTCGCGCAATCGCTCGGCCGAGAAGTGAGCACCGGCGTCGTCTTGTAGACATAGGCGCGGGCGGCACGGGCATCAGCGCTGAGCTTGCTCCAGCTTCGTCAACCAGTCGTACAGCCCGTGAGGCTGCCTTTCCGAAACGCCGGTGGACCCTCGCACGTCGTCTGCTTTTGTCCATCGGTCAGCGACTTGCAGTTAGTGATTGTGGCTGAGCCATTCGGCAGTTCTGTTAATTTTCGTAGCGCTAGCCGTTCCGTAGCGAACTATGCCTTCACACACCGGCGCTATCGTTCATACGTGGTCGCATCCTTTCGCTTTTGCCTCTGTTAGCACATTTTCATGCAAGCTCTGCAGCTTCACCAGCTGTCGCAAAATTTAAAACGTTCACCACTTAGCCGGGACCTGAGACGGGAAATCCGCCCAGTGCTCTTGTGTTGTGGCCTGATAGCGAAGGGAGGGCATTTTTTTCTTCGTCAGGACTTTCGAGTGCGACTCCGTCAAGCCGCGGGAGTCGTGCCGCAGTTTACCTTGACAGAAAATTGTTCACGTTCCGTGCTGAGCTTGCGAAACTGGTCTTTTCTGCGCAAGTCCGCTGGCTTTTCGTGCACGCATGCCGCATTGTTTACATAGCCGGGCGCATTTCTGATTCCGTTGGTGTGTGTGTTTATTTTGTGCGCTGAATAGTCGTTTCCTCCGGTGTTAGTATTCTTTTTGTTTGCGCTACAATTTCCCCGCTGCGCGGTTTCGCTCGGCAAACGCGAGGCTTCCCTATAATGAAGCGCTGCTCAGCGGTTTGTAGCGCGACGATTTTATAATGAAATACTTCCATAGGAAAATCGCAGTGACGTTACGAAGTCAAGGACTGACTGAAGTGAAATCTAGCGAAACTCCTGTGAGTCATGAAATTCTGCACCCTGTGAACAGCCTTGAACAAATCGCATGCAAGAGCGCGAGCGTCAGACATGATTGATGGATTCTTTCCTTTTTTTGCTCAGATAGGACGGCGCCGATAACAGCCGCCTTTTTGTTTATCGGTCAGACGTTGGTAAACGCTTGTTATCAGCCAATCTGCAGGGAGTGGGTCATTGCCACGGTCCGTCGTTAGTCATTTATCTGCCTTGTCTATGGGTTCCCATTTTATGACGCTAGTTCACGAAACGTGCTGCGCTGACGCATTAGCACTGAAATTACAATAATTATGCACATTTAATCGCGGCACACAGTAGCTGTACTACTCCTGAACAGTTTAGTTTCCCAGCGTGTTTTCTTGTTCACTAAAGCGGTGCGAAGCTTAAGTCCAGATTTGTTTTACTTGAAGACAAGTGTCTCTTTGATGCACATTATGAAATAACTTGTTTCACTGCAAGCCATATCTACCTGCAACTACTTGTGATGGAGCTTTTTCATGTCATTTTCTTTGTTGTTGCAGTTTGAGCAGCTGATATACTTATTTTCATAAATACGCACCGCTGTTTCATGCATGCACAGTCTAATTTACGATGCGGTTATATGGCACATTGTCTAGTACAGCAACTAGATGCCATGGCAAGCATGCACAGTATCAGTATTGATTGCTTCTGATGTTTTCCATGGATTGCTTTCTGTCAATATGTTTATCCCATACATCCAGCGGCAGTAGTCTTACTGGAGATGTAGATGCTACTTTGTTGCACTGAGACACCATTGTGCATATGACAGGCAGCATAATATGGACCATAGTTCTGCATTTCAAGCACTTCTGTCACGATTAGTGACAGAAATAGAAATGTTTGCTGCCTTTATGTGTGAGGGGAAAAGTAAATATTACTTTCATATGCATCAGGTATCAGTTACTTTTCTCTAGGTAAAATGTCTGAAGACTTTGACTGCTGAAGCATAGTCCTTATTATTCTGTCCACGGCTTTATGTGTGCCTCTCAAGCTGCAATGAAGAATTTGAATTTTTACTTGATGTTTCTGTTAAGCCATAGCACAAAAAGCATTCCGTGTAAGGTGAAAGAAAAAGCTTGAAAGTTTAAGAAATGTGTTTTGAGTGATCTTGTCTCGAATTGGTTCTCAGTTGGCTGTAGCAATGCTTCTTGAAATTACCTTCTCTTACCTCGTGCATGTTTTTACTGCTCGTGTTGTGACTTGATCTTGCTTGGGTTATAGCTGTTGTGCATTGGAAGGTTTGAAGATGCATACTAATTATCTTGAATAGTCTATTGTGTCTGTCTCTCCTGGTGTGTGTAAAGACCACTTGTGGACCAAAGCTACTTGGACTCTTTAAAGTGACAATGAGGACAAGTGAAACTTGGCCTGTATTGATGGGGTACCACGTTGTAATCACAGGGAGACCACTCTGGCTGAAAACAGATCTTTTATAAGCTAGAAAGGACCAAAAACGGAATACAAGAGGCACCACTGCCAGCGGATTTTGCTAGTAAAATGCGTGCATTTAGACCAGTTTTGGTATTGGGGTAAGGGGACAATTCAAGAGGGCTACAGTATACTGCCATTCATTTCAGAACAGTGACAACCCGTGCTTTTAGATAAGGACATCACGAGTTTGATTTGACTGGCGAGATTTCAAAAATTCCATTTTTCTTGGCGATAAATGCTTCTTTTACTGCCGGACAAATGTCCGCATAAGCACTGAGGATCAGTTTATAGTTTATACTGAAAACGGTTATTTGATAGAGTTGTGCTCCGTTTACCATGACATTTGCAGCTTGAATGCTGCCGTGACCTTTGCTGTGTTGTCTGGAATGCTATGAGTCACCTGTTGTGAACAGTGCTATGAGTCACCTGTTTTGACCTCTGTTCCAAAACTAAGTTACGTTCTTCACTTACTGAAAAGGCTTTTTTTTCCCCCTGTACGCTCATTTCTGTTTATTTGTACCCTTTTGACAAGATGCGTCTTCTTTGTCTCTCTCTCTCTCTGTGCGGTTATCAGGTGTTGGTGCAACCGCCACGGTGCACACGGCCTACTGCAAGCCCAGGAAGGAGAAATGTGCCATCAAGCGCATCAACCTGGAGAAATGGAACACCAGCATGGAGGAACTCTTGGTTGGTGCATCATGGCTGTGTTTTAATTAATTTATTTATTTATACACAGTACCTACAGCGCCCTCACTGGGGCATTATTGAAGTACTGCACTGCGCAGTACTTCTCTTGTTCTGATAATCTGGTTCCGCTTCTAGTTTGGCATGCTGGGAGCCCTAGATTTGATTCCTGCTTGTTTAACAAGTTCTCGGGGGTGCAAGCTGAAGGGGCTTTTTTTTACAATTCTTGGCATCCTTAGCATCTTGAATTTCCTTGCTTTTGATGCTGTGAAACTTTTGATACTTCGAACATTTGAACGCGGTTTTGAATGCTTAGGAACACTAACAGCTTAATGTGTGGGTAAGCGTGGTTTCAGTGTACTGTAATTGCCGTTTGTTCTTTGTGAGCTTTGGTAGCAGTAAATAAGCTGGTTTCATGAATGCCCCAAGTGAGGTGGGTCCACTACAATTGTAGCCAGTGCTGAACAACCTATGAATTGCTGTTAAAGGTACAGATGCCAGGGGCTTGAGTGTATGGCACTGGCCTGCAGTGAGAGTTGTGCTTGTGTAAGGTTGGCAAGAGTGTTTGAAAGCGGTCTTCTGAAATGTTGAAATCCACTGACCCATCCTACCGTGCACTACAAAAAAGTTGAAGAAATTGTGCAGTAATCTACACTGTGAACTCCTTGCAGACCACTGCATGTTTGGCACTACTGCAGCAGGCTTTCATTAATTCTAATTATTCTAATAAACAGGTGATATGTAAATTGTCTTTAAATGGAGTTGCTAGCAAGATTATGGCTGCATGTCTGCATTTCCTACACGCTGCTGTCTTCAAATTTTCTCTTGTGCGCGTGTGTGTCTGTGAGAGAGAGATAAAATGCGTATACCACATTTTGTTCGTGCCTGCTTACCATGTTGCTTTTCTTTGTTTTGTCTTGCAGAAAGAGATTCAGGCCATGAGTGCCTGCCACCACGAAAATGTGGTCACCTACTACACTTCCTTTGTGGTGAAGGAAGAACTCTGGCTTGTTATAAAACTCCTGTCTGGTGGTGAGTGCAGGCTTTCATGCTGTACAAAATGTACTTGTCTTTAGCAAGCAGTAGTGGTCACTTAACATGACATCAGTGTACCACTGACTGGTCTTAGTCCTGTGACTTGACCATTGTAACAAAAGCTCGTGTGCCCCTGCAGAAGGGGTTCTTAATCTGTATCCTTTCAGCCACTTTATTTTGAGACTAATCTCGCTGTAATGGCTTGTAGCAAACTGTTTCATTATGTAGACAGCCATTAGTATTCAGTTTGGCCATTTTTCTGAGGGGCTGTGTGTCTGCATGCTCCTTTCTGCATACATCTTAGGCAGGAAGAAACAAGACACACAGAGCTGCTCTGCACCTTTTAAAAACTATTTATTTTCCTCGAGGCTAAAAGATATGGAGAAGCCCCGCTCTCTAACTTTTATTAATGCTTAGATTTATATGTTCACTGTGTGTGCTTGCCCTTACCAGCGACGTTCACTTCATTGCTTTGCTAACTTAAGTGAACAATATGCGCGATGTAAAGGCAGTAAGGTTGCACATGCAAACACGTTGTACCAAGCCGTACATTTGGTGCTAACAAGTACGGTTGATGCTTTTTTTTTCTCTCCCTTTCTTGCAGGTTCTCTCTTGGACATCATCAAGCACAAGATGAAAACGGAGGACTGCAAACATGGTGTCTTTGATGAAGCTACCATTGCGACGGTCCTTAAGGAGGTGCTCAAGGGTCTCGAGTACTTTCACAACAATGGCCAGATCCACAGGTGAGCTGTGCATGGTACTGCTGTTCCGGTTTCTTCCTACAAATTGCTGTTTGTTTGTCAGCTGCTTCTTCTTTTCTGGCTATAAATATTTACTTGCATGACTTGTTCAGTCAACCCTTTGGTTGGTTACTCTTTTCCTACTTCCTCTTCCTTTGTTTTTCCACTGTGAGCTACTGATACACCTGATTGCTCCGAGATAATAAATCACTCCAGAGGAGCCATTTTGAAAAAAAACGTTGGCATGCTGCTGGCGTTAATTTGTCATTAAGTGTGTGGCTATTTATCTAGTTCATTAAAATTCCCAGAAGGTACTACTGACACGCCTTTTTCCATGCCATGTGTCTGCTATGATGGCGTGCATCTTCAGCAAGCCATTGAATTTTTTTTTAAAGATGTAGACTAGTTCTCGTAGCTGCCAAACTTTGCACTCTGGTTGCCTTGTAATTTAACTTATGAGAAAGATACACTGCTTCAGTCTTGGCGCATCTTCTTTTAAGTAAAGAGGAATAAAAAATTCACACGTGGTTATGAACTGTCCTGCAGAGACATCAAAGCCGGAAATATTCTGCTTGGTGAAGATGGTGCTGTCCAGATTGCAGGTAAGCCTGACGCTGGTCTGACTGTAGCTGCAAGTTTGTTTTCATTGCTCTTCACCATGACACATGATGCTTGTACTGGAAACACCACACATAGATTTTCATGGCCCACAGAGCAGTACAGCGTGTGTAAGGGTGTTTACCATGCATCTCAGAAGCAATGTGCAGTTGAGGTTTATTTGCGTCTATGTTGTGGACATAGTCAAATGGGCTATAAAAAGAAATGAAAAGAAAATTGCCTGGCCCTCACTATCTTTTGGACGTTAGGCTTTGGCTGTTATGGAAGGGTAGTTAGTGAACTGGCCTCTTGATGCGAGACTTGGGATGTGATCTTGGCCAGGCGGTCGCATTTTGAGGACCGAGAAATAGGAGCCTCACTTGTGCTGATACCCTGAGCAGTGGCAAGATTAGCCTATGCACACTTGAGGCTTTCGATTGAGTGCATTGCACTCCCATTTCTTATCTATGCTGGGGTCAGCCGGGAAAGCCCTCAGCCCCATCTGTTTAGTTTTTGTCTCGGAGACTTGTGAAGGCAACTGCAGATGCTCGTGTTTTTGAGGTTTTCATGATGAAAAGTTTGTGTTTATCTTAGCGATCAGAGATACTGACATATGCATTGCATAAGGAATTGCTCTCCTTGATCACGGAATTCTTCAGCCAGTGTGCGTGGTTATTATCCTGCATCTGTGTTTTATTATTTAGTGCGAGCAACCTTGTAACAGGGATATAGGATATGCTGCCTTTCCAAGTGTATGTGATTATGATTTGTAGCTTTCCAGCTGTTGTCCTGTCAGAAAGAATCTTCGTACACATGTAGTTGCAACGTAGTCATTTAGTTCGAACCTGTGAGTGTAAATGTTTAAAACCTCGGCAGGTCTTGACTCTTTTCTGCTGTACCTTGCTTGCCGTCCAGTTTCTCAGTTTTGCTTTCTTTTTTGTCTTCTAAAGTCTCATACTGCAGTAGTAACCTCTGTTTGACTGCCTCACTTTTCAGACTTTGGTGTGAGCTCTTGGCTTGCGACTGGCGGTGACTTGTCGAGGCAGAAGTCGAGGCACACTTTTGTAGGCACGCCATGCTGGATGGCTCCTGAAGTCATGGAGCAGGTGAGCAAGAGACGTGAACTTCAGGGTCAACTCAATATCTCTACCCAAAGGGCTCTGGTTGTTTAATTTTCACCTGGGGATGTTTTAGGTGGCATCATATCAGTGATGACATTAGTTGAGTCATGGGTCACTGTAGCCATGAATTCAGATACTAAGTGGCTAAACACCGTTGCACGATGCAAGATGGCATCGGGTTTCATTTTTTTGACGGATTTGATGATTATATGTATTCATGGTGACTGGATGGACTGTGAAATATTTTCACGCCTAAATTTTCAACTGTGCCATGGAATTTATATCTGCAGTTCTGTGAGTGAGTCATAGCTAGGCACTGATGGAATGGGGATGTTCAGAGTGGCTGGTCCATCCATGATTGTGCACTTACGTAATCTTCAAATGCTCACTGTGGCGATGAATTGAGCAGATAGGATAGATGTTACTGGTTTCTCTGATTCATTGATTAGCAAGGGCGGCAAAATAAAAAGCTACGAGGAGATGAGTAGCGCGAATGATGCCAGAACCGCACAAGTAAGCTAAACTGGGCTAGTCGGAGCAATTGCATCTTCGAAAAACGTAGCGCGAAACACAAGACACAGGTGTCCTGTCTTCACCTTACCTGTGTCTTGTGTTTCGCGCTACGTTTTTCGAAGATGCCAGAACCTGTGGAGGCATTCCGAATCAGGCCCGCTAGGTGTTTTCTTATGTAGATAAGTATAGCAGCAGCATTTGGTTAGCTGTGTGTGGGGAGGATGCTCCGTGCTGTTCATTTCCTTGGATGCACATTGCCCTGCTTATTGTGGGTTATGCTATACTCCGCGACAGCTTTTTCTGGCAAAGGTGCAGACGTTCCAGAGCCCAAACACATTGTCTCTTCCGGTGTAGTGGAAATAGTCCTTGCTTGCAGTTATAAGTTTTCTTTTAAACCATAGTATATCGTTAATATTCGCTGTTTAAGACATATTTCTAACACAGCTGCCAGTTTTCGACATTGAAATAGTTTTCTTGATTGCAACAAATTTGCTAGGCTTATCTAGTTACAAGAAGCCTCTATCGATGGCGTCAGGCGCACCATTGTGCGTCCGAATTATTTGGCGGAACGATGGCTACAGATTCTCCGCCCCTGTAGCCTTTGTGTCATTGCCAAGAATAACTGCCGGCGAGTATAGAAACGCAACTGTTTTATCACAGGCAACTTTGGCCACCACTGTTGCAGACTTTTTGCTGCAGTAGTCTTGCTTCTCTCTTTTCTAAGTTGCAGTGTGGTCAGATACACTTTGTGGTACTCGACACACACTCTTTTGGTGCTCAGTGTCATTACAAATCAATTGAGTTTAGGTGTTAAGCTTAGTGAAAATTATTTTTTTTTTTTTGGCTCATTTCATGGCAGACATTTAACTGACCCCTCTGTGTCTTTGCGCTTTCACGATTGCTCCCTCTGCAGGTTACAGGGTACGACTTCAAGGCTGACATTTGGAGCTTCGGGATAACGGCAATTGAGCTGGTGACAGGCACTGCTCCCTACCACAAGTATCCCCCCATGAAGGCAAGTACAAGAGTCGGCTTCTCAGTCACTTTCTTTGTATTGCATCAAGAAGGCAAACACAGAAAAAAATGCTTGCTTAGTATTTTCAGAGTGTTGAGGGGAATGCAATTTTTGTCCTTCGTAAAAATAGGTTGCACTGCTCACTGTGGGCTGTGCCGATATTTGTTCGACAGCAGGAAGTGATTTTTTTTTTTTTTTACCGATACTGAATTTAAATTCATGACATCAAGTTCAAAAGCAACTGCCGGATCACCGTGTGGAAGTGAATGGCAGTGTAGCTGAGCATCCAAGATTCGCTTGCAAAAGTTGGTCCGGGCATTGTCGCAGCTTGCTTGTAAAAATCGCGGGTGGCGGCGATAACTGCATTTTTCTCTCTTTTTTTTGTCTTTTCTAGCTAATACATGCTGTTTTAAGTGAAAGAAGCACATTTTTCATATGAATGCAGTAATCTATCAGTTCAGGCCTAACTTCAGTTTGTCCCTGGTGTCCCAGAAAACAATGCAGAGAACTGTTGGTGCAGTCCAGAGTGAAACTAGAGTTGCAGAAACTTGCATGGTGGTGCAGAAACACATCACACTTGCTCTTAATGCTGTGATGAGATGAACTGACTTTCTTTCACTTCTTCGACAACCACGCAGGTGCTGATGCTGACGCTCCAGAATGACCCACCCACGCTCGAGATGGTTGGTGAAGACAAAGACCAGTACAAGAACTACGGCAAGTCCATCCGCAAGATGATCACTGAGTGCCTGCAGAAAGACCCCACCAAGAGGTGCGTCGCTGCGTTTTGCGTTTGTTGGCTGTCTAGCCCGGTGCGTGCAACTCCTCTTCGGAGCACCGAACTTAGCACTTTGAATTTCTCACGGAAAGCCTTCACTTCAGAGCTTTGATGTGCTGCTTTACGCATGGAGCAGTCTTCGCATTCTGGTGCTGTTATCCTCTAGTCGGCAGTGCTGCTTCTTTCAGTGTTCCTTGCTTCAAACCTCTGTTCTGGAATTGGATTTGCACAGCATTGTTTCTTTCTTGGACGTGGGTGATTCTTCTAGTGCCTCTCTGGGAAGTATAGCGAGTCAGCCTCATTTTCTGAGGGTAGGCAGATACAAACGGGGGTCATCAGCTGCCATCGGCTTTGCTGCTAGTTCAGGGCAGGTGGTTTAGTGTGCTATTAAAAGCAGCACTGGTGAATTGGCAGTTCAGCATTTCTAAACTGTATTCCCAACGATTCTCTTCAGTGCAGAAATAGTTTTTATGCAAGGGTGTTCACTGGCATCTGTGTGCCTTTGTTGTAGGCTGTTTAGTACTGGGCCACGCACCCCTGCAATAAGTAAGGGCTGTATATGCGTTTAGTGATGATTAAAAGCATACCCATGGAGGCTCTGTCATGTTTCTAAGGATTCCCTGTGGGTCAAAAACTGAAAAAAACTAATTTAGTTTGTTGCTGCAAGCCAAATTTTTTTCACTTTACTCCGCGTTTTGTTGTGCACTCGTGGTCTGACCTGATGTACTGAAAGTGCCTGTTCTTGCTTGAAGCTGTGATAAGACGAAGTACAGGCTGCATTTCGCCTTTTAGTGCAAGGAACTTGCTTTTACATCTTTTTATGCTTGTGATCATAGTGAAAGCATGTTTCTGCTTTCACCATGAGTTGATGGAAAGTGCTTTCTGGATGCAGCAGGCATGCTTCATTGAGCTTGCTGTACTCACTCATGATTTTTCATTTTCCACCTCCAGGCCTACTGCTACAGAATTATTGAAACACCAATTCTTCAAGAAATCAAAGGTATGCATTAGTGGCACCAGCATTATCTTCAGCATAGAGTGAAATGAAAGACAAGTTGTTTTATGCCAAAGCTGCAAAGTTTCCACTATTTCAAAGTTCTCACCTTTGCCAACATGCCCAATTTCAGTTATTCTGCTCTTTAGCATGCACACAGCTGTAAAATTGGAAATATAGTTCATTAATTTTATTTGGTCTTTGTATCTTTTGCGCATTGTCTGGTAACGTACGAAAGCTTGTCATGGTATTCTGAAAAAGTGAAGGAGTGAGTGACTCCGTTGCTCATCGAGTTCGCTCCGAGTAAGGTAGCTTGTGGCAAAGTTGGCTCATATCGGGTACCCCCGTTCCCCGAAAGATTTTTAAATGCTGTTCATGCGAAATCAGCCGTACAGCATGGCTCGGGAGCAAACCCGGTGGCCTGTGTATTTCTGACAGAGCCTGTCCTTGCAATGTGTGCTGACATTCGGTGTCGTTCTTTTCTGCGCCACATTTTACAGGACAAGAAGTACCTGATGCAGACGCTGTTGACATGTGCCCCCACAATAGAGGCTCGAGCTCAGAAGGTGAGCTGCCTGGCCACGACTTCGCAATCTTCCCGTTCTTAATTCTTCTGACAGAACTAGTCTCCTTTTATGCCACCTTATGTATGCTGTGGATTTTGCATGGTTTGAGTGCAGGCTGTTATGCCCCTGTGTACATATCTCTTGGATGGAATTTGCAGCTTAAAAATAGCAGGCGGGTGCCCGGCACAAGTGGTCGTCTTCACCGGACCGAGACTGGCGACTGGGTCTGGTCAGATGGAGAGGATGATGAAGACTCGCCGGATGAGAGGGTGTGTTTCGAGAAAGTTGCTGCTTTCAAATGCTATGCAAAATCCAGAAAGCATTTGCCACATAAGTCTGGCAAGCATTGTGCCTGGCAAAGGCGCGCAAAGCATCGTGCGAGGTGCTCCTTTGCAAGCTGTGTTTGTGCATGCCTCTGCGGTCAGCATTGCATTGTGGTAAAAGTGCATTTGCTGTTCTCTAAGGCTTCTCTGCGAGGTGCTGTCATGCTTGCTGAGACAAGCTGAATCGAGCTGTAATGTGCTGCGCAAAATTCTGAATTTACTGCTGTAAGTATTCTTGGTCATGTGCTTGAGTGGTCTTCAGCAGCTGGAGTGGACTGCATGCCAAGCATGTTTTTTAGATACTCTTCTTCCCTTTTTTTTTTTCACAAAGTACAGTTGATTCTTGTTATAACAAAGTTGAAGGGGCCTAGCAATTACTTCGTTACAGCTGCAGCTTCATTATAGCATGTGTTGACCGAGCTTCCAAGGGGAATCGTCATTCCTTCATTATGTTCATTATTTCGTTATAAACCATTCCGTTATACCAAGGTTCGACTCCATACACAACGGGTTTTGATGCTTGCATAGTCTTGTATTAGCATGAGCTTGCTTAGAATTGTTCAGACTAGGCCTC
Source organism: Amblyomma mixtum (assembly GCF_055824585.1). Taxonomy (NCBI): domain Eukaryota; kingdom Metazoa; phylum Arthropoda; class Arachnida; order Ixodida; family Ixodidae; genus Amblyomma; species Amblyomma mixtum. Next base: position 129,672,472 of record NC_143016.1, on the reverse strand, counting down.
ATGGATAGATAGGTCAAGGAGGGGTTCGTATGACAGTGCACGTGAGCCCAGACTGAGTGTGGTGTAATAATTTAATAAGTGTGGTGTAATAGTATCATATTAATACTATAGTCTGTGGGCCAGTGCAGCTGTGTCAGATTAGCTAGTGCAGCAAGAGTGTTTGCACTCTAATGAAAAGGGTGCTTCTCTGCAGGACTTGGCAGCGCGAGACGAGGCCATCCTGAAAGCGAACCAGTCCACGAGTTCATCGGACAGTGCCATCGACAACGCCCTGCCCGCTGACCATGAAACCACCACGTCGGGCACCTCCTCGGGCTCCACGTCGGGAGCAGCAGCAGCAGCGCCCAGCAATCTCATCCCCTCCCAACCAGTGAGCCACTTTCTTTTGTTTTTTTGTCCATGCAGTGTGCCTGTTGCCGCAGCTTGTAGATTGTGTGTGTGTGTTGTGGGCCCTGTCGGAAGCGAAGCTGGCGCAGGTAGGGACTAAAATTTTTCTAAAAAGGTTTTCTGCCATTGGGTTTTGTGGCCTTGCAGGGGTGCTACTTGGCTGATGCAGTAAATGAAATGTTGATGGGTAGATAGGGAGAGATGGACAAATCGCATCAGGCAGTGGTAACAATGCCTCGCTAAAGCGCCTGCTGGGTGAAATCTATGGGTGAAATCTATTTTTATTGTCCACCATTGGTAGCGAGGTGCTGGAAGTAGTAAGAGAATATGTCTACTTAGGGCAGGTAGTGACCGCAGATCCGCATCATGAGAGGGAAATAACTAGAAGAATAAGAATGGGGTGGAGCGCATATGGCAGGTTCTCTCAGATCATGAATGGTAGCTTACCAATATCCCTGAAGAGAAAAGTATACAACAGCTTTATCCTACCGGTACTCACCTATGGGGCAGAAACGTGGAGGCTAACAAAGAGGGTTCAGCTTACTAAGTTAAGAACAACGCAGCGAGCTATGGAAAGAAAAATGATAGGTGTAACGTTAAGAGATCGAAAGTGGGTGGAGTGGGTGAGGGAACAAACACGGGTTAATGACATCCTAGTTGAAATCAAGAGGAAGAAGTGGGCTTGGGCAGGGCATGTAATGCGAAGGCAAGATAACCGCTTGTCCTTAAGGGTAACTGAGTGGATTCCAAGAGAAAGCAAAACGTAGCAGGGGGCGGCAGAAAATTAGGTGGGCGGATGAGATTAAGAAGTTTGCGGGGATACAGTGGCGAAAATTGACAAAGGACAGGGTTAATTGGAGAGACATGGGAGAGGCCTTTGCCCTGCAGTGGGTGTAGTCAGGCTGATGATGATGATGAATTGGGAACATATCAGCGTGGTTTTGCAGGTTTTCTTTATTCCTCATATGTTCTCGACCAAACTTTACAGACGCATTAGCCACTATTCAGCTGCTGAAACCTAAATATAATGTGAGGAACAAAGTGACTCTGCTGGGCAGGGGTGAATTTTGAGTGTAGCTGTGTCACAAAAAGGGCACGTGTGTGCTTTGCAGCCACCACCAGTGCCTGAGCCCACAGCGCCGAGTGAAGTGCCTCCGCAGCAGCCGGCGCCTCCTCAGCCGGCACCAACGGCGGTGGCAGGAGCACCGGTCTCCTCTCCAGAAACCATGAACCTTGTCCTCAGGATAAGGTACAGTCTTTCGCTGATCCTGCACACTTCAGAGATGCACTGAAGAGGAATCTGAACTCGTCTTTTTGCCGCAGGAACTCGATCTCACGTTCCCAGAATTCTTAGAAACTTCGGCTTATTGCTCTGTGCGGCCGATTTCCCTAATTAAATCGGATTAACGTCCGGCTCCCGCCTTTTTTTTTTTAAATTTCCCCGCATACGGTGGGAGGAGTCGACCAACGCATGGAATGCCTTTCAGGCAGTCACATGGCGACTTTGCTGTCTCTTTTATTTTGTTTCGTTTAGGTTGCCATGAATAAGTAGGTCTAGTCAGAGACTACATAGCTGCAAATTAGGCCTACAGAAATAAAAAAATACGCGTGGACTCTTTGCTTTCGCCGATCACATCGTATCACTCCGCCGATGCCAGAGCGGCCACGGGACTGGCTGAAAGGTTGGTCTACTCCTCCCACTGTTTGCGGGGAATTAAAAAAAAAAATGTGGGAGCCCGACGTTAATCCGATTTAAATTAGGGAAATCGACCGCACAGGGCAATAATTCGAAGTTTGCAGGAACGCTCGGAATGTGTAGCTAGAGTTCCAGCGATAAAAATACGAGTTCAGACTCCTCTTCAGTGCACCTTTAAGCTTCTATGCAGTGCTTGTTGTCAGGCACTACTGTTGCGAGAAAAGTTCGACATATCCTAGGCTAGTCAGGCTTGTATTAAAAAATTTATCTAACGTAGATGTGCAGCTGCTGTTGTAAGTTTATTGAATGTTTCTATGCTGAAGAAATTGCTTTGCATCCCATGCACGTCAAATGGGGTTTAATGGTGTATAGTGTAGTTTGGCAGATTTAGGCTGGGTGTATTTATTGCAGGCTGTGTGCAAGGACTGCAATGAAAGTGAACTTCAAAAATATTGTCTTCTATAAACTTTTGACTGCGGCCATTTGGCTTCGCAACTAAGGCTGTTGAGAAAAGAAGGCAAAAGCAGTCTTGTGAGTACTTGCTTTCTAAATGTTTGCTTCCATCTTTTCAGGAATCAAAGGAAAGAATTGAACGACATTCGGTTTGAGTTCACACGTGACAAAGGTGAGCATGGAATCAATCGGTGTTGGACCGTGTTTGGTCAGCTGTGCAGAGACCATTGTTTTCGTCGCATATGCTTTGTCTGACTTTTTCATGCTTGGATGCGTAGTTAAAAATCTGCCCAAAGTGCTGTGTGCTCGTCCTCTTCAAACTTGTCCAATGTCCTTTATTGCGCTGAAACATTCAAAATGCATGACCAACTAGCTCGACTGCTTGTTTTGTTGAGAAGAAGTGACAGCCTTTATTTTAGAGTTCAAGATCACTGCTTTTTTTATTGCTTTGTGCTTAGCTAGTGTGCAGGAATGGTGACGTCTCTTTTGCGACTTCTTTCAGACACTGCTGATGGCATCGCATCAGAGCTTGTTGGCGCTGGCCTTGTAGACGGGAAGGACGTAGTTGTTGGTGCGTATTAAGTACTTTTGTTTAAAGCTCGGTTTCTTGCCGTTATGAGAGCTGCATTTGACTCTCTTTTCCTTGCTTTTTTGCTCGCACAGTGGCTGCAAACCTGCAGAAGCTGATTGACAACCAGACTTTGAGGACGACCACGTTTGCATTGGTGAGAGTTTTTTTTTTTTTTTTTTTTCCCAACAGTGTTGGTACTGCACGTTGCAACAGGGGCTGCCGTCCTGTGTGTTTCGTTGGTCATTCGGAGACAAAACATGGTGAATGAACCGAATGAGATAGACGTGCATTTTTTTCACTGGGCGTGTTCCGTGAACCTCAATTGTATTTCAGGGCGTCTGACTGTGCTTGCGTGCTCTTCTTCCTATACAGAAGCAGACGCCCGAGGAGGCTGCCGTGGACACTCCGGATGACAAAGCGCTCATCGGTTTTGCTCAACTTTCAATCGTAGACTAACCAGAGCAAGCGTTGAAAGTTGGCAGAAACCCCGCGCCCCGAATGCAGAGAAGCAGCAAGAGCCAGCCAGCCAGCAAGCCCACGTACTACCACGCACCGCCTTATATAATTGGTCTTTGCCAGCAAGCGAGCAACGCAAGCAAACCGGGGGGAGCGGCGGCAGCAGAGAAGTGGAGCGGGAGCAGTGCAGCAGCGTCAGATCGCCCCGCTGCTCTCTCTTCGCCGTTTTTGTATTTTTGTAAAGTGTAAATTTTTTGGTCACGGGACGAGAGACAGGGAGGCTTTGTAGGGGTGCAAAGTGAGATGACCATGGTGGAGCAAGAAGTATGTTGCTGTTGATGTGGTGTGCACGCGTGACTACTGCAAGGTGGCATGCGTGCACACATTCACGCGACGGAGACGACCACGCCACTGCTTCTTCGCTGCCTGCACTTTTTGCGAGAGAGAGAGAGCCTTACCTCCCAGCTCAAACTTTTTTTTTTCCCCACATTCGTACGTAGGCCGTGCCATTCATGCAACTCCCCCCCCTCTCATTCTCCAGTGCCTCCTCGCCAGTCACTGCTTCCACACTATGGGCTGAGCGAGGCACGTTCGATTATGCAAGTGTGTACCATAGTCTTGGGCATGGGTGCTGCCTGACCCGCTTCCATGGTGGAGTCTGGCAGCAGGGGTCAGTTTAATTTATTCAGAGGCAGTCATAGACAACAATAAAGGCAGAATTCAAAGAAACTGTGCCTCTTTGTTCCATTTTTGTCTGTTGACCCTGGTTTCAGGACCGAGGTTTCAGGAACCTCTCACTAGAGCCACATGGCTCTGCTCAACTACAATTTCAGTTAAGCAGCTTGTGGATAGCGCAGGTTTCTCCACGTTCCTTGTCGCACAGCATGCCCCAAGAGTTGTGGGCAACAAACAGTTCTCATGGCTGCTGCTAATCACTGGTCTTGCACTGTCTTTATGGAGCAGCCATATCGCACTAGCTTTCCCCAGTGCGGTGACTGCTGACATCAGTGCTCTTGGTGTTCTCAGGTAATATCAGCTTTCAGCATTTTTGTCATGGATTCAGCATTTCTGTGCCCCATTGTGTCTTCTGTTCTTAGTAGTGGCCTACAAGTGTGTGCAGAGCCTGAATTGGCTTTGTCAAGCCACACGGCCTGAATTTGAGCACGAAGAGCTGAGCCTGCTTATTACAAACAACACTGATGTGCAGCATCTCAAAGTTCACTACAAGCAGGCTGAATATCTGGTAGTGTCGATTAGTGCAGCTCAGAAAATTTGGTGTTGCTGCCCATTTCAAATCCGGCTAGGAAATAACGCAACAAATGCACCGAGATATCAAGCTGATCAGCATCCTGAGAAGAGTGTCATCTCTGACACTCGGGCATGAGCAGCCATACAGGGTGTACAAGCAAAAAATTTTAAATAAGATCATGGTGAACACCATTTTCTCAATGAAGTAAAGTGCATGGCACAAATGGGATTACCCTCCCACAACCACCCCCTCCAAGTGTGACCCATTAAATCACACCTCTTTCCATATTTAGGCTTAGTGTTTGTCAAAAAACAGTAGTGCTACTTGCGAGATTTTCAAGCATAAATTTAGTCATTTTTGCATCTGGCAGACTTTGCTTCTATTGCCATCTCAGTTGAGCAGTGACTAGTGGAAGAGTATGCCAACGTTGCATGCAGTTGCATCAGTGGAAAGCAGCATTTCTCACCGCCAGGTTTTACAACTAGAGTGAGCCAAATTTTGTTACATAATAAAGGAAAGGGACATTGTGTCTTGCAAACTCAACACAAGTGTGTCCATGGGATTCTTGCTGGCAGTAGCAGCCATGTCCCCAGTGCTAATATGGCAATGTACTAAGTTTGCAGCATTTTCCATTGCATATTTATCTGGCTTCCAAGCGACTGGCAGTGCTGTGTGCACTGCGTGCAGAGACTGTATAAGTGGGCTGCACTAGGCACAATATGATCTTTCGTGGCCTGACATAAAAGTGCAGGGCCCTGTATTAGAAGGGAAGCGCAGTCAATCCATGGATGCCTCGCTCCTCTGACATGCTGCGACATTCAGTCTGTATGTGGCAAAATTCCAGGGTGACCTTGAAGCTTGAGTCTGAGACACTACATGCAGGAGACAAGCCATTTTTTTTTTCTTTGCATTTCTGTAACCAGCATTGTTTTCAGTTTCTCTGTGCAGAAATCAATAGCCATTAGGTTTCAAATTACTCACTGATGTCTGCGTTAAAGGTTGTGTTTGAGCGGTTCATTCCACGTTTCTGCCCCATAGGTGAGTATCGGTAAAATACAGTTGTATACTTTTCTCTTGAGGGATATTGGTAAACTACCATTCATGATCTGAGAGAACGTGCCATATGCGCTCCACCCCATTCTTATTCTTCTAGTTATTTTCCTCTCATGATCCGGATCACCTGTTACTACCTGCCCTAAGTAGACATTCTCTTACTGCTTTCAGCACCTTGCCACCAATTGCGAATTGCTGTTCTCTTGCTAAACTGTTGAATATTACTTTGGTTTTCTGCATGTTAATTTTTAGCTAACAAAGAGGGTTCAGCTCAAGTTTAAAGACAACGCAGCGAGCTATGGAAAGAAAAATGATAGGTGTAACGTTTAGAGATCGTAAGCGGGCGGAGTGGGTGAGAGAACAAATGCGCGTTAATGACATCCTGGTTGAAATCAAGAGGAAGAAGTGGGCTTGGGCAGGGCATGTAATGCGAAGGCATGATAAACGGTCGTCCTTAAGGGTAATGGGGTGGATTCCATGACAAGGCAAGCGTGGCAGGGGGCGGCAGAAAGTTATGTGGTCGGATGAGATTAAAGGGACACTGAGGAGAGCTCTATTAATATTTTTTTTATAGCAAAATCCGATAGTTCGGCATTTCATGGCTTTGTTGCCACTTGGCCGGCAGCGAAAGATGCATTTATTTCTAAGAAATTTGGATTCGAAGTTGAAATAGTTTTTCCCGCCGCTCTGATTCAAACTTGGGATTCTGCTATGACGACACAGAACTAAGTGACGTGAAACATGACATTCACATGACGTAACGCAGACTCCGTGATTTCTTGCGGCCAGCAGTGCGGCCCAGCAGCAGCCGGAAAGAAAGCTACCGCCGGCCGCACGTTGAAGGCATCTATCGGCTATTGCGGCCGTCGCTTCGTTTACATTTGCACCGGTGTTTTGCCAGCGTTACAATGGATCCCGTTCTCGAAGTCGTCAACGAAGTTCTCGCAAATAGACGCCTTTAGCATACCGTGTACCTTGTTACCGTTAGCGGAATACCGGGAGCCCCCATACTGCTGAGAGCAAGCGCTGATTGGTCCCGGCGCTGCAGGAGCGCGCGTAGCTATCGGGTACGTGGCGCCATCTGGCGACGTCAAGGAGATTTGCGCATGCATTTGCTGCGCCTCAGTGATTCGTAGATTCTCGTGTCCTAGTGTTGCTATAACTATTGGTTCTAGCAACACTGTTTTGTTCTATGACGCCATGAAGCTTGTACTTGCGAGTTTGGCCTGTGGCGGCGATACCTGTATTTTGGTTCTTGCTCATTTCTTCGTTACAAGAGCTTTGTTGTCAGTATGAATGGCGTTTTTGTAATCAGGAGCTGGTATTCTGTCGATGCAAGTCAACTTCAATTTCTCCTCAGTGTCCCTTTAAGAAGTTTGCGGGGATACGGTGGCCGCAGCAAGCGAGGGACGGGGTTAATTGGAGAGACATGGGAGAGGCCTTTGCCCTGCAGTGGGCGTAGTCAGGCTGATGATGATGATGAGGTGCATCTGAACATTGTAATAGGTGAGGTGCGTTTCCAAAGTTAATGCGAACGACCATGAGAAAATCGTCTGCCAGCTACTTCCGGTTCCAAATTTCCCTTCAAATTTAATCATTTATTTGTGAAGCATCATCGCTTATTGCACAGCACCACTGTAAGGTCAGCTCATGCTGCTTATGAACGTGTCCCGAGCACAGAAATTGACAATAATGAAAGGCAAGTGTGTTTTGTCGTGGTTATAATATGCCAGCGTAGGCTGGCTGTTCTGTGTATGCATGGCAGTCAGTTGCATGCGCATTTGAACTAGTTTAATGCATCGGTCATTATGTATTTGTTTTTCGCCATACTACGAAGGCAACAAAGGGCTGAAACGTGCATGATTTAGCAGACGATAGATGTATTTTACTCACAGCATGTAAAAGCTGTCAGTTGACTAGCAAACTATTCATACATGCCACTGTGTGCAAAGCGCATCTCAACACATCACACTTCGTACGCATAGCAAGCCGCCTATCATTTACATTATTTCGGTTGCATTTGGTGCGAAAGCAGAGCAAAGTTGATGTCACATTGGTTTTGCGACGATGCAATACAATCACCGGTGTTACAGCGCAAATAAATTAGTGTAAGATGCAATATTAACACAGCAACTGCCGTGAAGCAAGTGAAAAGGGGGAGAAATTTTGAACTGGAAGTATTGGTAGGTTCCCATGATCCTCTGTGCTGAATCTGGAAATGCAACTCACCCATTTCAAGAAATGCGATACAGAAGAAACGAAAAACAATGAACTGTAGTAAGTTTTCTAACAACAACTACAAAAAAGCATTCAGATAACTTTAATAAATTATAATACACAAGACCCTGTGGCAGTTCTCTATACAGTGGCACATGGTTACTTTCTATGGCACATATGGATAAAAGAAGGAAATGTCATCTAAAGGCATCCGAAAGGCTCCTCTTGATCTGAACCTTAGGGTAAAGCCTCTTCCACTCTTGCACCAGCTCTAAGCTGATTTTGAAGCAGAAGGACACGTCCAGAATCTTCAGCTGCTTGCACTCGCTCAGCACTCTGTAATCACACAAAAAAAAATATGTTTGCCAAATGTGGTAAACATGTGACAAACTCCACTTCAGGTGAGTCTTCTAATATACCGGGTGTCCCAGCTAAATGTAACCAAACTTTTAAAAAAGGCGAAATGTCCTAGTTTAGTGAAACCAACTCAGGGTTGTTCATAGGCGCGTGGCCTAGTCTTGAGTATTTTTTTCGGTCTTCAAAGTTCATTCATTAGTTAAGTTTAAGTAGCTAACTTTTTAATTATTAACTTCAGGAAGAAAGTGTAAATGCAAAAGTTTTAGATCACCTCGAAAAACCGCTAGTAGTGCTGTTTCCGTTAAGTTACGATTTATGTAGCTTAATTTATTGGCCTTAAAAGAAAGTTGTCACGTGGCCAGCTGCTCGCTCACTTCTCTGCCCCAATGTGCACCCAAAGTCTCATCAAGGAGAGGACTTCAGAAAAAATAGATTTTATTCTTTAAGGCGCGTCTTGGGACGTTGAAGTGGCACAGTTGTCATGTGGAAGCTTTTTCTTATTGTGCGGGTTGTGGTTAAAGGCCGGTAAAAAAACTACTTTACGTAAATATTACTTGGCGGCAAATGTCTCAGTAAGCTGTTTCTCAAAGCGATCTACAACTTTTCCATTGACACTTTGTTCCTCAAGTCAATAATTAAAAAGTTAGTTAATTAAGCTTAACTAATTAGTCAACCTTGAAGAACAAAAAAAATACTGCAGACTAGGTCATGCGACTCTAAACAACCCTCATTTGGTTTCAGACGGCTAGGACAACCCGTGTTTTTTAAAAGCTTGGTTACATTTAGCTGGGACACCTGGTATAGCACATGTTCTAATATAGAGTCTTCTAATATAGAGGCTGCCAAAATTTACGCCTTTGGTCTGGCAATGCATGGACAATGGAACACAGAAGTGATCTTTCAACAAGCAAGCAACCAAAACTAAATGTTGTGCCATATAAAATCCACGACATAATACCACCAGCACTGAGTAAAATTTGAGTGCAGACAATGCCAAATCTTAACGAAAGGTATGTTTACATGTCTGCACTAGCAATGATACAGTCGCTGTGCAGCAGAATGACTGTCTCTTTTTGTCCTTGTGAATTTATTTGTGCCTAGGTGGTTTTTTCCAAGCATCAAGAATGACTGCAGATAAACAAATTTTTTCCGCCCAGCTGCTTACATCTTGTGAGAACATGCTTGGAAGTATTTAGGAACAAACCGGCCAGGTCACTTACTGTTCGACTCCAGAGGAGCTAGCTTCAGCAGATCCCAGGATATCGAGGTGTTCGAGCTCGTGGCAGTAAGTGGCAATGGCAAAAAGGTCCGAGTCGCAGAGCACACTGAATTGGAGAAAGCGGTTCAAGATGTTTATTATTCACCAGAACCTGGCACCTCAATTCCCAACCGGCCTTCACTTCACTTCACTTCACTTTAATGTCGGGCCTGCAGGGCCCAACAGCACTGCATCAATGATGCAGCCTGTTTAGAATACAGCTTTCATGCTCAACAGGAGTGTTCAGCGCTGCAACACCAGCTATGTACAGTTTTTCGTAGCTGATGTTGTTGTTACAGTTCTTCAGCACTGCGCAATAAAAACCAACAGTGGTTTAAAGTCTTAAACCGGTAGAAACTCAGACTTAATATGCAGCAAAGCTCCACAGCATATAACGTTAAGCCCAGTTAGTTAGTCGCTCAAAATCAAGCACCAAGAAGCAAGTGCACTGGGCACACAAGGGCCAGCTGGTCTTACATCTGATCCGAGGATAGCCAGGCACTCTCCACAAAATTGGAGGAGGGGAGGGGAAGTGAGAAGACAATGGCTGTGGGGCCTTTGTTGGCACCTCTATACATCCCTGCCCTACGTCAATAATAGTAGTCACACGTATACAATGGATTGTCATGTCTGGTTTAAATCAACTGACAACTTCATCACCATCAGAGTAGCTACGCTCACTGCAGGACAAAGGTCTCCCTCGAATCCCTCCAATCAACCCTGTCCTACGCCAGCTGCAGCCATTGTATGCCCCGCAAACTCTCTAATCTCATCAGCCCATCTGGCTCTCTGATGCCCCCTGCTAAGCTTGCCTTATCTTGGAATCCATTCTGTTGGCGGTTATCTCGTACTGCAGTACTTTGTGTCTTGTATACCCATGACTGTCGCCGAATCAACTTGCCTAACCACGACTGCACAGCTATTCATCTCAAACCTCTGCATAATATGGGCACTGTACGTGAGCAAGCGATGCGCAACAACAAAACTGAGCTCAAATGACATCATTTTAAAATGTAGGAAAAACAAACTTGCCAACAAGAAAGGAGGTTTCATGAACTGCTAGATGACAAATCTAATTATGCTGATCAGTTGCTCCCCTAACTTTCTAGTTCTGTAATAGCCCAGACCTAGCATTTTTTTTTTAAACCTTTCTATGGATGCACTCACACCATGGAAAGCAGGCATGCTTTTGATCTCATTAGGAATGAGAAGCAGACGACATGGAATGCTTTATTTTTCCTTTCTTGTAACACGTTCAACAGAATCCAATAGACTGTACAAATGATCTTCCCGTTTTCTTTTGTTGGGATGTACATAGTACATCACTACAGTTTTAAAACTCTTAGTGAATGGTTTCTTTTCTTATTATTTAAAAAACAGCTGTTCAATAAGCTATCTGCACAAGAGCTCCAGAAGCATTTTATGTGAAAGGGCAGCGCGCTCAGTGATACCGTCTAGATCCGAGATTTATTGATTAGAAGCGAAGAGAGCATCCTCAGTACTGAAGGTCTCGCCTGCTGCCATGTATTATGAGAAGTAAATAAAATATAAATTATAAGATGACACAGCTGATATACACAGACTGAAGATGCTCTCCTGAAGGTTCTAGCTTGCCCTTCCCATCATACAGCGCAAAATAACGGACCACCTGAAGTTATTTGAGACCTTTATAAGCACTTTTATGTGGCAGAATCTGCCAACAGGGTGGCAGTCCAGCTAAAAAAAAAAAATGTACAGCTCAACATCTGGCCTTGCTGGAGTATGCTGAGGTTATAAATGCATTGAAGCCTGCTCATTGTTGGTACCTTTGGCATCTGGGACCTCTTAGATGAGATACACTCATTTTGACTTATGTGATGGTTTGCTGTGCTTGTACATCACATGAGTTCACTAATAACAAAGTGCATATCAGGAACAGCAAGAGGCAGTAACCGTCTCTATCTCGGTGGACACCTCAACCACGCGGTAAAGGATGGAATGAAGGAGGGAGTGAAAGAATGAAGAGAGGGAGAGGTAGCGTAGTGGAGCACTTCGGAATAATTCAGACCAACTGGGGTTCTCCAACGTGCACCAACAGAGCACAGCACATGGGTGTCTTTTGTATTACGGCTCTGTCGAAACACAGACGCCGCGACCAGGGTTGGCAGCCAAATGGTGCCCAAGGCGAATAGCAGAGAGGGGAGGGCAATAGGAAATGGGGCCCATTCATTAATGCCGGTCATACCAGGGGCACCTCTAAGACAAGTATTGTTCAGATGGCTGATCCACTAAGGCACACAGGCACGGGGACTGTGATAGGAATTTAGCAGTGACGCTGCATATGCTCGTAATACAGCTGTGAATCTTTGTACAGCACCATACGATTTCAAAAAATTCCGTGCAGAGCATCAGAGAGGCAGAGTGCACAAGCCTGACAGCACTGTAGCAGTGTAAAAGGCCTAGCACAAATTACCGAACAGCAGTCAGCAGCAGCCTCTTCAGGTGCGGGCAGCCCTTGGCAAGTTCGTGGATGCATCCAGACTCGATGCTAGTGCTACGGTGAAATGAAAAAAAAAAAAAGTGCATAAAATGCAGGCCTTAGGTTATTTTGCAAATGAGAGCAGTATAAACACCAAGACACAAGACAACAAAAGCTCATCACGGCAAACAGCTCATTATGGTAAATGCACTTCATATATAAATGAAGGTCAAAACTGCACTCTTGTCTGCCAGTATCACTTGCTATGAATGGGAGAAGATGTCATATTTATGGAAATTATGAGGGCTCCACAAAGAACAATTACCGTATTTACCCAATTCCAACGCGCCCCCGATTCCAACGCGCACCCAATTTACGGCACCAAAAAAAAAAAAATTTCAAGCCCCGATTCTAACGCGCGCCCGATATTGGTAATAAAAAAAAAAAAAACTACAAGCCCCGCTTCTAACGTGCATATGACTTCCACGAATGAAAATAATTTGCAACCGTTTTTATATTTTAAGGGGAGATGCGGGTGAAAAAAACCGCGATTTTTTTCGATAAAGTCGATTTTGTATTTTCTTGCGTTTTGTATTCCCCCAAGCCTCTTCTTTTATGTGTAAAAAAATCAAAGCCGATAATCAATGGGAAGTTAGTAAAAAATACTATTAAAGCACTCGCGGTGGCTCGCGAAAGTGCGAATTTGACCGAATTTCGGGAACGCGGCATTTCGCTCCACGGCGTCGCCCGCTCTTGAATATTCGCGGGGAAGTAGGCCTACCCATCGTCTACGAGAAGCCACTTCGGCAGCGGCGCATTCTTGATAAAAATACGAAAAAAAAAAAAAGATCGTTTCCCGCCCGAGTCGAGCGTCGCGACTGGCCCTTCAAATCACGTGGTACGATCGGAGCCGTTCCATTGGCTACGAGCATTCCACCGCACGGTCGGGCGCAGACGCTCTTTCTTCGTTCTGCCGCCACCGAGACGTGAACCAACGCTTCTGCCCGGGTTTTTCTCCTATCTCCGCTATGGATGTGACTGAGAAACGAGATTTTCGCTCCCGCAATTTCCTGACAAAGCATCAGTATAAAGGAAGACGCCCCAAGCGCAAGCGGAGAGCTCCGGTTACGGGAGGTTCGTCTGCTGCTGGGCGTAACTGCGGCAACGGCGATGCTTCTTGCGGAGCATCCATGACTTCGTCAGTGCGTCTGAGCGAAAGATAAAGATCTTCGACTGTAAAAACGGGCGCGGGAGCGCTGTTATCTGTGAGATCGGCATGATGCACGACCTCGTCAGCGGCGCGGCGTGCCCCGCCTGCGGACGATGTAATCTCTGTCAGAGAGTCGGCCGCAAAACAGAAAGGAGTCTCATCGTTTTTGGAACTTTACCGCCGAAATGACGCGTTTCCGACAACCGTTGTTTCATCAACATATTCTTCGATCCGCGTATCTTGATCGTGCAACAGCAGTGATGAGGCGTCCGCCCGCGGCAGTGCACGGGATACCGTCGTCGTGAACGCGGTCCGTGGTCGCTGAGCACGCGACCAATGACAAGCGCCACACCGGTTGAAAACGGCTCCTGCGACGCAGAAAACGACGAGCAAACGTGCTCCCATGTTTCCAGCAGTTAGTGAGCTCCCACATCGTATAATGGCGATGACGATGGGCAGCTATGGGGCAGTTTCGGTTTGCACTCGAATCCAACGCGCATGCGATTTTGAGACGTATTTTCCCCGAAAAAAGGTGCGCGTTGGAATTGGGTAAATACGGTATATGCTGCACATTAACAAAACAGTTCGTGGAAAAACTGTATAAGGCAAGAAACTTCTTCATACATATTAAATCTCTGAGGTCCAAAACTTCTGCCCATTTTATGGCTGTTCCAGATTGAAACTATTTCGCCAGTTTTGGGCACTGCGAAATAAACCACTGTGTAAAAACAACTCATGAAATGTTTATTTTTCATGTTTCTTTATGTGCTGAAATCTTTCAAAGATATTTGGGCAATGTGTGATTTTAGAGATGGCAAATCATGCGTAGTGAGGGAATGAGGCACAATTCAACCACGGAAAGGTATGTCCGAACCAGAATGGCCATATTGCTTTGTTGGGAGAGGCCCCACTAAGAACCACAAAGGGTTACGAAAATAGTGATGGCAGAATAGCAAAAATATGGCTTACAGTTTCATACAAGCAAACTATTCAGGACAGAAAACAGAGCAAAATTTTCACAAAATCATTCATGTCGCTGCGAAGCTTTACTACTAAAAAATGTCAACACATAGAACACAGCAACACAAAGAAACAAGTAAAGACGGTGCCAGTTCTGTTATGTTTCTACTTTGGGGGCAGGGTTATCTTGATGAACAGTGTAGGCAGAAGAAATAACAGTGCTGACGGTGCCCTTACTCATATGCATGTGCTTCGACTCACATTTCTACAATGCGGACCACACCATCAGGCAACCCGTTTTATTCTGAACTCATCCATCTTATATGCCCAGTCCTCTCCTTACTTATCATAACCATCACAGTCCACATAGCCAGATCCTCCTTGGTACAAAGTCTTATGCAAACACGCTGCATTCACCACTGATGCCAACACCTGATCATCAGCAAGAACTCAGAATTAATGCACCCTTTTTGCTTTGCTGACGTGTTCTGCTCTGATGTATCAAAGCTCTGCAGCTATGGTCTAGCAGTGGAAAGGCCGAGAACACACACGTGCTAGTGTGATTGGCCTGGCATGCATCAATCCCACCGGTCAAATCAATCAACATGAACTGAACACTCACCACCACCCCAGGTCCAGGCTGACTACGTACGGACAAGATCGGGCAAACAGATTTACACCGACAGCCGACAGTGTTCTTGCACGGTACAAGTCCAAGCTCCTCAGATGTCTGCAAAGAATTCGCGATGCTATTAAACCTGCCTTGACGTCGGGCTATCAGTAACCCCTGTGCTAACCATGCAATAACAATTTGCCGTCACTGCACATTGAACGTGCCGTTGCACATGATAACAACTGCTCTTTGTAAAAACAATAAAACCTCTTGAATAACTATCACAGAAGCAAGTAACTTGCCAAGCAAGCCATTAGAGCTGCACTGACGGGCAGTGAGTATTTGCTATAAACGTGGAAGAAGGAAAAATTAGAGAAGAGGCTGCGACATTGCTGTTCGTAAAACCACCGTACGCCCAGAAGATAGAGTATCTCACGATCTTCATGAGGCAGCTTCAGTATGACGCCTTCATGAGGCAGCTATGACGCCTTTGCTATTTGCCCAATAAAGCAGGCGTAGGAATGATAACTGACTTTACTATGCTTTTTGCAATACATATGGGATACAGGGGGCCTCTCCTGTCTTTTCCATCCTCCGTGGCTGCAAAAATTTGCAGCATAGCCTCCCAGTAGTATCAGAGTAGTACCCAGCAATACACAACAGTCATATACTATAATACTGACCCCAGATGGAGGCCAATCTCTAAAGCGATGTCATCGTAATTGTTCACAACCGGACAGCTGCCCAGGCAAAGGTGCTCCAGTTTAGTGCAACTTCTGCAATGTAAAAAAAGGACACTTGCAACCCATGCACCAACTCCTCATTCAACAACCACAAATTACGAAGCCAGGCAACAATACGACGGTTGCCGAGAGAGTGATGCCGAAGGTTTCAACATTCATGATTTATGCACACATGTATGCCATGGTTTGAGGAACGGCAGTCTATGAAGATGGCACCTGTGCTTAATATGCTTCAGAAGCTGCAGTCTTCTTCTCAGCCCAGTGGCTGATGAGAGGAAACTGCACGTAATGCTTACAAATGTTTATCTATAGTACTGCTTGCACACAGAAGCTGCACTCTTGATAGCAGCATCATTTAGTTCTAGCATCAAAGCATAAGAGTCACTGAAAATAGAGGGATAGAGCTGCATGACCACCGGAAACTCTTTGCTGGAAATTGGTCATCACCGTTTCTAGGTCCCTGCTGATGTGATTGTTGTGATTCAGTGCCCAGGGAATAGAATGCAAACATCTAGACCTTTGCAGCATCACTACCGGCATTTCGTGGTCTTAACATGAATCTAGAGAATGCTCGCTTCATACAGTGCCTGCCCTCACAATGGGCTGAATACTCATAAGCCAACTGATAGAATTTGACTGACTGATGTTTCCCCATAAGCCGCCATGATTACTTCCATAGTTGGTGCCATGAAATTTTCCAATTTCTTGGGCTCCAAAGCTTACACTGCATGGAACAGGATTTGGAGATAATAGTAGTAGATCAAGCAAGTACAGAGACGACGTGTACGCTCTCATTTTGTGGTGGTACAAAAGTCATGAAAGCTGACAGAGATAACACTGGAACATAACATATGCACGAGGTCATGCGCTAAACAAATTCCCTATTTCTTGCATTTATTAATTTACAGCTCATTTTTCCTTATAGCATACAGCAGCAATAGAATATGTCTATGCAGAAGAGGAAAGGTACATCAAAACATTAGTGAACAAAAAAATCAGCATAAAAGCTTTACAGTTCCACAGCATAACAATGTATTGCAATGAATGCAGACTTGAATTTTACAGTCATTCAAAAAAAACCAAGTGAATTAAACGGCATAACAATAACAAACACCCAGTGGTATTTCTGAGATTAAAATGTGAGGTGGAGACAAGGATTGCGCATCAGACCTGGAAACATCATTGCCAGTTCTTGTGAGACAGCTTTCTTTGACGAGCATTGCACTGAACAAAAAAGCATTCACATAACTTGTCCTTGAGCCTCTTCACAGTATAAAGGAACATGAAGATATTACATTAAACATCAGCATTTAATATTAGACAAGCACTGCAGTTTCATGTGTTATGAGACTAGAAAAACAAGATTCTAGTCTGACTAAAATAAGGCTAATTGGCGTAGTGTAGTAAATAAATCGTAATTAGGCTAAATTTTGAAAAGTAGTACACCTCCGATTAGTGGAAGTATAAAGCCATCAGAACTTGACATGGTACACAGAAAAAAAAATAGAGCAACCACCACACTTTTTCCTAACAGAATTCTATCCGTCAGTCTATTTATTTATTTATTTATTTACCCTCAGGGTACAAAGTACATTTCAGAGGGGAAGGGCAGTGGATAACAAGAAAAAAGTAAACAAAGCACAATTCATACAAAACTATAGAACAACTGAGGCAAGATAAAAAGAAGAGAGCAAAATTAACTCGGAACAGATTAATAAAATAGTTTAAGAACGATACTAGTAGGTAGAGAACACAACACTACAATAAAATACAAAAGCGATCATTACGTAATCAGAGTGGTAAGTATTCTTCTAAATTGAGTATCAGTGATGCTAGTTAATGATGCGGGTGATGTTAAAGCACTTATAACATTCTACGTGCCCAAGGAGAACAACCAATATGTTCACTGCTATCTAAAGGAAAGCATTCATTCTGTGCCCATGCTTTGACCGGATGCTATGACAGTTCTATTAAACTTTACTCTTTCAGCAGGATGAAATATGGAATAAAAAGCTTCACCCACAAGAGTTAAGCGTGTTGTGATTCAGCCAGAGTGCTGGTACTGCATTATTTGCACTTGGGCATTTTTTAAAGCCGGAAAAAAGCTGGCAGCAAGCAGAGTGAGCTTGAGTAAGCAGTCGGTGCTGTTTGTTTTGGCACTTTACTGTTCAACTGTATGCTAGACTTGACATTTAAGGGGAAAGCCAATATGAGACTACTCTCAGATTGAACCTATACTAAGCACTGCAGTTTGCAGTTTACAGTCAGTGAATATCAAAATTAAATGTGGTTTAGGTTAAAGGGGCCCAGAAACACAATCTTAGTTAACTGTTTTGCCTGTTGATTGCATACAGTGAGTTATAATGGTGCTATTAGCATCGGTAATACCGCGTATATTCCGTTTTTTAATATTTTAATGTCCTCCCAAAAACAACTTCATGGCTCTGATGGTGTCGCCACACAGTGGCGGGTTTTTAGCAGCGGATATGACATCACCTGGCGCGAGCTTGATGATCGGACAAACAGTAAATATACTGCAAATTGTGTGAATAAATAGAGACACATTTTGTCACCTGTCTGCGTTTTATATTAGATCAACAAAAACAACTTGTTTGGCTTAGATAAAATCCCTGCAAAGCAAGTAAAATAAAAATACACCACCAGGGGCGCTCTGGCATGGAAACGACGCTGCCAGTCTCAGCAAGAACGAGTTACAGAGAGCAGGCAACCATGGAGTACAAACTTCCGCGACGTGCTCTGGCTGGCTGTTTTGATTGGTTGCGCCAGGTGCCGTCATTGGGAGAGCGAAAAAGGAGTGGGAAGCCCCGCCAAAATCGAGTTGAGGGCAGCGTTTTGTTTGCATGTATTTTCAAATTTCTTCACTGAATAACTCCCATTCCTGTGCATCGATTCCTGTAATTCTTTTTAAAGTCAGCATCTGTGTGACATAAAGAACCCACCTGAAGTATAGCCGGTATCCCCCCAAGCAGTGTTTTGCAGCCCGTTTAACATAGCATTAGTGGTTAATGCCACAGCTCACCTGATGATGGAAATGAGGGAGAACATCTCAATTTCTGTCCGATACAGATCAAGCCAGACCAACTTTGTCAGGTGAGATATTTGAAGAAACCCAAGCCTATTTAGCAGTGGATTGCAGCAGCCTTTCAGCTCCAGCTCTAAGTATTGACAGAGAGAGAGAAAGAAAAAAAAAAAAATGAGGCCACAGGAATTATACGATAAAGTATGTGCAGATTCCTAAAACCAGTGTACTTCACGGAAAGCTTGACAGTAGTACTCCTTGTGCATCTGCTCTGAAAGTTTTCGCTATGCCTCAAAGGTCTGGTGGGCTATTTGATACCACTGGCCTATTTAAGCATGATATTGTCACACAATGGTGATGGCAGGCAATTCAGGAGAAACGTGAAAACTGCCCACGAACAGAAATTTAGCTTGGCAAAAACGATAGCAGCAACTGTGCTAGGCAATTGAAAATGATCAGAATGACCGCCACTGTTGGCCGCACTCAATTTAAAGGTGACAAACTTTCAAGATAAGGCATGAAAAGTATCTACGACAACCTCAAACAATATAGAAGTAGCTGCGCGTGTCTACAGTCATTCCAGGAAAATCTGGTTGCCTCTCGTGACAGAAAAAAAAGTTATAAGGCTATGAAGAAGCAAACTTTACAAACCTTTACTGCAATAACTACACACTTGATGGCATGCACAGCATGGCTGCAGGAGCAGTTATCACGAAAGAATTATTGATGACAATGCAAGGTGCATATCGATTACCGGTTGTATTGACCATCAGCGCCGCCCTCCTCAGTGTCAGTGGGCCAGGTGACAAATTTGTGCTCCTCTCACGTATTGCTTTTCCTTTGGGACACTTTCTGGGCATGCTACTGTAGTCGACTTTGAAAACCTTTGTCCTTTTGTCTTTTTGACAAAATTTTTGTCTTTGTCCTTTGAATCCATTCCGTGTATATTAACGCGATAGCGTTAAGGAGCTCATGAGGTGGCAAAGCCAGCGTAAAAAGTAGCTGAAAAAGTGACTGAAAAGTAAAGCACGAACTGACAAGAGAGTAGTGTCAACGATTGCAACGAGCGACCGCAGTTGAGACAACGCGTCTGTCAGCGCATCTCTGTTGCTTTCGTTTTCGCTGCCCCGCAGTTGCTCGCGTAAGCCCGGGATATATGCGACGCTTTTTTCGATGATATTCGCGCGACAGAAAACGTCGTGGTGGCGCAATGCCCAGCTGGAGATACACGGAGCGAAGAAGTGGCAGCGTGCCACCGCATATTCCTCGATGCGAAAGCAACTGTGATCAACAAGTGGCAAATACTACTGAGCAATTAGGTAGGTCTGTGAGAGCAGCGATGCTGACTCTTCTGTTAAAATCACGAAAGTGTTCACTTCGACGCCAATGTTCTTGCTTCAGCACGCGTGCATAAGTATCTATTAGAATTCGCGCGCTCGAATGCATGGCATCGCGTACCTTTGGGTGCCCGCTCTGCCACGGACACCACCGGCTGTGGTTTTCTTCAACACATTCACTTCAGGAAGGAAATGCAGGCATTTAGATCCAAGATTTGCCTGTGTTCTCTAAAAGAAAAATTAGCTGTGGTTGAGCTCTGGTTAAATCTGGAGTGATGTGATAGCTACAGCTGGCCGAGTGGAACTCGCTCAGCTGAATTGCAAAGTCAGTCTTTCACCGCTCGGTTTTGTTAGGGCATTCCTTCTTCATCTTCGTCCCTGGACATGGATTCACTCTATCCCCTTCTCCACTCCTCCCCCACTCTGTTTCGCCGGCGCGCCGCGCCACCGGCAGCAGCTCCGCACCACGTGACCAATCACGTGACCAGCCACGGTGCCGCCACGCTGAAGGCTCGGAATGCTAGCGTAATAATGCAGGTGCGCGGCGTGCACACCAGCTGCGGGCTATGACGTCACTCCACACATGCGCACAGCTGGCGGAGCGGTGGTACCACGGCTCAGCGCGCAGCCACGCTGACGTCGCAAAGCGGGTGGCATATTGTAGCTATCGCTACAAAAAAGCGACATTTCATGTCTGATGTAGCGTTTATTTTCACGATAATAACAAATCGCTGCGTAGCGTGTCGGCCATCGCGGCCATGCTGGTGACGCAGGCAGAGGCAGCCAAACCAGAAGAACGGGCTTACTGCGCTGCTATTGGCTTGCTTCAGCTGCCACTTCCGGTCTCACCGGACGCCGCGTGTCAATATCTGGCGGAACCAGATCGGCGGCGGGCATTTTTCTCAACACCGGGCGTCAAGCGCGCGCCTTGGGCGGAAATCGCCAACTTGCAGCCGTAATGAAAACGCTCCATGTATTCCGGCCTTAATTCCGGCGTCGATAGCTCTCGCGCGTCAGGACTCCGGAGCAGGGACGGAGGAGAGTGCCAACAACGCAAGGTGAAGACTCCGTTTACTGGGGCAACACCGGCAGCCAATCCAAAAGAGGGAACATGCGGGAAGAAAAATGTGCAGCCGCGCCTCCGCGGCTACTGGCTGGTGTACAGCGGCAACGCGACTGCGCGCGCTCTCCTCTAGCTCAGCCGCGATGCCCCCGCCTCTGCCCCTCTCCTCACCCCACTCGTAGCGGCGTTACGCAAGCCGTGGCGGAGGTAGCGGCGGTTGCCGCACCGAATAATGGGATTTCCTGTAAACATTTTCAAGGTGGTTTCGCCTACATTTATTTCTTATTTTGATTTCCGTTCTGCATTGCCCTTTTGGGTCTTCTCGCGAAAACTGCACGTAATGAAAAATCCCGAACTTTTCTCAACTTCGTTATATCCAGGTTTAACTATCTGCAGCCTTCGATCCAATGCCTCCCTTCTGTCAGTAGCCTCCCTACTTCGTCACTATGTATAATCTGCAGGTGTCATCTGTACAGCCCACTGCATTTGTTTGTGCCTTTGCATGCAGTGCACTCCACTTCCCTCTTTGCTACACCTCACTCCCAGCAACTGTGCACACCAGGAACCCAGATCAACTGGTTAAAGGTTAGTTTGGAAAACAAGAAGTGGCAGGATCTGATCCCACATGATTGGTACAGATTTTGTTTCCTGCACACGCTTATGTGCGGTGGAAGGAAATGCTGCCAAGGAAGGGTTAAATGTGCAGGCTGCACACTAGTGCATGTCCTGCCTTTCACAGAGCTGTCCAATTCTCATACACATTTGACATCACTTAGAATCAGCAGCTTAGTTTTAGCTTCAGTTCACAGCTTTACAGCAGTTTTATCACAGAAAGACTAAGCATTTTACCTGGACAAACAGCATGAGAGACTATTTGGTTGTTTACATAAAAGAGTGCAGATACTGAACATAAGATTTAAATGGGCAAGGACTGTCTGTTGGAGAGCATCAAAATATTATGTCCATGTTGTGCAAGTAAAAAACCAGTAGCTAGTCAGAGCCCATCTGTGCCGCTATTGTGTTCCGTATATGCACTGTTATATGTAAGCTAACACGAATCAACTAGCCCAATAACATATCTTACCCATCATAACCTTCATTTAGTACCTTATTCAGTGCCACTATGGCATGTCACTAGGTGGTAGTCATATAGATCATTAACTGGGTCAGCCACAATAAGGAGTATAGTATGGAACTCAACCAGCTGTCCGTTAAAATAGCGATGAAGGAACTATAAAAATAATACTATATACGTATATTGCAATCAGAGTTAATAAAAGTGGAGGTACAGGTGCCCACAAAAGTTTTTGGAACATGAAAATTGCAGCAAAGCCTAATTATACTGGACAGCCTAAGCATGCAGCCATGTGTTGAAGTGTGTGCTTTGTAGTTCCCAGTGCAACGTGCACAATGCACCCCTTAGTGCCTGATTGCGAGGAAATTGATATTTTTGTGATTTCGGCTTTCCATAAGGTTTTGCAGGCACCTGTAGAGTAGTCTAGCATGTTCCACCATGCTTTCAGAGTGTTCTGGGATAGCAACCAATCATGACAGTTCAATTCAAGTGACAGCTTAGATGCAGCTTGGCAGCTTACCTGTCAGGTTGGGGCATTCATCTGCGACCACTTTGAGGCACTCATTGTCAACGAACGGACAGCAGGAGAGGCACAGGCACTGAAGAAGCTCTCCTCGCAGCTCCATGAAACTGAATAGTGAAACACAAGGAAAACATATTCAAATACGCCCTTGGTGGGATACGCAGTCACTGACCAGGAAAGCTCAGTAGACACACTATGTACAACAAGCGAAAGCAAAAATATCTAGTTCTCTTGCTTTGGACTGCACAGATGGGAAGCAGTCAATAAACGGTGCACAGTGCTCTTGATGAACAGCAC
This sequence comes from Amblyomma mixtum, assembly GCF_055824585.1. Classification (NCBI taxonomy): domain Eukaryota; kingdom Metazoa; phylum Arthropoda; class Arachnida; order Ixodida; family Ixodidae; genus Amblyomma; species Amblyomma mixtum. The sequence continues at coordinate 129,649,456 of NC_143016.1, read as the reverse complement.
AACAACTATATTTATTTCGTGGATACGTATTCAGCGACCTTCCTGCCAGAAGTGTGATGCAAATTGATGTTTTCAGAAAGCAAGTATTTCTTAGTTGCATTTATTTATTTATTTATTTATTTATTTATTTATTTATTTCATTACCCTCAGGGCCAGAGGGCATTACAGAGGGGAGTGGGTTACACACGAAAGTGAAACAAAAAATACAGCTGTAAATACACATAAAAATTAGACACAAATGAAGCTCACAAAAAAAAGGAACAAACAGGTTACGTCAAAACATTTAACAAATTAACAGTGCCTATCGCACAACAAAAACAACAACAAAAACCAACAGCATACAAGAAATCACATTCAAAAGGCAGTAACATGATGGAATATGTGGAATAGATGGAAAAATTTTCTCTTCTATGTGCAGTCTTCTCTGACGGCCATAAGTTACATGTGCAATTTTGTGTAACACTTGAGGTTGTGCCTTAGTCATAAGCTCTGTGAAGGCGTTACACTCACTTACCTCACGAATGCATCGGCCGATAGGTAGCCGCCTGCACCACACCATGACAGGTTGAGCTTCTCCAGTGTTGTGCACCGCTTCTGAAGAGCCTCGAGAGCATTGTCATTAATCTAGAAAGCAAAAATTGCACGTAAAAAAAGACTTTCAACACTTTCAGTCCAAAGTGCACCCCTCATATCAATTTATCGGGGAGCCATGAACAGCTAGCACCCCTGATCAAAAAGTTGCTCAATTGAAAACGACTACTGGCGCATTTTTTACCAAAATTTTCTGTTGCCTGGTGCTGCAACCAGAAGATAAAAATTAACGGAACAAACCGATCCTACGAAAGTTCCGCATCACAACTCCTGTTGCAGAAGCTGCCATTAATTGCAATTTTCACTGCAGAAAACTATTGCTTATGTGAACTATGATGCATCAGTCTAGGTCAGGTCAGGGGTTATCAATCCTTTAGTCAGAGAGAACCTTGACGACTTTCAAAAGGTGCCGAGGCATATCGCAAGCCTTTGCTTCAAACTCTTCCTGCTTAACATGCATGCAAAAAAAAAAGTCAGATGGGGGAGACATGCAGATGACTGGCCTCCTAAAAAAAATGCCAATTAAATTAAAAATTACACGCTGTGCAGTGGAAAAGCAATTACAGTATGATTAGAAACCAAATAAAGTTTGGAAAAGGAAAGGTGGCAGTTGGGACAAGCATCAATGCAAGCCGTTCGACAGCCCAAAGAGCAGCACAAACCAATAACCCCCATCCAAGGCTAAAACCTTGTTGTGCAGATTACAGTGACGAAATTTTCACACAACAGTTGCGACGTGGGTAGTTTGATTCATAGGAAAAATGTGCAAAGACAAACAGGACTAACACGGTACTGGCTCACAATCATTTTATTGCAACAAGGTTATAAAAATTTATAGCAAATCAACACCCTATTTGTCCTCTTTGTGCTGTGCTGTCTTCATGCTGTTTCACCTATGATCCAAGTTTTCACAGCACAAACCAATCACTTCAAGGAAAAATAATAACAGTGAGACTATGCTACGCAAAAGCCAATACGCATTTTCTAGAACGACTAGAAACGGAAGAAAAAAATGTATGCATGTTCTGCAGTCACCTTTTCCCAGTACGGCTGAAGGTCCAGACACTGGTAAAATATGCGATCATAGCACACCTTCCAGAATAGTCTGGAAGAAAAGAAAATACCAATGATAGAAAAGACAATTTACAAGTTCCCAGTGTATGCACACAGAAAGAAAGGGGGAGGGGGGATTAGCATTTAGATTACAGGGTACGTAATGGCTACACTGCAAAGGAGCTTTCAACTAGGGGTGTGCGAATATCAAATTTTTCGAATACGAATCGAATGCGAATACTTGGCTCCGAATATCGAATCGAATATCGAATAATCAAGGACAGACGCATTTAATCACTACAAAACATGTATTTGAGCACTTAGGAACATCACAGTTCAACTATCAGTGCTGAAATGAGCACAAAAGGTGTGTGTGGCTGTGCAAAAAGTATCAAAGTCTCGAACATGGTTCTTACAAGAGTGGAAATATCAGAGAAGATGGCTAGTACACAGCATTGATCAAGGCTAGCTTGCCATAAGAACAAAAGCAGGTTGCTCGGATGAAGATAAAAGGTTGTCGTGCAGGAAAACCGGCTGCTCCACATGGTCAGGCAGAAGTAGTTCCCTTCTAGCTGAAACGACTTCTCCAGCCACAGAAAATGCCCTCTCACTTGGCACTGAACTGGCACGTATTGCGAGGTATTTCGTGCACAGCTGTCTATTCAAGCTCGCAAGTATAGCCACAAAGAAGCTCACCAGCACAGTCAGCTACTGCATGGCCCAACGTTACGCATTGCTACAGGCGCCGCCATGTTGTTATGTCTCTGTCGATAAGACTTGCGGACCGCAATGAACGCCAGTACTCGCAATAGAATATTCGGCTAGATACGAATATTCGCGTCGTGTCGAATATTCGAAACAACACGAATACGTGGATTTCGAATCGAATACGAATACTAAAAATATAATATTCAAATTATATTCGAAAATTTCGAATATTCGCACACCCCTACTTTCAACATAAAAACAATGCGTAAGATACCAGTCAACACAAAAGCACCGACCAGTCTAAATACTACATGACAGCAAATCACAATAAACAACAGAATTACAAAATAACGCAAAGGCAGAAAGACACAAAACGGCACAAATACACACACATGTAAAACTATTCGGATATTTATATCAAAATTCCAAATGTGTCAGTCATCATCATCATCACAGCCTGACTACGCCCACTGCAGGACAAAGGGCTCTCCTATATCTCTTCAATTAAACCTGTCAGTACAATAAGTCAGTATTATTCAACAAAGGCTGAAACAACAGCATTTCCCCATCTTAATATTAGTACATAGTTGAACTGGGAGGCTTGACAGTGACCCCCTTTTCCACAACTGATCCGCATGCTTGACTTGCATGAAAACTACATGAACCAAGACACAATGTGAACTGCAGCGATACCACCTGAAAAGTCTAGAGTCACCCATGCACTTTCTGAAGCAGCTTTTAACCTTGACAGTGTCACCACATGGGCTGATATACAAAATCCATCAATATGCAAATAGGTATACCAATTTCTGCAAGGACCAAAAACAAAAGGTATTGAACTAACATCAAATACTTACTTACAGGTTCCAGATAGCCTACACAGAGATAGAAGATCGAGGTAGCCAAAAATCTGAGTCAGGAGTTCACGCTGAAACAGACAAACAGTGGTTCAGAGAGAAAATACTAAAGCCTTCATCAAACCAAAAAAAAGAAGCTCTGGAGACAAGAACACTGAGGTTGTGCCGAACGCTAAATCCCCATACAAACATGTGAATGCACTTGCAAACATACACACAAAAATAATGCTCAACCTTTACTTGATGAGTGTAAGTGATAATATTAACTATGTAAGGGGAACAAAATTTGTCCCGCTTTGGCAAACTTTTTAAGGAAAGGAGGCTCCCAAGAAACCCTGGAGTCGGCTGGTACAGTTTTAAAGTCAAGAGCTTGCACCCCTCATTGCCTGGCGAAGCTTTACAGCAATAGTTTTTAATCGCCTGTTCCTGGGTTTTGTGTGGGTGTAGCAGTAGCAATAGTAGTAGTCAGTGTAACCGGTGGGTGGGTGTCATGGGAACCACGGAGAGGGTGGTTGCCGTGAAAAGAGGAAGGCAGGAGGAGAGCGGAGGAATGCATAGCCAAAGGGAGGTTACCACCAGCATGTTCTACAGGGCGATTACCGTGGAAGGAAGGAAGAGGGTACGGTGCTAGTGAGGAATGACAGACACTCACTTTTGCGAAGGAAACCACCCTCCGAGGAGCGGTCACCATTGAAGGACAAGGGCATGGCAAGAGTGCAAGAATGTGCAACCAAAGAGGGGTCACAACAGATGGAGTATGGTGAGAGTGAAACAATGTTCAACCAGAGAGGGGTATTATGAAAGGAGGACGGTTATTGTGGAAGGAGAGTATGGCAAGAGCGGAGTGCGTAACCGGAAGGTGGCTGCCGTGGGAACCATCTGAAAGGTGGTTACTGTGGAAGGAGGGGGCTTGCAGAGACCACAACAGAGCAGCAGAAGGGGCCATTCACGTTTGTGCAGATTTCTGTGCGGTACCCGTCAAACTCTTTGGCACATTAGACCAAGCTGGGTGAACTCCGTACAGCGAAATTGGACAACTGCTCACTCGTGGTGGCTGTCTGCATTTCGCATACTGCACTCACTAGAAATTTCATGGACTTCCTGCACCTGGCATTAACCACACATTGATCCAGAGCAATGTTAGTAGCAGGGGACTTTAAAGGGACACTGAGGAGAAATTGAAGTTGGCTTGTATCGACAGAATACCAGCTCCTGATTACAAAAACGCCACTCATGCTGACAACAAAGCTCTTGTAACGTAGAAAAGAGCAAGAACCAAAATACAGGTATTGCCGCCACAGGCCAAACTTGCAAGTACAAGCGTGATGAGATCATAGGACAAAACAGTGTTGCTAGAACGAATGGTTCTAGCAACACCAGGAACCGAGAAACCATGCATCACTGAGGCGCAGCCAATGCATGCGCAAATCTCCTTGACGTCGCCAGATGGCGCCACGTGCCCGGCAGCTACGCGCGCTCCTGAAGCATCGGGACAAATCAGCGCCTGTTTTCCGGCGGTAGGCGGGCTCCCGGTATTCCGCTAGCGGTAACAAGGTACATGGTATGCTAAAGGTGTCCATTTGCGAGAACTTCGTTGACGACTTCGAGAACGAGATCCATCGTAACGCTGGCAAAACGCCAGTGCAAACGTTATCGAAGCGACTGTAGCGACGGCCGCAATAGCCGATAGATGCCTTCAACGTGCGGCCGGCGGTAGCTTTCTTTTCGGCTGCTGCTAGGCCGTACTGCTGGCCGCCAGAAATCACGGAGTCTGCGATACGTCATGCGCACGTCATGTTTCACGTCACTTAGTCCTGTGTCGTCATAGGAGAATCCCAAGTTTGAATCAGAGCAGCGGGAAAAACTTTTTCAACTTCGAATCCAAATTTCTTAGAAATAAATGCATCTTTCGCTGCCGGCCAAGTGGCAACAAAGCCATGACATGCCGAACTATCGGATTTTACTATAAAAAAAAATATTAATAGTGCTCTCCTCAGTGTCCCTTTAAAGTAGACATTAAGATTAACAAGAACATCCCACCATTCACGCACAAAGACACCCCATTACTCTTCCCCGTGATCCCTCCCACTGCTGCAACAACCTACAAAAACACACGACTAGGCCTTGTCTTTCAGAACCAGCCAGTGACCCAAAACCTAGACAACATCCCCCTATCACTAGCCAGATCACAAGGCATGCTTCATGAAAAGAATGGAAGAGAAGGGCTACTTGAAGAGCGAGGTATTTGCAAAGCAAAAGAAGTCATATAAAACTCTACTTACATATGTACATGTCTCTAAAAATTCTTTGCATGCACGTACAGCAAAATGAAAACACCTCAACAGTGGTTGCTGGCTCTCGCATCACATAGCAGTAACCGTCTTTTGATTTTTCAGTGTCTGGATTTACACTAACTACGAGAAAACAGACTGTCATTCCAATCAATTGCAAATAAACTGCAAAATACATGGCTTTAACCAGCTCACGGAACTTTTTGGACCACAGCTGTCATCATTCAAGCAGTAACATAACTCTACTCTCAAACTCCTCATTGTGCTCCACTTATTTTTTGCCACTACTAGAAAAATGCCTGGTTTTGAACGGTCTAGGTATTCAGCTTTTGTACTGGTTAGTAAAACTAACTTTTGATAAGCAATATTCATGAAATATGGTCCAGTTGAAATTTTATTCATTTATTTCAATGTACTGTCAATCCCACTGGAAACTGTTCCAGGAGTGAGTTTGTATGCAAGAAAGTACAAATAAATAATCAATAACACAATCAACTAGACAAAAATCAATGCAAAGCATTCATAAGCGGATACATCGAGCAAGGACTAACACGACAACAGACTGAGGATAGTCTTCAACTTTGGTTATCAAAACAAAGCATTCATACAGATTGCGAAGCATTCATTCATACATTCATACAGAGCACACATCGAGCAAGGAACATGAAAATCAAAAACAGACTGAAATGGTCATCAACTTTGGCTTGTTAAGAGGACTGATGCAGCCGTGAGCTCAGTGAACTTTTCTAACGAATCCTACGAAGTTATGGAATTATCTAAAGCTTTCCATTCCCGTACAGCTCATGGGAAGAAGAAAAATTATATATGTTGTTTGCACAAGAGTATTCATTCATCTTAAGTTCATGCCTGTGGCGCACTCCTCTAAAATGGTCAAAAATAGCAGGAGTCATGTTAAATACATTATAAATTAATTTGATATTAAAACTTTAGTATATGGAGTGTTACGTGACTTGATAATGTCTTCAGACCAGGGCGGGAAAGCAATTCCGTGGGAGAGTCAGTGTGCTGGTACCTAATGTAGATAAAGCGAACTGCTTTTCGTTGCACTCACTCAAGCATGTTTATATTTTTGCACACGCGGAAATCACGCGATGTTTGCATATTCTAAGACAGGACGTATAAGGACCTTATATGTGTGTAGCTTGGTACCGAAAATTGCAAAACGCAAGGCACAGTGTAAACTGTTCATTGCTTTTCTCGTTGTGTTCTGCACTTGGGTTTTTGAGCTGAGGTCATCAGAAATAATGACACCAAGGTGTTTCTTGGTGTAAATGCATAGCTGCGTTCACATACCAGATAAAGCAAGTTGGATCCATAGGCTAAAATGGTGCGAACGTAAAGTTTCCCTGTTACTGCTAATGTGCAGTAAGCTCGTTATTGCCATAGCACAACCAGGCATGGTGTTTGGGGTTTAACATCTCTGAAGCTTCACATAGGCTGCAAGGGATGTTGAAGTGAAGGGCTCCCGAATAATTTTGACCCAAAAAATTAATGAGCAGAACACCTCTGCAATTCTGGAGCATTACATTCTTTGAGCTGCTCTTAGGAACCAAGGGTTCACATAGGTCTTGAAGAGGATTCAAGGTGCCTACAAACCGGTAGTGAGTGGAACCCAGTGGTGGAAGAAAGTGCAGTTCCCTGCTGGCAACTTGGTGGCAGTGGGTGGTTCACAGTAGCACTGCTGTGTTCATCACTCTCAGAATCGGGGGATTGTGACTGTCTCAGCATCCCCGCAAGCACCACCGCATCAATCTGTGCATGGTAGTCAAGGTGGGCATGATGGAACTCAAGCCGCAGAACCCTGTAGAAGAAGGAGTTTGCACAGACTGACCCCTCTCCACTGACACCAAGAAAGGCAGAACGGCTATAATTTCAAGACAATAGTAAAGAGTGAGCCTCAGTGTGCTCTGCACCAAGAGATTTATGACATGTGAGTCTAAGCATCTAGTAGCTGCCATATGGGCTACAAGAGACTGGGTGGCTTTGACCACCCAGGGTTCTTTAAAGGGACAGTGAGGAGAGCACTATTAATATTTTTTTTATAGCAAAATCCGATAGTTCAGCATTTCATGGCTTTGTTGCCACTTGGCCGGCAGCGAAAGATGCATTTATTTCTAAGAAATTTGGATTCGAAGTTGAAAAAGTTTTCCCGCCGCTCTGATTCAAACGTGGGATTCTCCTATGACGACACAGGACTAAGTGATGTGAAACATGACATGAACATGACGTAACGCAGACTCCGTGATTTCTGGCGGCCAGCAGTGCGGCCTAGCAGCAGCCGAAACGAAAGCTACCGCCGGCCGAACGTTGAAGGCATCTATCGGCTATTGCGGCCGTCGCTACAGTCGCTTCGCTTACGTTTGCACTGGCGTTTTGCCAGCGTTACGATGGATCTCGTTCTCGAAGTTGTCAACGAAGTTCTCGCAAATAGACACCTTTAGCATACCGTGTACCTTGTTACCGCTAGCGGAATACCGGGAGCCAACCTAACGCCGGTGAGCAGGCGCTGATTGGTCCCGATGCTGCAGGCGCGCGCATAGCTGCCGGACACGTGGCGCCATCTGGCGACGTCAAGGAGATTTGCGCATGAATTGGCTGCGCCTCAGTGATTTGTTGCTTCTCGGGTCCTAGAGTTGCTAGAACCATTGGTTCTAGCAACACTGCTTTGTCCTATGACGTCATCACGCTTGTACTTGCGAGTTTGGCCTGTGGCGGCGATACCTGTATTTTGGTTCTTGCTCTTTTCTACGTTACAAGAGCTTTGTTGTCAGTATGAGTGGCGTTTTTGTAATCAGGAGCTGGTATTCTGCCGATACAAGCCAACTTCAATTTCTCCTCAGTATCCCTTTAACATGCACTCGCATTGCAAAGCATGTGGACGTGCTTGCAATTCATCTCCATGGAAATGTGGCCTCTGAGGCTGGGATTCAATCCCACAAATTCGGCCTTGGAACCCAAAGACCAAAGCTTCTGATCTACAGTAGTGGGTACTGAGAGATTTGCAGGAAAGTTAACAGAGGCAGATGAAAAAAGAATGTTAAGGGCCAACGTGTCAATTTAGGAAACAGACAAGTCTGTAGAGAGTAAGCAAGAAACCATGCCTCAGAAAGTGTTCCAATAACAGCTGTACATTTAAAGGAATAGCAGCAGTACTGGCCACCAGAAGCATTATGCCCTAAATTTACCTTGCATAAACCTTGAGCAATAAAGAAAAAAACTTGTTGGTAGTTGATGAACAAATACCGGGAGACAAAACTACTCTTAGCAGAAAAAGAAAGGGTTGCATTATCACCCACATGCATCCTTAATCAAAAATATCAGCACTGTTTCATCTAATTGCACCTCTTGTCCAATTTTCTTAAATGCAGGCAAGATGGTTCTGAGTACACATGGCCAGTAAGCCAACCTGTCCTGCTTTTACTATACATTTTACATGCAAGACAAGAAAGCTGGTCATGGTTATCAAATACAGTGAATTTTGAATGTGCCTATATTCTGTGTGTGGACAAGCAGAATACACTAGACCGCCTCCTGACTGTGCTTCAGAGCAGCTAGAATTTTTAATTTTTTTTTACAAAATGCAGAAACATCAAAACTCCTAAACATCCACCAGCGCTAGCAGAAACCAGTGTGCAAGATACAACAGCCCACATTTAATTTTAGCAGTGTTTGCTACAATATAAAAAATAAATTAGCAACATCACACCCTCAGCTAAGCCAACGCAACCATGCTGAACCCAGCAAATGGCCTTTATCGTAACAAAGACTGCCCAAAGCCTGATAAACGTCAATTTTTTTTACTATGTATGTTATAGATGACATCACCAGTGATAACGCGATTCCCAACGTACACAAAAATTCTACACATTTATTAGGTGTGCAAATGTATTTACACTAAACCTAAAAGGCTTTTAACACAGTGTGCAGAGCTGCTTTGTCAGTAAATACAAGGTGGATGCAGCGCTTTGCAAAACCTGGTGTAGGGTATACGTACAGGGTCCGTCAAAAGTTCCAAGGCCACAGGGTTTGCTTTCGAGCAACATAGTCGGGCTGTTGAGATACCCTCGAAGCTCAAAATATCTGTAGAGAATAGAAGAATCTTCGTTCTACCATCTGAGAACCTCGAAAGCTCTATCGGAATCATAAGTGCTAGGATATGCCGATGAAAAGTGGACCATGTGGCCTGGGAACTTTTGACGGACCCTGTACATATTATATATCTTGATTAATATGTTAAAAAAATATCAGACCCACCCTGTTGCCCAGCGTGAATGCAGATACATGCTCATTTAGAAACAAAGACAGGTCACCCCAACCAGAACTGGCCGAAAGGTTGTGGCTCACCTGGTAGCAAATGTCTCTTCTGAAGGAAGCGGCCTTGGCCACGCACAAGCTTCGGCACCTTTGGTGGGTTTTCCCACCCACAGTTCCTTCCATCTTGAAAAAGGCAGGAGGGAGGAGAAACGTTAATGCAGAACTACTCATAATAAATAGCCAGTTTGGCTCACTGTTTTACAAGCAACACTGCAGAAAAAAAATACTTCAGCCAAACTTCTTTAAGTGCATCACAAAAAGAAAAATCCCCATTTATGCAAGTCAGCACTGAATTTATCAAAAAGAAGTTGAAAGCATTACAAAGGCCAACAAAGAACATCACCAGTAACAAGTGGTTCTTTAGGACTCAGATAGTTCCATGCCTTCTCGATTTTCCCATGCACAAAACTAGCCTGCACCTCCCCGCTGGGTGAGGGACAATCCCACCCCTTGCACACATACCTATGTTTAACACAAGGGGGGCTTCTTTGCACCATTCACTGTTTCACTGAACCTCTTTTTGCCTGCATGCGTGTGTGCCCTGTACTGTTATCGCAACTACAGCAATGAACAAATGTTGAAGCCACAAGTTATATCTGCCTGCTTAAAGAAAAAAAAAAAAGTTAATGAATTCAGGCAAGCCGAAGCCAAGAATGAGGCACGCCTTAGCATAATGCCCTAGGTAAATTCCAACCACCTGGAATTTAAGTCTGCACTGAAATCTCCGTACACAAGCATTTCCTGAACAACAGTTGTTGCAGGCAGGATTGCACATGCAGCTCAGCAAGACTTCAGAGAAAGGCTTCTAAAGGAAGCCAATACTGGCAGTCAATCAAAGCACGATCTCCCCAAAACCTGCAAATGCAACCTAAACTTAAATTTCTACTTTGGAGAGTGCCCACCTGTTCTTGAGGCGATCGAAGGCCAGTATCCTCACGACACTTCCAGGATTGTAAGTTTCAAAAACAGTCACTGTAACTGGATGCACTTCTTCTTCATACTGCAGCTCTGTTGGCAAGTCAGACACAAAACATGCTCCATACACCAATGCCACTGCCTCCAACAAATCTGACCAATTTGGTGCAGCACTATTAATGATGAAAGTAGGCTGACGTACAAACACTCATGCACATTCAAGCCTACAAAGGATGCTGCTATGTAACGTGACTTCTTTACTCGACGCAGGTTCAGGGAAGAAGCACAGAAACCATGCATGCAAGCATGACCAAGAGAAGAAAAGGCTGCTCAAAGATATCACAGTATTTGAATGAGCTGCCGGTTTGGTTTATGGTTTATAGGGGTTTAGCATCTCAAAGTGACTCAGAATATGAGGGACGCCGTAGTGAAGGGCTCTGGAAAGTTCGACCACCTGGGGTTCTTTAACGTGCACTGACATCGCACAGCACACGGGCCTCTAGCATTTCGCCTCCATCGGAATTCAACCACGGCGGCCGGAATCAAACCTGCATCTTTCGGATCAGCAGCCGAGCACCATAACCACTGAGTCATTGCGGCAGTTTTACCAACCATTGGTGGTCTCTGAACAGCAACTTTATCAGGACAGACTTGCAAAGATCTAGCACTGCAAACATTTGAGTAAAACAGAGAATGAGATCCTATAGCGGAACACTAAGGTGGGACTTTAAAGAACTATTACTAATGATAGTGCAGCAGGAGCATGAATATGGCGAAATCTGATTAGAAACGGTGAAAGTGTGTTTTATGATTACAGCACAAAATACAGGACGCACACAAAAAGCAACTATACACAGAAGTAATCTAAATGAAACTTTTTCCTGTCATATGTTTTGTTCAGGCATAAAATTACAAGCACACTTTCAATGGCATTACATAACTGTAGCTAGCATTAGTTGCATTATATAACTGTAGTCTGTGATCCAATAACCTCAGAGCAAAGCTTGAACAGCTGTGCATTTCTCATCATGTTCAACTTTAATAGAGTAAACATGGTGGTTTTAGTCAGCCTCCACAACTTTAGTTGCCGCAGAGATGGGATGTAGGAAGAAAATGACACCACGAGCACCGGTGTTTTGTCATTCTTGTCTTCCATCGTTGCAGGGCCATATGCACCAACTACACGAACTAAAAACTGCCATTTTGGATATGTTGGAATGATGGCTGCTAGTATTACCCAATATTGTTAAGTCTGCGATGCCTTGCAAAAGGCGAATGCATTCAGGAGCGGCACATGCATCTGCCCCTACGCACTGGACAGTTTTGTTGCATTCCACCTTCTGTTAGGGACTTTGCAAACAACAGACATCAGCCTCCAGATGAGATGGATATGAACTTTAGAAGTAACAGATGTCTGGCTCATACGAAAGGAATTGCAAGAAATGGGCAAGATTGGTCATCACAGCTGGTAGCACACTTAAAAGTACATGAAATAAATTTGAACAAGGAGGCTCAAAACACTGACATCTGTGAACTTCGCATGCGCAAGAAATGTGCAGATGAACTCGGCCTCGGATACGGATACGTGTCATCACACATGTGAATTTTCACATTAGATTAGAAGCATTCATACTACGCTTAACTCAGTGCAGCGCGAGCAGCTGGCTCTTGCAGTACAGAAGTGACAAATGTAAAAATGAAGCCGTCCTTGACAAGAGTCTAAGCACTCACAACAGCAATTAAGCAACCAAACAAGTGATGAAATGACCTGGCACGCCGTTTCATGGTTCATCACCAACGAAAAACAGCTGACGCAAAGAGAGTTGACGTAACAATACTTGCCAACGTAATCTTGGCTCTTGACATGTCTTTCCTTTGGCAATATGGGTTTAAAGTTCCTATCAGATATCGAATGACGAAGCCACCACGGTCCGTAAGTGCGCTGCGAATTATACGTCGCATTTCAGCCACACAACAGCACAAGGCAGTGCGGCGCACGTGAACTGCTTATTATTATAGTATGTGTAGATAATAGCGAGAAGCGCAAAACTGCCTCACTGTGAGCAACAGGTCTGCTTTGAATTAAATGGGCAAGCTGACATAGCGCTTACTTTTGTATGTGAATGAACTTTCACAATTTGAGATACGCCATCAACTTAAACTTTAGTCCGTCTTTTTCCACCTAAACTTAAGTCCGTCTTTTTTCCAGGATACGCAGTGCAAAGTAATATGAAATTTCTTGGAAAAACTTGACAGCTGTAGTAAAAAAAATGCAGCAAAGCGCAGGAAACAACAAACGTACCGCTGAAAACGTCTCCGCATAATCTCCGTACTCTGGAAAGACTTCAGGAGCTCCGACAACGTTTAAAGCTACGTACGATATGCTGTTATAGCTGCCGTATTGAGAGCTGTAATCTGTAACTTCTTTAACGTCTTGGCGGATCATGTCAGTGTCCATTTTAATCGATTTTAATTGCAGACCATCGAGAACAGACGATGGACTACAGCAGCTTTGGTATCTATGCGGCTACAATAAGTAAAACGAGTGGATGGATGGGTGGATGGATGCTAGTAACCTTTTTGTTTGTATCGGACGACAGCTTACGCCACCTAGCCTAAAATCCCCCCCCCCCCCCCCCCACCTCCCCCACCTCCCCTTAATCGAATACTAAATTGTTTTAACTCCCAGTTTCATCCTTCCCTTTTAAAACTTCTAATTTGACCATCTTTTTTTCGCAAAATAATTCATCGCTCCGTGCTCCCCAGGTTCCCTTGGGAAGAGCAGGACGAAGTTCTGTGCACCAAACCTATGTGTTCTCTCGTCTCCATTTCAGTACTACAAGCAGTACATAAAAAAATTCTCTCCTTCAAACATATCCCTGTACATTTTCGTTCTCAAAACCCCTGTCATAGTATCGGAAAGTAAAGAGCTGCCCCGCGAATTATGAGATAAATGCTCTTTCTTTCCTGCTACGATTTTCCTTGCATTCTTTCCTAGCACATTTTTTTTTTTTTCTGTTTCCTTTACCTCCTTTTCCACACCAATATTTTGCTGAGCCCCATCCTTCATACACAAGTAATCTGAGCCTTTAGGTTCTGTTCGTCCGTTTTGTGTTTAATCTTTTCATGTTTAAATACTTTTACCTTCCCATATTGTATAAACAATTTTGGTTAGCCGCTGATTATATCTTAGTTTTCTATTTGTCTCTCTAACCTCTAATTGACTCCCACATTTGTAGTGTTCCCACATGCACCCATGGATAACCTACCTACTCTTTGTTCGATTTCTATAGGCTTGATTGTACTTCTGATTTCTTGCACAGGACTGCATTACCGAATTTGAGGCCTGGTACCACATAATTCCTTCCCATAGTCCTAGATCTAACGACCACGTATCAAATATTTCCATAGTGCCCTGCACTTCATAATATCTGAATTCCTTTTCACTTTGTCTATCATAAGGCTTATGCTATTACAGATATTTTCTTTTTCTCATTAGCCATACGCCCAGATACTTATAGTTCTTCACAGGCATGGTCAATATTAAATGCGTCATGTAATCTCTCATCATTATATACCATTATCCCAGACTTCTCTCTGTTGAATCACAGCCCAAACTATATATGCCCTTCCCTTCACAGATCTTGTAATTATTCTTTTTGTAACACATCCTACTTGTCTGCTAGCAGTACAATGTCTTCCGTGTACATATCTGTCCTGCTAGCACTTAGTTTACTTTCTGGCCTTCCTGCATATATAACTCATGTCGACTCCTACTTCACTCCGTTCTAGCCTCTTTTCCATTTGACTCATGTATACCACGAAAGCAGAGGTGAGTGGACAGCCGTAGTCTGAGCCCCCTTTTTTATTTTGGCTGGTTTTGTAGTTTATCCCTACCATGTTTTGCACAGCCTCATTATCTATGCATACTCGTAGAATCTTGACCAGATTCCCATCTAAACCCTAACCCCTCAATTGGCCCCACAGCATTTCCTAATCCACACTGTCATAATTATGCTCCCTTAATGTCTAAAAATGCTATCCATAGTGGGTTCCGACTTGCTACCGCTGCCTCTATACACAGAGTTATATAACAAATAGATTATCCTGTAACCTCCTGTCCTTTAGGAAAATGTTCTAGCTGGAGCTCTCCTAAGGTCTCCCTATATTCTGACCATTCCTCCATTCTAATTTTTACCGTCTTAATTGCTATTGCCTGTATTGACTGATGTAACTGTAACTGGTCGGTAGGATTTAATGTTGTCCTTGCTTTCCTTACCTTTGTATCATCCTGTTCAATTTTCGTTCATTTGGTACATCTCCTTCCCCAATTATCTATTCAGTCAGATGTCATAATTTCAGTTTCCTTTTTTGGCCTAGTATGTGGATTAACCTCATAGGTATCCATCTGGCCCTGTCGCTGCTCCAGCTATGGGTATGTTGCGTTCTATTCTGTTCCATCTCCTAGCAGTTCTATTCCTGTGCTGTTCACCCCCTGCCTGGCTGCTGTAACTGCTTTCCTCTATTTCATTTACATCAGGCTCTGCAAACGCTGCCTGCAAACCGCTCAGGACTGGAACAGCCTGCCTGTCGACGCTGTGCACCACTCCAATCCCCTTCATTTCAAGGCTGCCATTGGCTCTCATTTCGCCTGAATGCCCAGCCCATTCCTCATACAATACCCATTTTCTGGGGCATTAGAGGTATTAAGATTAAAATAAATAAATAAATAAATACAAAAAAAAATGTTTTTGTCCCCCCCCCCCCTCCCCTGCATGTTTATTAACCCAACATTTGCGGATTGCTTTCTTTTTCTCCTACATGCCTTTGTTTTGTCCCCTCCTCACATTTTTTGCTTACCTCTTGGCACGCAGCGGTACACTGTGTGCCTGCAAAAAAGCCAGTTCCCTATGGCTCATCCTCATTCCAACCTGACATCCTGCAGGCGCGCGTAATGGATGCCATCCGGGGTGAAAGGGAGCGAGTTCCGGTCTCCGGAAATCACTCAGATGACATCCATCACATCGCACCTAAGTGGCTTCCCCACCTTCCTGATCACTGTACTGGCCCCCATCACTTGGTCCTTCATGTAAAGGCCCTGTCCCCTGACCTCTGGGACTGTGCACAGGATAATGTGCACAACCTCAGAGGCGACCCTTGGCTTCTACTCCCCCGTCTATATCTGCTTTCCCAGAAGTCTCCCTTTATCAAGCATCAGGTTTTTCACCTCCGTATGGATGATCACCAGGTTATCCCGCATTACCTTCTCCCAGAGCTTTCCTTTTCATTCTCTGCAACCTCTCTGAAACACTTTCCAGGCATGCTGTCTGCACATGCTCATTGTAGTGCACTGCTTTCAGGAGTGCTTGTTTGACGCAGGAGACATTCGAACTTCCAACTACCCAGACCTTCCAGTTACTGTCCCGTCTCTCCCCAGCCTGCACCCTGTCTCTGTTGTGCTTCTGACGTCGACTCCTGGGTCACTGCTACCACAACTGCACCCGTTATTCGTTGCCTCCTCCAGATGCTCTTTACTCTCCAGTGACCTGCACTTTGCTGCGTCTGCTTCCTAGTCTGTTATGTTGGGTGGCCGTCCTGTCCCCTTTTGCTGTAATTTCAGTTTTTCTGTCTGTCTCTTTCTGAAGTCTCCAAACTCTATAGGGTCTCCACCCTGGTGCCCCACTCCCCCATTTCTTTTACGAGATCTTTGCTGTTTGCCGATTTAGGGTACCACCATACCTCGGCACCATGAGAGGTGGCTCAATCACACTCACATCCACTCACACAACCACTCATACTCGTGACCACTCGCAAGCCTACTCGCTCTAACTCATGTCTACTTACCGTTTCCTCCTTTGCTGACAAGGGAGAGGATGAGAGGTTTACTGCCGTGGCCAACGACGTTCATGGATCCCCTATCATAGCCTGGGTTGCATAGATGTGGTGATGAGCTGCCTGGCACTCTGTAAGGCTCTTTGACCAATTTTCACAGTACCGATGCTCAAAGGAAGTGGTCACTTATCATGCATCTTCCATAGCCTGGACCAATGTTACACACGTATGCTCCCGTATTTGCTGCTGAGACAATGAGTGCCGGTTTAGAGTCATTCAAGATGGTTAGACACGTTTTTCAACGGTGTCTAAGCAACAATAATGAGTTTGCCTTGACAATGGTTTTGGACAGTGTCTAAGTACGAATAATGATTTCGCCTTTACATGTCCACAAGTCTGCATGAACATGATGGATGCATGTGGCGACTAAGAATACCTTTCGTGGCGTGGGAAATCGAGTGTTTTTGGAAAGGTCAAGCGAATTCCTCATAGATTTTTCCCACAGAAAAAGGCCCCAAAAGGGAGTGTCAGTTTACCAATCCCTTTACAACAGCCTCTTGGGCTTACTTTAGGGCACAGTTAAAGAGGGGCAATGGATCGAGCTAGAAGACAGCACCGGTGCTGTACTAGCTCCGTCTTTTGGCAAGTGCCGGAAGTAGGGCTCGCTTCATCTGACTTGAGGAGGTATGCATGGCCAATCTGTGGGCAAGCCTGCCATGCAGTGCGCTGGCTGCACTGCACATAATCCCTGTCTGAGAGAGGCTTGAGAAACTAGTGTGGTGCTCTCACTTCATCACTTGAGGCCGGTGCGTGCAGAGATGATGGGCGCATCTGCATGGGCACAGGAGGTGATAACACTGCACCTACTTATTCTCCCGTAGTCTGCAGCATCGTTGGTCGAGGAAAAATTGTTTGTGGAAGAACGCATAAGCAGCTAACCTGTCAGCAATTTTGCAGTGCATGTCCTTCTGAAACAGTAGGGCGTTACTGCAAAAAAGCCCCATCCAGAAGCTTTTAGAGGAAAATCATAGTATCCGGTTCAAACGATTCCTCATGCTGTCCAGATATCAGTGGGGGTAGAAATGCTGAAATTGCAGCATGAAAACGGAAGTTATTCCACTTACAATATTGTAAATACGAATATACAACGAAATGGCATTTCACCCACCAATTTCACTCGCCCAGTGCCGAAAACTGGACACCACACAAATCAGCGCCGCGCCTTGCACACATGCAGCGGAAGCTGCAATCAAAAAGGAAGCGGCCAATTTGCCACCTCGTATCTACTGCAGAAAATCGCTGCAACATTTCGTCACTATCGGCACGAAACAAACATTTCTGGAGCAAATTAAAACATCAAATATTACCATTTCGGCTGTCTCCTTGGATGTCAAAGTATCACCATGTCTCATGATACGCATACAAAAAATAAAAACCACACGCCCGATTTCCGTCGCAGGGCTCTTTCAAGTATGCACATGATAGAAACAAGAACCTCTGGCGTTTCCGAAAAGTGCGCTTGGTTTTCGAGTCGTTTCCGGCCTTGAGCCGAGCAGTTCGAGAGCCAGGCCAAGTAGATTAGGCTCTTCGCGTGGGCAATGGAAGGCCCTACCGGCTCCGGTCCAATCAAATAATTAGGGCTTGTGCAGAGCTCTACAATGCACACACCCTGGCGCAAAAAAACCTAAGCGTCCACTTCAGTACCTTACGCTAATTATTGCCGACAAGCGGACCATCATCGTTTCAGCAGCAAGCATTGAAACTCTGCGTATATGAGCTCGACCCGTGTAGGAAGCATTACAGGAGACATCTGCTATAAAGTGGCAAAACGGAATTTAATTGAAGGATCCGACACAACCCGTAGAGGCTCACTGCACGTGCGAAGGGTCTGCGCACATGCCAACGAACGAAAGACTGCCGTTCCCGCGCCAGCGGAATTCTCGGCTTCGGTAGTCCAAAGACATCGACATGCTGCCTGATGCTGCCTCGCCCTCGAGAACCCTCAGCGGTGAATATTAGCTACTCTCAACTGCCAACATGAAAATAACTAAACGGATACTGCCATCGTGAAACATATGCGGCAACCTTCACAGTCGCGTCTACCCATCACTCACAACTATTAATCTCTGCTCACATCGACTTACTCGCACTCACACACGTGAGTGTGAGTGAGTGAGGCGATATGAAAGCACTCATGAGTGTGCCGACGAAGCTCACTCAAGAGAGCAGAAACAGACACGAGCAACTCACAAAACGGTTTGAAGTGATTCATGTATTTCCTTCGCAATGCACTTCACTTCTTCGACACCTTCCTCGGCTCCTCCGACTGCTTTGCCTTCAGCACCTTGGCCACGATCTTCTGTTCTTCGATGAGGAAGGCCCTGATGATCCTGTTCCTGACACACTTGGCACAGCGCGATCCGCCGTAGGTCCGCGTGACAGTCTTGTGGCGCTTGCTGAGTGCAGAGAGCTCCCTAGGCCTTGCCGGTGTTATGCCTCTCAGCTTCAGCTTGCAGTCACCGCATTTCGGGATACTGCCTGGCTTCTTCAGGTAAAGGTAGACCAACTTGCCACCCGGAGTCTTAGAGATTCTCCGTCGGTTGGAGTTCGTGTTGTACGACAGGCGCCGCCGGAGGGTCAAACGCTGAGCCATCGCTCACGTGTTCTCGTCGTGCTCGACGACAGCAAAAGGATCAATGGCGGCCGCAACGATGTAGCAACGGATCGCAATGGCTAAAAACATGGCTAGAGCTAGGCTTTTGGGTTGTCGATGACGATGCGAATGACGAGTTGTAGGCAATTAAAGCAAAAATAGTCGTTTTGCCACGTCGTACCCGAAGCGGTGCCAACGTCGGACTGGACAGCGTATCATTGCAGTAAATCGCTGCTGTCGCCCTCAGATGGGAAATGCAACATCCGCTGAGCACGTGAAATGAAATCCCTTCCCTCACGGTGCGGTCGAAATGTCCTCCCACGTTGGAGACTTCACCACGGCATCAGCGGCGACGCTGATGTTCGCTGTTTTGCAGGGATACATCGACTCACCCAGCCAGACGCAGTTAACCTCTGCAAACAAAGTGGTCGCAAGACTTGCTAGACATGTAGCCTCCAAAAGCTAAATACCCGCGAAATACGCGCGAAATAAATACAAACTGTAAACGCTGAGTGCTTGAAGTTTGTAAGTCATTATTTTGGAATTGATGTTACACGTCCAGATTTAATATCATTATGCGTACGTCACGATAACACATGCAAGCCAGTCAAGCTCATGAGCACAAATTTCATCAATGTATACCAAATGTAATATCGAAATTTAGTAGCAGAATATGCACCTTGTCATAGACAAGTCGAAAAAGGTGCATAAACTCTCCTGTCGCAAAAGCCAAGAGTGTCAGCCAGAAGTATTAGTAAAAACGATGCCATTTGGAACAAAAACTTAGCAGAAGTGTCTTAAAGTTAGGAATAAAACATTTTATACATTTACAGCAGGTTTCTAACAAAGTTGCATGGTTCTCAGAGCGAGAAATAGGGACAAAAGTATGGATTTCTCGGGCCAACGAGTTGCAACTTGGTAGGCTACAGAACGGCAGCAAGTCTATAATGCCATATAATGTGCACGAGTGGCACCAAGCAAATGCCATAAATACTTGAAGCAGTAAGCACTTGATGCGATTACTACATGTCCTTGTGCAGGCATAACAGCTTCAAGGTTTGGTTTGGTTTATGGGGTTTAACGTCCCAAAGGCTATGAGACGCCGTAGTGAAGGGCTCTGGAAATTTCGACCACCTGGGGTTCTTTAACGTGCACTGACATCGCACAGTACATGGGCCTTTAGAATTTCGCTTCCATAGAAATTAAACCGGCGCGGCCGGGATCGAACCTGCATCTTTCGGGTCAGCAGCCGAGCACCATAACCACTGAGCCAATGCGATGGATAAGGCATCGCAACAAGGTGACTGGTCCCAGTACGGACACACACAGAACAGGTTGAAGGTCATTATTTTTATTTTGTAATGAAAATTACAAGCATCTCAAGTACACTGAAGAAAAAAGTCCTAACAGGTACAGAAAAAAAAAAGATGAACAGCCTAAAGTGACAAAAAATGCACAATAAAATAACACACACAAGCCTGGCCTGCTGCCAAATCCTCCACACACAATTGGGCCCAATCTTCCGCACAGAATTATGTACAATCACGCGCCACTTATCTAAATACCTGCTCCCGCACAGAACAGAATAAAAAAAAGGGGGGTGGGTGCTCGTGAAACCATGCCTTTAATTCAAAATCCAGCACGGAGTACAAGAAGCACACGTGACGTTGATTGATCAGTCCATCCTTGCTGCACTGTGCACACACATCCTCCTTTTACACGTCCTATGCTAGGCCTTTCTGTATGCCACCTCTGATGGTCACACTGAGAGAAAAAGACCCATCATTTGCTACAGAGCAAAAGAGAAGGGTAAAAAAAAAAAAGGAAACAGGGACAAAGCAAGCTCCATGCTTGACACTTTGCAACCGGGACGACAGCCTATGCAGTGGCAGACAAACTTCATGGACCAGCAGGCGATTTTTCGGTTCGGCACACGGCCAGGAAAAAGTAAAAAAAAAGAGGCACATGGTTTCTGAGAGCAGCAAGGGAAGTGGAGGAGAGAAAGAATACTGGTGGCAGACAGAAAGGCAGAGGAGAGAAAGAGAGAGCAAAAAAAAAAAAAGTTAGCGAATGGGACCGAAGAAAAAAGTCTCCCTATGCCTTCCTATCCTCTCCAAGGCAGGGTGGACTGTAGAGAGGGCGCCGTCGCACAAGGATGAGGCAAACAAGTCCTTTCTCTCGTCCCTCTTCTTCTTGGGGAAAAAAAAAAAAACGAAAGATGGTGGTCTCCCTGCCGCCCCAACTGACGCAGCACGCACTACTACGGTGGCGGCCTCCTCCTCGGTGTCTTCTATTTCTGGTTCTTGAGCTGGTTGGAGAGCCAGTCGAGCCCCTCGTAGAGGCCGTCCCCACTGGTGGCACAGGTGGCTTGGATGTACCAGTTGCGGTTACGCAGGGAGTGCAGGCCAAGCTTGTCCGTTATCTCGGCCGCATTCATGGCATTGGGCAGATCCTGGAAGGAGAGCGGACGACACTGCTCAGTCTGCCCACACCACTGCCCCTACTGAAACCGACTCAATACCCGAGAACGCAGCTATGCATTAAGAGGGGACACTGGTCTTGAAAAACATTTTTTATTAATGAAGTCACAGTTACGAAATCTTCAGGGAATATGTATTTTTGTGTGCCGGTTCTAAATATGTCATTTAATTTCATGTAAAACAATTCCTTGAGCACTTATGCACTTTTTATGCTAGTATTTTGCGGAGAGTTTTGAAGACAATTTGCTGCAGGAAACTCGCTGAAATGTATGCCATTGGGTTCTCTTGACACCAAGGAATACAATAAGGGTGAAATTCTCTTCCTGCGTATTATAGAACTTAAGTTATAGAGTTTTGAAGTTGTCGCTTCAGAAATGAGAAGGAAAGTGTATTTATGTTTCTGAAGTGGCAGCTTCAGTACCCTATTACTCAAGTTCTATGAGAGCCTCGATGATAATTTTACCCTTATTGTATTCCTTGGTGTCAAGAGAACCCAATGGCATACATATCAGAGAGTTTCCTGCAGCAAATTTTCTTCAAAACTCTCTGCAAAATACTTGCATGAAGAGTGCATAAGTGCTCAAGGAATTGTTTTACATGAAATTAAATGACATATCTAGAATCAGCGCACAAAAATACATGTGCCCTGAAAATTTCATAACTATGACTAAATTAATAAAATTTTCTTTTCAAGACCAGTGTAGCCCCTTAACTTTGGTTCCCCGCATTCATGAGCCACGGAGCATCCCCACGCACTCTCACTGTCTGCATGCTAATAATCATCAGTTAACTTCTTTCCAGGAACAAGCAGTCAAGCTGCAGACAATGGAAGTTTCAATAAGACATGCAGCAACTTCCTAATGAAGCAACATTTAAGAGACTGCCACTGAGATGACACATCACAAACAACTGCCTTTTCTAGTCACTGCCATATTGACCTTCAGGAGTATATATACTAAATTACTTTAATGACCAGTTCAGAGGACCTGAGACCACTTTCTCAGCTTTCGAAGACGAGCCAACCAGATGAACAGCGTGTAGTGCCAGCTTGCTTCTGAAACGGGATGTGCTCAGGCATCATCTAGAGATACGGGCAGATAACCAGCTTTTATGCTGCCCTGCTCAAGCTAAGGTATAAAGAACACAACTAAAAGTGTATGGTTTGGTTTGGTTTATGGGGGTTGGTGCCCCAAAGCGATGAAGGCTGTGAGAGATGCCATAGTAAAGGGCCCCGGAAATTTTGACCACCTGGTGTTCTTTAACATGCACTAACAATATGAGCCTCTAGAATTTCGCCTCCATCAAAATTCGACTGCCGTGGCTGGGATCGAACCTGCGTCTTTTGGGTCAGCGGCCGAGCACCATAACCAAAAGTGCATGAGAACTGTCTTCATGCAACACCTAGCCTGAGCACACCTGAAGGTTGGCTATTTACTGAAATGGGCAACATGACAGCCAAACACAAGCATTTTGTAACACCATTTACATTACGCTACTTAGTTGCACCATTTGTCATATTTCACACATAAAGTTCAGAGAATGAAACGGAGGCTCGACGATAAGCTCAGCCTAGTGGTGCATCTGGTTGTCAGAACGGGAACTATTTTTGTCAAACTGGACTTTGAAGTGGCAGCATCGTCACTACAAAAAATTTATTGCTCATACTATTTGTTATAGGCGAGATGAGACAAAGCAAAAGCCCAGTGCCCCACATATGGCCAGTGAATGTACTGAAAAATGGCAGTAATAAATTCAGTCTGAAGTGAGGCATAATGCTTCGAAGGGCGCCGGCAACTTGGAACAATATTTCAGCAGAGCCACAGACGGGGAAATAGCTAAGGTAACGCGAGTGTACACAATGGCTTGATTGAAGGGGGGATCCTGGTCTTGAGAACAAAATTTTATTAATCTAGTCATAGCTATGAAATATTCAGGGCGCGTGTATTTTTGTGCGCTGATTCTAGATATGCCATTTAATTTCATGTAAAACAATTCCTTGAGCACTTACGTAGGTTTTATGCAAGTATTTCACAAAGAGTTTTGAAGAAAATTTGCTGCAAGAAACCTGCTGAAATGTATGCCATTGGGTTCTCTTGATACCAAGGAATGCAATAAGGGTAAAATTATCATCCTGGCTATATAGAACTTGAGTTATAGGGTACTGAAGCTGCCACTTCAGAAACAATACACACTTTTCTCATTTCTGAAGCAACAATTTCAAAACCTATAAGTTCTATGATACGTAGGAAGACAATTTCACCCTTATTGTATTCCTTGGTGTCAAGAGAACCCAGTGGCATACATTTCAGCAAGTTTCTCGCAAGAAATTTTTTTTACAAGCTCTTCAAAAAATACACGCATAAAAATTGCACAAGAGCTCAAGGAATTGTTTTACATGAAATTAAATGACATATTTAGAATCAGCACAGCAAAATGCATATTCCCTGAAGATGTCGTAACTGTGACTTCATTGATAAAAATTTTTTTTTCAAGACCAGTGTCCCCCCTTAATTTTTTTTGCTCCCTCCCTTAAAATAGCGTTTGGCACATGCACACTACGAACACATTTTATTAGCACACACTATCCCATATGCCCACTTTATACTGGCACTACATTCCGTAGCATCAGAACATCGCCTCTGCACTCATCGCAGCTTTGGTTGCTGCAAGGAGCTACTGAAATGGATTATATGAAATGGTTGTCACCTAGCTGCAATAAATAGTTTTAGAACAAGGGACCCAAACTTGGCATTCCCCTATTTGTGCAGTGTACGGCTGCATTGTAGTGTGCACTGAAGAGAGCTTTAGCATAGGTGAACGGCCATATCTGCATTGCATTAGTCGCCTGAAGCGTCATTCTGGTTAAAAATTGAAACCTTAAATTGCAAGTCTCGCATTTTGCCTACACTTATTTGTCAGCATAAAGCAACTGCAGTAACAAATAATAAAAACTGGCCGCCACCACCTGGAAGAAGTTGAAATAACGAATGCTGGCTGTATATCCACCATATTGGACCGTGACGTCATCACTGGCATGTGGCAGGTGGTGGTTTCTAAAATGCTATCGTAGATGGCACTATAAGTCTCAATGCAAGATGTGTTTTCTAGTTGCTGCCACAGATGGCGCTGTGATCTCAGGGTGGTAGCAGAGCCCAAGAAATTGCAAATTGTGATGAGTAGTTGCTGCCACAGATGGCGCTGCAACCTCAGGGTGGTAGCAGACCCCACGAAATCTCGAAACATGATGAGTAAGAGCTAAAGCTCTTAAAACAACTCATGACAAAAATTGCGTTAACCTCTTTTATAAGTGAGCACTACCAATCTGTTTGAACATTCCACAGTATTTCCATGAAAGCCAAACAACACCCACTCACTAAGGCTAGCAATATTAAAATTCGAATAGTTTAATCGCTGGAATCTTGTGGTTCAGGCATCTTGATACAAATTAAAAGCTAGAAAAGCTAGCAAATTAAAAAGTAAAACGTAACGATGAATTGGTACTGAGGTGGGCTCTGCTTCGAGAGGCGCCGCCATGTTGCTATACTCAGTTTCATACATGGCAGGCAATGCTGCGGAGGCTGTGGATGCACTGCGTTCGCCTGTATTACTTTGCGACGTATCACTCATTCTTTCTAAAACTTCGGTGTGTGTTTGACCGAAAACAATCAGTGGTATAGAACGAAGTTGTAGCCCGAAAAATCGCGGTCAGAACTCTCAAGGCGCTCAGGTGTTCGGGTGTGGTCTGAGACTCGCCCTACCAACCATTTATCATATTGCACATGTAATTCTTGCCGAGTCACAGGACGAAATTGTAGCAAGAGGCAAAACGAAGCTCAGGAGGTGCCGTGCCAGTCTTGGCACTTCAGGTTTGATGCAACGATATATGCTCGTGTTCACTTGGGTTGTACGGCAAACTACTTTTTGGGCGTGGACAGCCAGCGCGAACAGCTGCACTAGCTTTGGAAGCTTTGCCTGCTATGCATTACAACATTAGGGCCAACTTATTTCGCTCGTTTAGGGTAAGCGCAGCCTGCTAACCCAAAGGCCCAAGGGGTGTTCGAGCTCTACTCACATGCACCAATGCCCAGCTATTCCCCCCACCTTCCAAAGCAATAGGGTCAGCCTATTCTAAAACTCTTGAATGTCTGGAAAGAAGCGGCGACTACAAGTGGCTCACATTAACAGAAAAACAAAACTGCCTCCTCCCCAGTGTCGTACTTTGGAAGCAAATGGTACATTAGGATTTTACTTCACCTCACATTGCTGAGACCACGGAATGCATGCAGCTCACAAGAATGAATTTTGATTCGGAGTGTTAGCAACACATGTTGGCTGAAATAGTCCCAGGCTAGCAAATTGCACATAAAATAGGCACTAAATTTCAACAAGGCAATGTGGAATACTATCTTGCCAGTTGCAATAAAAGGCGCCAGACCGCAAAGCAAACCAGCCAATTAGGCAAGCAGTAAACAGTGAGCATTGCACATGCAGTTTCCCAAAACCATCCAGATGGAAAAGAGGTGTAAATGCCTAGGCATGCTTCCCAAAGTGCCAAATTTGTATTGTTTTGCTAGCGTTTGGCTGGAAATGTGAATTCAGATGCAGATATATGGCTGCACCACGAGCCAGATGCAGAGTCAAGCTCATTAAGCGCAGAAGTAGCATTCCTTCAACCAAACAGCCCCTTAATAACTGTATTTACAAGATTGCAAGTCGACCTTCTAATACAGCACCTCAGGGGAAAAAAAGGGCATGCCTGTGGCCACGTTCCAAAACAAAAACATTAGTCATGGGGCTGCTCGTCCACACTTATGCCATAGTCATCACTCTTTGGTTCCACAGCACGTCTTAGCTCATCGCCCAGAGAAACCCTACACTATGAAAACGCTTGGAAAAGCTAAAAATTTTGCCTCACTGCAACCACCACACTTGCACCACCCATTCTGAAATGCCGAACTTGCGGCCTGGCGGGCAGTTATTCATTTTTTCGGTGTAAAGAATGACAGCCCTCTGCTTCCTCCCAGAAAGATGGAAGGAAGCCTCAAGGGCCCAGTCAAACCACATGCACACATGACGCGAACACTTGACTAGGCACGGGCAGGCAGAGCATACACCTCAGTGATTCTGCTCTCCCTCAGAAATGAGGGCAAGTCGCACCAAGGCCAGGTGCAATGTGCCACACGGGCAACGAAAGTTCTGATGTCAGAAAAGGCACCCACCTGCTTGTTGGCAAAGATGAGCAAAACAGCATCCCTGAGCTCATCCTCTGCGAGCATCCTCATGAGCTCCTCCCTGGCCTCGCCGATACGCTCCCTGTCGTTGCTGTCCACCACAAATATCAAGCCTGCAGGAGAGAGAGAGAAAGCATCGCCGATGAGAGCTCCAAATCTTAAAAATACATTTCTGAGAGCAAGGTTCTCTAAGCCTTGTTGCAAAGCTCTCCTGTCCCAATTCAAGAGACATCTGCCTTCCACAGGGCCTTATTCTTTGAGAGTCAGCAAATGGTTATCAACAGGCGCAGTAGATAGAGACAATGCACAAGAACGCAACCTTATTTGCTGCACAGGCAGAGCTAGCCTATGTACACCAGACGCTACAACCATAAAATGTGTAGAGCTTTCCCCTGGTCTGGCGCCCTGCTTATTGAGGGTGAAATGCTTGGGAAATGGGTCTTTGACCCACCCACCTTGAGTAGTAGAAAATACCTTGTGCCATAGAAATCAATCACCATCTAAACGTGTCTACAGGACGCACTGTTTTCCAGAAGGAAATATATATTAAAAAAAAAGTCTGTCGATTTGAGTAGTTAGGCTAAATGCGAATTAGGTGCACTAGCAGTTCGGTTTTTCACTTCGGTTCAGCTGTTCAGATCCAGTGCTCACAGATGGTAGTAGTTCGCATGTCCACACATGCGGAAATGGTCATTATCTACATTCATAGATAACTGGGAGTCTTCTTACCACCCAACTTTTCTACGTCCCATGCAGGAACAGCCTTTGAAGTGCATACGCACAACGGCTACCATGCACCACCCACAGACTTTGTGAACTCCCATTATCCATATCGGCATCAGTAATACCAGCTTCAGCTTCTTCAGGCCGTCAACCACATGTACGCTGTGGCTTGTGTGTGGACTGCTTCTTGTCTTTCACGAACTGCTGCGAGCATCGGAATTTTAGAACGAGCAGACTCCAACTGGGCAGCTCAAGACTATGCTAAGCTGCATCCTGTCTGCATGGAACTCCACGTCCATGGACACTGCATCCTGCAGTTTCAAGCAGACCAGGATCTCAGTTTGGATGGCACTGAAGGCTGCTTGTGGGATGAGCACACACTCCAGAGTACAACATCAGCTGCGAGTCTGAAGACTGTTACGATGATTGAGCATAGAATAAATGCCGCTCATTCCCTGATTTGAGTGCTTTCACTTGGTGGAGGGAAAAATAAATTACACTTTTGCACACTGTGCATGTGGGCCACGCCCTAAAAATCAGTCTTCGAAGAAGAAAAAAAATGCGACCCCTACATGCGTTTTCATGGTAGATTATTTACAAACTTTTGTGGCCACGCATGGGCGATTCATTTGTGTTCTGAACTGTTCATAATAAAATACGCCCACCATACAGAATGTCGAGAGTCCTGTGCCGATAAAGTGACCGCCAATATCGTGCGATACTCCCAGTGACTGCCAATTGTGCATGTTGCCACTGTTGCTACGAACTGCTTTCTTCTATTGGATGGGCGCAAGGCCACCCCACCCAATAAAAAGTTAGCTGCATGTTCTTGTCACACTGCCAGTTGGTAGTCACTACTCTGTCATAGCTCGTGGGGGTGGCGAAACATGAGGCACACTTTACAGTCCTCAATGCCAAGATCAGGCAAGCCCACTGGCCATGTTCTCAAATATGACTGGACACATTTTAATTAGTGGGAGTGCTTCTTAGCAAATAGTCTTGGAACACTACACAACTGCCTTCGAGTGTCTGCAAAGTATAGTAGCCTAAAGCAGGCCTACACCATGCAACTGAGCCTGTATAGAAAATGAAACAATTATGCTGCATGAAGATGGCAACCAAGAAAACTAAAGACAACAGAGCTTTGCAGACCTGCGTGCACACCTTAAAAGGGATTAAGTGGCCACAGTGAAGAACAGCACAGAACTCGGAGGATGTTAAAAGCAGCACAATGACTCTCATAAGCTTAATTTGAATTTATACCTACATGACACGACATCCAGTGCATTACGAAAGTCCTAGTAATAAAAAGACCAACACATGATGCAAAGGTATAGTGCAGAAATGGTCATCATCTACATTAATACGGGCCACAGATTTGGCCCCTATATACAACGTGCTCGAAACAACCTGCCACAAAGTTGCTCAGTTTACTGGTACACAAGTGTGTAGAGTGTATAACCAAAAAACAACAAACAATGCAGATAGTTTAAAAACGAACTGTAACGGTAATCCTGGAGCAAACTTTATTGACAGATACGCCTCGGACAAATATCGCGCAACTTAAAAGGGTGCTCTTAGTAGCAAGTCACCACTGGAAGACAACAATGCAGTGGGTCACCGGTGCAAAAATTCCCACATCTTGCAAGTGTCCTAATCTATTCCTCCTCGGCCTTTCTTCTCAGAAGACCTTAACATACGCTGGATTATGCTGTCAGCAGCTGAACGGTTTGCCTACTAAGCTTGTCACACGCAAACCAGCGATGCAGGCCGAGGTATATTTCTCTGCCCTTTCCTTCGCATCATTTGTGCAGTTCCATGAGTCGACCAAGCTTAGTAACATGCACACTATAAAGTAAAAATTTTATGACTTATTTGCCTATACGAGTCCTTGTAAACTTCAGCTGACTTTTGATAGCCTTCAAATTTGATATCTTAACTCTTAACAGCTCAATAACAATAATACAGCTGCAAATCAAGCAACTGCTAACCGTCATATGAAAACACAGCCATGTCTTATTAACAGCAGCACCTCATGAACATTCCAGAAATAAAAAAAAAAACACTGTCAGTGCACCACTGGTGTTCCTGTGAATCGTGCCACCCACATACCTTGCGTGTTCTGGAAGTAGTGGCGCCAGAGTGGACGAATCTTGTCTTGGCCACCAACGTCCCACACTGTGAAGCTGATGTTCTTGTATTCTACTGTCTCCACGTTGAAACCTAAAAGGGGTGTGGACAGGGCAAGAGAAGGAAGGCATAGCTTTCAAAAAGTTGCCTGGGCAAAAACTATGCATCCACACCTGCAGCTGTGCCCTACAAACAGCAGAGCGAGCAAGGGATAGCCTCCACAGCTTATTAATGCTGTCTGGCAGTGCATGCAGCTGCCTGGATAGGCCGAGGCAGATGCCAGGGAATGAGGTCAAGGTCTTGCCCTCGGTAAATACCTGCCCACAAAAATTTGAGCAACTC
This sequence comes from Amblyomma mixtum, assembly GCF_055824585.1. Lineage (NCBI taxonomy): Eukaryota > Metazoa > Arthropoda > Arachnida > Ixodida > Ixodidae > Amblyomma > Amblyomma mixtum. The sequence goes on along the minus strand of NC_143016.1, from coordinate 129,619,315 downwards.
TTTATTTCTTCTTCATGGCGCAGTTACTTTTAATTGGCGGCATCTGTCACACAAGAAATGTCCGCCCCAGCTCATGCATCAATGAGAATGTCCCAGCCAACGAGTGCTAGTGAGAACAGGCTTCATAGCGCACACACAAAAATTCAAATAACCGTGGCAATAGAAATTTGGTTGGTTGGTTTATGGGGTTTAACGTCCCAAAGCGACTGAGGCTATGAGAGACGCCGTAGTGGAGGGCTCCGGAAATTTCGACCACCTGGGGTTCTTTAACGTGCACTGACATCGCACAGTACACGGGCCTCTAGAAATTCTAGCCGCCGCGGCCGGGATCGAACCCGCGTCTTTCGGGACAGCAGCCGAGCACCATAACCGCAATAGAAATTACTGTATGACAAAGGAAGCCAATCAAGTAACTGCCTTATTTCAAAAGACATGAAAAGGTAGAGCAATACTGCCTGCACTCTAGGTTTGGACACTTCAGCCTGTGTTTTCTGAGGTGCATTGATACCAGTGAGTCGCAAAGGTCATTCAACCAGTTTAGACGTGTTCCAAGTGAAAACCCTCTCGAGAGTTGTTCTGAACAGTTGCTTGCAGACTATTCTTTTTCCTAAATGATGTAATGCAAATCTCCTCAGCTAGTCAGTGGCACAGCTGGAAATTTCCCTCGGCCACATTTAAGTCTCCTGTGCCTTCCAGTAACGGCAGCCTCCATTGCCGGGGGATCCTAGAGAGTGGTGCCCCCTGGCTTCATTGAAAGCCCACATTTATGTCATGTTCTTTGTGAATAATGGAATTATTACTACTTTGGAGCAAATTGGTTGATGGCAATGTTGTACATGTGTAGTGGACTTGGAATGCCATGCTCAATATAAAACCTACTCCTATTTCTCTGTGCACGGGTCGCAACAAAGGTGAATTATCTGATGTCTGCTAGTGATGATGCCAGTGTGTTTTTGATGGCTACCAATAGCACTTGCGAGCGTTTTTTTCGTGGTCGTACTGCCACAGCACCAAACAATATGAAAGCTGTTGAACACGAGGCGTTCCTCTGCAAAACTGCACTGAACTTCTTCCCAGCATGCTGTTTGCTAATGTTGCCAGTGTGAACTGCCACTGGTGACTGGCATAATGCATGACCGTACAACTGCTCTTTACAACTGAGACTAATTCCTTCCACAAGAAATATGCTTAAGCTTTTCATGGTCATAACTAAAGCATCAAGGTGACCCCTGGTCTCGTAAATGCTGAAGACTTTTGTGACTATGCATCCGGTGATGTCATTCACATTATTTTATGTAAAAGTTGATAAAATCTGGCTCACGAAAAATTCCATTCCGTTCTCACCTAGATATGTTCTCCCTGCCCCTATGTCTAGCAAAAATGTAGTTTGCACTGCGCAGTTTTTCCAACAGACAGAAGTACAGAACCAAATATGGTCAAATGTTATCAATTTTAGCTCAAGAGGAACAAAAAAATTTGTTCGAACTAAGGGGTGATTGGGCTCCCCTTAAAACACCAACTTGGCAGCACCAGAGGGTCAGTTTGAATAAAACGGAAGTTTAGAATTAAGCAAGCTCCATATTAATGATATTCCGTTGTACCATTTCTTAAGCCTCAATGCTGCAATACAAATCACATTACATACAAGCAGACACTAAAGATATGATAAAATACTGAACAATGCACAATGCAGCTATTATGGAAACCTTCAATATTTAAGTGAAAAATATGTGCAGGGACCTGGCCTTGCAGCAGCAGGCAAGGAAAGCACACTGAATACATATTTCAGTAATATAATAATCAGTGTAAAAAATCCATATGTTAATTCTATATATAGATACAGCTTACAGATAGGAGGAGGCCATACAGTCAAGGGCGTCAACCGACTGTCATGTCGGGTTAATCCTATTGTACAGAGGCACCTGATAGTAATCAGCATAGGTCGACAACATAGACTGAAGCACTTCATTTGAGGAGACTGCTGTGTTCTTGAGTTTTATCAGACTTGCATGAGAAGTATGCAGAGCTGTGTTGTGACAATCAGAATTAAGGCCCAAAGTATGCTAAATATACTCCTGTGCCTTTCTTTCATACCGCAACTGCGAAGTACTTTAGGTAGACTGACTAGTTAAGCAATAAATGCGGCATAACAAAACACAATGCAACAAGAAACTAAGCAAATGCAACACCACCCCCTCAAACTATAGCTGTCAGGTAAGGTTATTTCACACGCAATTTGTCAAGTTTGCACCTCAGTGAACCACTGTAACAGCATGCACAGCAGAGGCGTGGAAACAACTAAAGGGACTGGGTAGGTTTGGGAGGCGCACGCTTTGCGCCACGCGCCTAGCTCCAAATTCGTAATTCGCAGACTCCAGCCTTGAGATGGAGCCGAGCTGTCGTGAAGCAGCTCTTCGGCCCAGTTCGCTTCACCGAGATCTTTCTCGAAGGTGGGTTCTAAACAATAACGCCCAGCCAACGCATCTGTTTTCAACTACGAAATACGAGTAGGTCGGCGAAGCAGTGCGCGATCTTCGGTGCAACAGTAAGCAAGACCCGGCGGCCAGCCCAGCTCAGAGCGAAGCAGCTGCTGCCCACTACCGACGCCAGCGCAGGTGCTCGCGCGAGAACGCCCCAGGGGTGAGTAAAGCCGACAGAACAAAAGAAACAAGAACGAGAAAGAAAAAAAACTGGGCCGAGATGATAAAAGTCGTAACCCGACCGGCAGGCGAAGATGCGCCGCCGCGCATTACTCACCGATGGTGGGAATGGTCGTGACAATCTCGCCCAGCTTCAGTTTGTACAGAATCGTCGTCTTGCCGGCCGCATCAAGGCCCACCATGAGGATCCTCATCTCCTTCTTGCCGAACAGGCCTTTGAACAAGTTCGCGAATATGTTCCCCATTCTGGAAGGTGGTGCGTGCGGAGTCCTTTTCCTTTCTCAAACGCTGGGCTACCACCTGCGAGCGCGCACAGAAAGAAGAATCAGTCGAGACAGTGCGGCGAGCCGCCCCAGGTTCTGTCAAAAAGCGCGACAGGATGACACTTGGTCCGCGTCACTGAGCACGTCGGCTGCCACGCGAGAGGTTCGCTCGGGGAGGGACCAACTGCGGAACATCGCACCACCGACGCCCCGCACGCATGCACACAGATGATGAAAGAAGGCTTAGTTCCCATTGCTACGCTTGTGTCACGTCAGGGAGCAGGGTTCGGGTTGGGCAAGCGTCGTTCCCAGAGGCACAGAATCTCCAAATTTGTACAAATATTCGGTCAGGCAAGCCAATTAGAGTCCCGAGCTACGCTGCTTACGAGATTAATCACCGGGTTTCACTCACCGAAGGTGGGGAGCGATGAACCGAGCCACGGACTCGCGAAAAAGGCAAAGCAAATGACGCGGAGCTAGCTCAGACAGAAACGCAAGCTTTAAAGCCGACCACACAGCCTCTCGGTGATGGGACCGATAAATACAGACCTCGATATATTCGCAAAATGCACAGGAACTCGCGAATTATTGCTGGTTATACGGTAAAATGGCGGTAAAAGGGCATGTTCTGCGAGCCGCTTCGATGTTCAGCGAAGAAATTTCACAACCGGTGAATCCACGAAAAAAATCTGAACAGCGAACAGCACCTAAGCAATGCTAGTCAGGCTCTCAGGCACAGTAACACGAAATAAAACGCGAACAGACAGTCGAAAAGAGGCTTTCAAAACGCACCAACCACACGTACCGGCAGCACGGGCGACAAAATATGGCGGAGGTGGAACGGTGAACTCCAAGAAAAAAGCCACGTCACAAACGTGACGTCGCTATCGGCGTTTTTCTCTTCTTTACTGCGACATCTGTTTGCAGAAAGAAAATTAAGTTGAAGGTAGCGCGAGCTGTACTCAAGTAACAGATGAAGTTTCCTTACTCGGATGTATTATGAACGCAAGAAGTTATGTCGATGAATAAAGGGTTATTTAACCACACTGCTCCACGTTAAGCTGGATATTTCTTATCTTTGTCCCACTTATATGGGGCGAGGTCGGCGCCCTTAAAGGCGGTTGAAAGCTTTATCGCTTGCGAACTCTTCAAATTTCTGAATGCAATCCGGATAGGCCGCACCAACGTGCAAATGCCTCTCCTTTGTGGCGTCCTCTAGTGAAAGAAATGCTTTTTTTTTCTCTTTTGTTTAGTCTTTTACATAGCGACGTAGCTCTACGTCACGCATTCCGTCACGCTTACGTAACCAAGAGCGTGCGTCTGCAGGCCTGCACGCGTGATAGCGCAGCTATGTGGGAAACTCCCACTGACTACGTTTTATCTCGTGAGGCCAGCTGGTGAACTTAGAAAAACTTAGCAATTTGTGCCACAAATCATATAGGCATTATATGGTGCATGTAATACTATATGCAATTGCTTATTGGCTAAAAGAGAGTAAAACAATGTAAAGAAAAGGTGCAAACATCACTAGAGGTTTGGTCATTTACCCGGAGAAGATACTGGCTGTGCTACAGCACTGCATACTTAAGTGTAGTCTTGCCATATCAGTACAGGCTACTGTCATATCAGCGCAAATACAGTACGGACTACAATAGCATGCAATACCACTACTCTGGGATGCTTGCGTGAAGTTGCTTGTTACTTTTCATTCAATAGCTCTCGAAAAAAATCCAGCACATTCCTGTAAACGGGTGATGACAATGATTTATTTTGCTTTAATTTGTGATTAGTGCTTTATGCACTTGTGTGTGGTCGTTGATTCAAGAATACACATGCACACACACAAAAAAATACAAAAACAGGCAGTCACAGTTGTATTCACTTTATTTAATAACCCATGAATCTCTAAACTATGTAAACCCTGTAGATTAGGTCATATGTAGTATGTAGTGTATCACACATGTGATGTAAAAGGCAGTTTTATTTTTTTTTTTATTGGAGTCCACGTGAGCACTGCCTCATAATGAATGAGTGATGAGTTATGACTAGTCACGTAAACCTTCAATTGTTCGTCTAAGTATGCACACATCTCTCTTTTCAGTCAATCAATGTGGACAGAAGACTCAAGTTCACACGCAGGAATGTGCATGCTTTCAACAATCAATGTATGTTTACATGAACATGAAAAAAGAAAATGCAGCACCAAAACAACCCAGCATGCATACAGCATGCAGCATTCGGTAAACAGTCATTGATCATCTAATGAGAGATACACGTAACAAAAATAAACTGCTGCTCTTCATTTTGCCTAAGCTCCAAAGCTTTGCAGAAAAACGCAAAAGAAGGGGAATTCGCAGAGGCGGCCAATGTCACTGCTAGCACTGTGCAAGACTTTGCCTATGAAGCAACTGTCTTCAAATGCAGCCTCAGCCTTTTTGTTGCATTAAAGTACACAAAAAGGAATGTAATGCCAAATGCTCAATACAAGGCTCTTGAGCTGACACTGGATTAAAAAAATATGACTGAACTTTGCCAAGAGGTCTGAAAAAACTTTGCACCATTTTCGTACATACACACAGTGGTGCAAGAAGCAACGGAACAAGCTACGTGGTTACACCCAGCAAACAATGAAAGCAGGCAAACGTGGGAGGCGGAGACGCAATTTCCTAACTTGCTGCTCATTACATGCAGCTTGCTTATATCTTTGATGGCTCAGTAACTATGCTAGAGATCTCAGCAACAGGCAACTTCAGAAACAGGTGGCAAAACACTCCACTTGCATTCTTACGATGAGTGCACTAGACAAATGACCGAAACAAAACCACTTAGCTCATGGTACAGTACTTCCTGGTTAGGAACTCAGAAATTGAGTTATTAAAGAATTTAGCTAGCACTATTTGTCTCATAAAGAGAAGGTATACTTCAGACTGTTTTTCATGACAGTATTTCAAACTTTGACACGCAAAAAAAACATCTGAGAATAACAGAGGAGTAAGATGCATCTTTTTTCTTAAAATAGGTGATCAAAAGTGTCGTTCTGTTCACAATACTGCAAACAGCACAACACTCATGGAGTGGTGACCAATTTCATTTCTTACTTACTACAATATAAAAAAAAAATCTAAAAACCACACTTCGTGTTCCTCACAGCAGGGCGAAAACCTCCTGAATACAATACTTTTTCACTTCATAAGCACACAAAACCTACCTCACTTAAAATCTGAGTAAAGTAAATGCGATCCTCACTATAGCCCCCAATTGATTTGACACCTCTTGGACGAGCACTCCGCCACAACTCGACCAGTGCACTAACGCCAGAGTGTATGTAGGCATTTAAAAAAGAAGCCAACTGATGCCAATGGACAAGTCCACGCGCCAGGCAAAGAAATATTCTTATGGCACAAGTGTCGAGTGTAATGATTAAGCGTAGCTTGTGACCTACAGGCTAGAGTAGAAACTGCACAAAGCTCTCAACATGCAAGTTCAAATTCTGTGAACCTAAATACCTTTGAGGCAGATGAGAACCGATCCTCTCAAATGCCTTACAAAAAAAAAAGATATTTCTGCCCGTTATTCTTCAGACGGCGTCAACTTCAGTGCTGACTCAAAATGCCCTTGATTGCACAAAACGGCGCCAACACAAAAACAGGAACAGGCGCGCATGACACGGGATCATGACTGATGGCAGGATAAAGTCTTGAGGGACAATACACATGTGCAAATCAGAAGCAAGAAACAAAAACTTTCAAGGCAAAATTGCACGCAAGCGAAAGGAGCGAAAAAAACAGCAACTCTTTTCCATTTGTGCACAGCAAAACATGTGAACAGTGTAAAAGTGCATCATTCACATGCTGCACCAACAGCGTCAAGCAACATCGCAGCAGTGAACAGCGCTGCCATGATACGAGTGAGCAACAACAAAAACCCCATAGTTACCAGCTATGACATAATGACATTGCACTCCTGAAGGATGGGATAAGATGTCAGGCTGCGCTTTAAATATGTGAATGGCAATGTTACCTGCATAATTATACACAGGTGTTGCCACAGAGGCAGCTGAGAAAATAAAAGGGGGGGGGGGGGGGGGAATTAAAAGAGCAGATGGTGACCAAATACCAGACAGCGGCGAACAAAGGTTACCAGAAAACTGGAATCTCTTCTCAAACAAGCTGACGGTGCTGTGAAAATGCCCATTTGCACAGCACTGCATGAAAACCCAGTTGGCTACCGCCTCGAGACATAACTCAAACACGAAGAGTGTACTGGTGAAGTGCGACGACAGAGGTACTAACGAAGGAGGATGAAAACACAGCCCTACGCACAGTCCCGTCCATAATATTAGACAGCATGCTTCAGAAGAAGTACTTTATACGTATGTATGCACATGCAGCTAATGTGCTGGCATATGAACCAAAGAAACCCTCATATCTTCTCTATGGAATGTGTGAGAAATTTTCAAATGCCGAAGCGTGCTCTGTAATATTTTGGCTGCACCTGTAGCGTCAGCACAAAATGAAACACGAATAGAAAAACGAGATGATTTTAGTTGAAGACGACTGAAATGCTAGCTCACTGAATTTTCACTTCGATGCCATGAAGACCACTGCGTTGAAGTGTTTACAGAGCCTGCCTGCATTTCTTCTTCGGTAGTTAATAGTTTTGAGTTTGTGTGTTTGTATTCAAGTTATCCTGTTCATGTTTCATTTGGCACTGACAGTACTTGCAAAACACAGTCCCGCCCTGCGATCTTATTGTAGTCACTGTCTTGCCGCACTACACCGAATATGCTTTCAAACGACAGCTAACCCAAGCTTTCACTTCAGTTGCTTACAGAAGCATAAAAAGAAAGTAGCAAATTTAAAGGATTCAAAGGATAGGATTCATAGGATAAAGGATTCAAAGGGGCCAGGACCCTGTCAAGCTGTTTCCACAGCTTTTAGGCCTGGCCCCTCTTTTTCTTGTTAAAAGGAAATAAAGTTGAACTTGAATTTGAACTTAACGGGCATAGGACAGCGCAGATCTTCATTTTCAAGCAAGAGAGAGAAAGTAATGAAACAGAAAGGTATTACAGTGGGCTCCCTTCAGGACAAACACTTCTGAAGTGAATTCTCCGAGCGTTGGTCTTTGTTACCATACAAACACAACACCAGCAAAGTCTACTTAACATGACACACTTAACTAATGCATGCTGGTAGATAAGAACCACTGCAGTGCCAGGGTGAATAGTAATGCACAGCAGAAAGCGGCTGATTGATTTGTTTATGCCACTATATTGTGTTGTGTGTGGAAAAATGGTGTAACATAGAGAGAAACAGCATTAAAGAAAGCATAATTAAAGAGGCTAGCATGAGCAGTTTTTCTAGGTTGCCACAATGCTCAGTGGTGGGTAGTCTCGCATGCTACATGTAATTAAGTCCTGGTCTTCAAACAAAGTAACAGTTTATTCATGATCATGACCGCGAGAAGTTCATCACACAAATGCCCCGACAGAAGTCCTTTGGAAAATGGATTTCGCAAGGAAATATTTGCCCATGTGACAAAAGAGTAAATGTAGTAGAAATAGCTAAAACCCAAAACAAATGTAAGTAGCTAATTGCAGTTTTTGCCTTGGCGTTCTGAAAATATTTTCCCTTCGGAGTGCTCACATTTCTTTTTCATATACGCTTGTCTCACTTCTAGATGATTAATAACCCCAGCATTTTCTTACACGACCTGATAACTTAGACAATTCTATGAAGCCAGTAAATGACCATGTCTGAATTAGTGGTGGGTATGGGCGATATTTTAGTGTAACGAGCGCGAAAAAATCTTTGGGTTGGGACTCCCTTCAAAAACGTAGGAAAGTTCTGCGTTTAAAATTATTTCATAACATATTTCATTCTAGAACTGGAATAGACAAAACCAAATATATAGCCAATCCTGATTACGTGTCTTTACGAAGAGATCATCCACTTAAAGAATACAGATGCCGGACTGACCTTTTTAAAATGTCTTTTTTCCCTAAAACGGTTTCGGAATGGAACAAGCTGCCTGAGGAAGTAGTGTCCATATTATCAAATGATTCATTTTCTTCCATGCTGTGACATTTTTTATGCATAATAATTCCGTGTTCTTTCTATCTCATTGTTATCTTTTTTTTGTAACCACCTGCATGAGGTAGCATTCGTGTACTTTTTGTTCAAACCCCCACTGTAATGCCAGACAATGGCGCTGTGGGTATGATGATAAATAAATAAATAAAAAAGATACTGTTAGTTTGCCCAGTACTGTCATGCTTGCCCTGAAGGGAGCCTTCTGAAATGCTGACGTCAGTAATATTTTGCTTAACTATTGCAATGAAACTAGGATCTCTTCACGCCTGGTCACTGTGCACTACACAAAAAAAAACAATACATTCAGATATTCCACCTCACCCTGACATTTCACAAATGCGTGCCTCAAGAACTGATAACACCCACACTACCCAAAAAAAAAAAAAGGGCAAGTTTTAGGGCTGCAAATGAAGCTTCAAAACCTATCCTGCAAAATGTGACACAAAAACAACAGCTGCAAGAGTGGAACCCTAGAAGTCATCATCATCACACATCGTCGGGCTACTTTTTGATATGTAGCAGTGACTTTTTCGATTCCTTGAAGCTGAGGGATGTAAACCACGTGTACCACTCTTTCTGTATTTATTTTTGCTACAGCTACGCAACAGCATCGCAACAAACAACAGTATATTGTGTTAACCTACGTGAGTTCCGAACGAGAACTGCTCTTAGTGTAGCCATCACAACGTTCTCCGCACATGGGCAGAAACTGTGACAAGTCTACTGTGACAACTGCCTGCTTCTCCCAAGGACCATGCTCGAAATGTACACTTTTGTATAAAAAGACGCTAATGCTAAAGACAATATCAATACTTCACGCACCGGTGCAGTATTTGAGCACACTGCTTCCACTCTTTAGCAAGCCTGCTTCACACAGAGTGGTGAAGAACGGCAATGCTTGCGGCTACAAGTATTAGACGCAGCTCGTAGCCAACGTCATCGTTTTCCTTGCTAGCGATGAGGTCTTGTAGCAGTCATGCAAACAAAGTAGCAAAACTATCACTTTCACTTGCATCTGCTTTCATCAAGTACGACAGAGCGAGCTTAGTATTGCATTCTGCCCATGACTACAAGTACACATCTGTATGTATAGGAGCAACAATTACAAGCTTAAACAAAATGAACAACACTGTGCTTGCAATTGCAGCCATGTTTTGTGTAAGCTGTTCCCATACAATCACATACCTCTGCCTCGATGCCCCACTTAGAGATGAGCTCAGTGCCTAATATCTCCTACAGGAGATTATTTTTTACTCACCGATGTTGCTGGCAATCAAGGTGAAAGGGCGAGGTAATATGTTCATCACTGATCAATGTTGATGACGATTTGATTTTAATGGTGCCATGGCAGCTTGACCAACGAGTGCCATAGCTAACATGTTTCAGTCTACACAAGATGGATTCAATGACCCAGTTTTTCCAAGAATTTCACTACACAGAAGTTGAGCGCCAAGCCAGGAGAGAGCTTGTAATCAGAGGGAAATTGTTGGGAACCCAGTGGCATTGGGGATTGAACCCCACACCTCCCACATACGACACAGATGCTCAAACCACTGTGATCCACAACTCTGATCAAGACAGGCAGAATGTTTACCTGTTCTCTGGTTACTTTTTCTTGCTATACCCTCACTCTCATTTGTCATAAGTGCAGGCCTTCAAACTTAACAGGCTAGGAAGAGTGAAGCTTTGGTTTGGCACTGGTTACAGCTGAGGCATTCACTAGATGTGTGCACACGCCAATGATTGGTAGCATGCTTGATCTGTTCAGTGTGCCAGATATGATTGCAACGTTCGTGGCTCGCCGGGTCTCTAGTGAATCACGAAACTTAACATTTTCACACCTAACATTTGCTTCGCACTAACCTGTAACAAATGCTGGCAGTGCCTGTATTACAAACAACTCTCGCTGAAGCGATATTGCACAAAGCCGAACTAAAGCATGCCGTGCTCATCATTTTGGGTGAAGCAGACCACCACACAACCATCATTCACTCAGAAGACATCTTTTTTTTTTTTTTTCAACAGCCACACGAGGGTAGATGATACTTGAAAAGAATGACACGATCCCTGAACATGAGTCAACATTCTTAAACAAGGAACTGGATCACCCTTTTCTAACTGGAAACAAGATGACGGAACAGGTGACACACTCCCTCCAACAAAACGAAAAGCAATGTCAACCATTCCACGCTCTTTCAAAAACAATGGAAAGAAGAAATTAATACACAGGTGCTTCTGTTCAGCAGTGGAGCGCGCGGTTTGCACACACCCACCCAGTCCTCAAACTTTGGCTGGCTCGCTGCCTGGATACCAGTCTGGCCTGAGCAAGCGAGGCGCTGCGAGGTCAGCAAGCAGGCAACCTTCTTTCTCTCTCTCTCTCTTCCATCCCGTTTTGATAAAGAAGTCCGCAAAGTCATTTAGAAACATATGGAGGCACTCTGGTGGTATATAGCGATGGTGCGGAGTCGATGTCGTTGCACCCAGTCTGTCTTCGTATTGCAGTACTCGGTCGACAGGACAACAAGCTGTGCACTGAGGCTGCAGAAATCTGATGCTTCTAGAGCTCGAGTTAGCGAGAACTTAGCTGAATGTGTTTCTTGTAGGCAGAGCACACAGCTCATTTCCTACTGAAAACACTCTATTTTCTCCAGATGGCTGAAATAACAAAAGTGCGTGCTTATGACTTGCATATATAGATGGCATGGCTGCTAGCAACCGATTATCAATTTGTTAACTGATATTACGGTGACATGCAAATAAAAGCAGCTAAAAACAACGTGTAGTTTTCGGTAGCTGGCACTGGGATCCCGAGCAGTAACATATGAAAACTGAAATTAAATTCCCGTTCTCGGCAATTCCTGTGCCAAAACAGTTAGGATGCCCTGTGATCTTGATGATGTGTCCACAGAAGCGGCACAATGCATTCAATGCGAGTAATAAAGTACTCACAACTGCACACGTCTTTCCTTTCAGCATCTGTGTGAACAGTTGAGCCGTGCTGGGGATGCAAAACAGGAGCCCGTCGGGACTGAATTAAGGGGCTTAATGTTGAGATCAGAGTGGCCTTTTCAACGTGCCTGAGACAATTTAACAGCTACCACTGACTAGCTTCTTTCAATCTTCGTGAGTCATACTAAGAAGCCACTTACGCTTCTTAGTCTTGAAAGAAACATACAAAAAGAAAGACTGCATGTGTGAAGCTTTCAACACTGCTCAGTATGAACAAGTCAACCTTCAAATTAAATTAAAACCCACAAAAATTGCTTTCACACTGGTTTCTTAACCGTCGCAAAAATTGAGCAAAGAGAAAAAAATATACACTGCAGTGATGAAGAGCAAGTGGAAATAAAAATTGCAGATGGCTGTAAAAGTACTACTTGCAACAGTAAGAATGGCTGCTCTCCAAGGAGCAGCTCTATGCAATCGAATAAGGAATCAATCAGATGTGCCTACTAAACATGCTTTTCATCATTAGTGGCAATAACTGCAGTGGAATATAATTAAAAACTAAAAAGAAATACTTGCTGACTCACAGCTGCATTTTTTATGTGCCTGAAACAAAAAATGCATTGCACAAGTGCGCAGCTGTGTTTGCTGGTGCATGAATATAGCTCTTGAGGAAGAGACCATGCCATAAAGTTTGAATGCAGTACGCCAAAACAAGTCTCATTAACTAGTGGTTCCTAGTTTCTTTGAAAAGGCTACAAGGAATATTAAATAAAACTCCTAAATAAACTTTTCTTTCGTTGTTGATTCTTAATGCACTGCACAGTGCCACAGACATGCACTCAAGATAAGAAGCTAAATCACTCTGTAGGAAAGGGAAGCTAAAAACATGTGATAAGCACTATAATGCCATAATGCTGAAGCTAAATGTGCATTAAACCTTGGAAATTGCAAGCCTTCAAAACAAAAGTATCAAAGCAAGCTGCCCTTTCCAAAGCAATGATACCATTCCAGGTAAAGCGAAGCAGCAATAGCTACAAGCTACATTCAGAATACAATGATAATATGTAAAAAAAATCCAGCTGTAATCTCAACACTTAAAGGATCAAACTGGAGAAGTCTGAAGATCACAGCCTTGACTTCTTGGCTCTGGAATATTACGAACATTACAAAGATGGCGCAATTAAAGTGCCAAGAAGTTATATATTAAAAGTGCAAAAGAAGGGAAACGTCCACGCACGCCTTGCACAGTGCCCTGTTCAAAAACTAGGCCAGTAAACAGCTTGAAATGCAAGATGACATAAAATGAAGAATGAAAAGAAGCTGAGGCTATAGAAACAAACCAAGTCTTAAATGCTTAAAAGTTTCTCAGACAGCAATCTCTGAACTGACGTCAAACCCCTGCCATGCGAACCAATGAAACAGACTTTGAAAAATCGAAGGATGCACAGTGCTAGAGAAGTAAACATTTTTGTTCACGGCTAGATTTGAAGGTAAGTTGGAGACTAAATAAAGGAAAAGAAAGCTAACACTTTATATGAAAAAAAAGCTATCAAGATAAAATAAAAAGATCAGCAAAATTGGCTCGCCACAGTGTCACCTCAAAGCCAAAAAGATTGAGGCTGCCGTAAAATCACTTTTTCAGCCTTTAACCCTGTCTTTTCTGCCAGGAAAGATTAATGCTTCGGCGGACACCCCTCTCAAGAGCAAGATGCTAAACAAGGTGCAAAGAGCATCGCATTTCTACAGCCTGTGCACAGCCCTGCCCTCTCCAAAGGTGTGTGACCACTGCTGCTGCTGTCTCGACGATGACGAGAGTGGCGTCGTGTGTGGCACAATGACACGGCTGATTGGTGGTTGGCGCCTTCACTGGGAGCGGCAGCGCATCGCAGAGCAAGAGGGGGAAAGTCAGTGAGGGGTGTCCGCTCCCCTCCTGTCGGCTTGTCAGTACACCCACGAGACTGGCACCCACTGGGGGCTGTTGTCCAGTGCCTCCAGGGTGGTCTCCAGGGTGTGGATGGTCTCCTCGATGTCGTTGTTCACCACTGTCAAGTCAAAGAAGTGGCCGTACGCCTGGCGGAGGAGGTCACTCTCCTTGGCCAGCCGCTCAAGGCTCCCGTCAACCTGCAGGGACGCCATTCATCATCATCTTCATCATCAGCCTGGCTACGCCCACTGCAGGGCAAAGGCCTCTCCCATGTCTCTCCACTTAACCATGCCCTTCGCCAGTTGCGGCCACCAGGGCCGCCGCGGTGGCTCAGTGGTTATGGTGCTTGGCTGCTGACCCAAAACACGCGGGTTCGATCCCGGCCGTGGCGGTCGAATTTCTTTGGAGGAGAAATTCTAGAGGCCCATGTACTGTGCGATGTCAGTGTACATTAAAAAACCCCAGGTGGTCGAAATTTCCGGAGCCCTCCACTGCAGCGTCTCTCATAGCCTTAGTTGCTTTGGGACGTTAAACCCCATAAACCAAACCAAACCAAACCAGTTGCGGCCACCGTATTCCCGCAAATTTCTTAACCTCATCCGCCCACCTAACTTTATGCCGCCCCCTGCTACGCTTGCCTTCCCTTGGTATCCACTCTGTTACCGTTAAGGACCAGCGGTTATCTTGCCTTCGCATTACATGCCCTGCCCAAGCCCACTTCTTCCTCTTGATTTCAACTAGGATGTCATTAGGGACGTCATTAACTTGAAACAAAATGTTGTGTGTGCCCCATGGCAGTAGTGTGCGTATATGTGCTGCTGGCAACAGGAAAATGACAAAAACTGAACCGAGGGCATAGACAGCAATCGAGAAACAAATATTTTATTCATTCCTTTCTTTAAATGTAGCAGAATAATAATAAAAGAAAATGATTATTTTTATGCTAGAAAAGCTGTAGAAAGTGGCGTGAAGCGGGCCCCCTCTTTTAACTGTTATGCAAAAGGTGAGGGCAAAAATAAAGAAAACAAATGTAATGGCACTGCCAGTAACTAATCCTAGACACCTGTAGTGACATCACTTCATCATCACCATCGTCAGCCTGACTACGCCCACTGCAGGGCAAAGGCCTCTCCCATGTCTCTCCAATTAACGCTGTTCTTACACATCACTTACTGACTGACAAACATGCTCGCTGTTTGAGGCTGAGGATCTTTGAACTGCTCATATTATGTCAAACTCGACACACATTACAAAAAAATAGTGTTACAACGCTGCATGCTCAGTGCACAATCTGAAGAACACAGTAGTGATTTGAGAAACCTCCTCTTCTAATCTAATTACTGCACACTGAGAATAATTGTACTGTAGGTAAACCTCCATAAATAATACGCTCAGCTAATCTACCATTTTTAGCTAAATTTCTTGGCTGCACTTATTCCACAAGCCGAAATTTATATGGTGAAACCCCGCACCCTGTTCTTTAGTCCTTGACATAATTTGATGTCACACAAAAGCTTGTTAGCACTACTTTACTCTGCATGCCTCAGTGGCACTGAATCATAAACTATGTTTCCATAGCACTCCAGTTAAGTTAACATTGTGTACTCAGGATCATGCACATGCTCTTACATTATTCCAATTGTTTTAAATAGTGTAGTGCAGTATAGCGTAGTGTAGTGTAGCATAGTGTAGTGTAGTGTAGCATAGTGTAGTGTAGCACAGTGTAGTGTAGCATAGTGTAGTGTAGTGTAGCGTAGTGTAGCATAGTGTAGTGTAGCATAGTGTAGTGTAGTGTAGTGTAGTGTACTGCATAATCAGGAGTGCCATGCCCATATTTTTATTCTTTATTCACTTGTGTGTTCTCATTTCTTGACCACTCCCCACTATAATGCCTTCAGACTTGAGGTTCCCAATAAATAATGTCATTCCATGCAAAGCCTTTGCCAGCTCAAGGTGACTTACGTCGTGCATAGATGTTAATGAAGGTGCTGCAATGAAGACCACATATGGTGCATATTCCCCAGTGCGAAGAATCTTCAGTGCCTAGAAGGAAATACAAAGAAATCAAAATGCCAGTATGTTTCACCATACATAGCAGCAGCAGCAAAACACGCATTAAAAAACAAAATGGGGGGGGGGGGGGGGGGGGGGGGTAACAAACTAATGAAGTGGGATTCCAGCTGACAGCATTTCTAATGCACCTGAAATATGAGAACACCATCTCTTTGTATATTGTGCTCGTTAAAATGAGACATGGATAACAAATTCATCTTACTGCAGCTGCTAATATGTAATATTAAAACAAGTAATTATCGCTACAGTTAGCAACTCAAGCAAGCCTTATGCCATTAAAACTCAATTATCACCACCACAAACAACTTCAAATACCAATTAAAAACTAATTAATTAAGCACAATTCAGTACAAAGTAAAAAAAAATCCTCTCGTGGTACACAAGTCAGATGGCATTTGTCTCCAGGACAGATCCACTAGGCCTAGTAAGTCTAGTAGATCATTAGGCCTTGAATTTATTCATTCAAGGCCTTGATCAAAAAACACAGATGCTCCCTTGTTCTATCCAGGGTGAAATTATCTGTCCTGGCATAACTGAAGAAAATGCACATCTGAGCTAATGTTAGCCGAAACAGAAAACTTCCACATTTAAAATGCGGTAATTAACAAAAAACCACTGCCGAACGGCGTCTCCGCAACAGTGAAGCTTGCGCAAGCCAACCGTTCAGCCAAGAGAGGCACTGATATTTGCTGCTCCAAGTGTCACTTCACTGGGCATTTTACGAGTCTTATAACACAGCGTGAGCCCCAGATCATAAACGCAACAGATTCCATTGGTCATAAGTTTACATATACTATACTGCCAGCTCACCTCAGCCCACACTAATATCATCGTAACCCTCTTTCATTCTCTCCCCTTGTGCAGGGTAGCAGGACAGTCACAGCAAAGATTGGCCCCTCTGCCTTTTCTTACAGCTGAATCTCTCTTCCTTTCCTATAAGTGTGCACCACAACCTAGTTGTTCAAAGAAGCTAAGGGCTGTGAAATCATTGGAAAGGCTGCAATGAAGAGTGAAAAAAATAAGGAAACACTGTCACAATTTGGGTTATGGCTATCGTTTGGTTATTTTAGAAAAAAGGCACACTGACATTTACTGCCACCAGCACCTTTTCTCAGGCACTTTTTTTTTTTTCAGACAACTTAAGAACACTGCTCAGGTGACACACCCCCCAGTTCACATTTTCACTGATGTCTTGTACAGGGGGCTCTCTAACTTGCAGTTTACTTTGCACAGAACCGGGCTCGATGCCAGCAATTCCTGTTTATTTAGTAGAAGGCAGAAATAGCTGTTGCCTCTGAACCTTGCTGTAGGAAAGAGAGGTCTACTAAGAGACCGCACTAGCCAGTGTAGCAATTGGTTAAAGAATGGCATAACTGGCAATCTTGCTGCTCTCTTCCATGGCACACAGGCTATACACCTTTTTCTGCTAATGGTCCCACCAACGAATGACGCAGAGAAGGAGTAAGTTGAGGAATGCAGTGTCTGTAATCAAGTCCGCTGGCAGGGCTCACTTTTCTGATCATGCAAGCACTGACATCAGAAGCATTATAAATGAAGGGACCCTGCAAGACAAGACGTTGATGTGAGTCGTGGCAATGAATAAGCTTCGACAGTGAGCAGGAGGAATTTCTCTGTGGTTGCCGAAACAAAGATGCAGGTCTTTGCAGGGTTCCTAACGCTCTGCTCATTTGCACACAGCTGCACGCACCTGGGGCTCAACGTCCAGGATGGCGACTTTTCCCTGGGCATGGATCTTGCGGATGGTGTCCAGCTTGGTGCCGTACATGGCATCCTCGTGGGTGCCGTACTCGAGGTACTCGTGCGACTCAATGTCCGACACCATCTCCTCGTGTGACACAAAGAAGTAGCTGCGCCCGTTCTCTTCACCCTTGCGCGGAGGACGCGTTGTGTCTGCACACATACGGGGAAGAGAGAGAAGGGGCGACGTTGTTCCAGTGCCCTTCTATCGACAGACCGTGTCGAGGAAGTCACTAAGGGGGCATAGATAGTTAGTCGCCAACTGTTGACGGCATCAGCAAGTTACACAAATGGGCAGCCTGGTACAACACTTTGGCGACATCTGTGAAAGAAACCTATGCAACAGGAATGAAGACAGCATAATCTATAAAACAGCAGATTTTAAAGAAAGATGCATTGACAGCAATCTTTCTTCGAATAATAAGGAGGGGTGCAAGAGAACAGCACGGAGCTCAAAATAAAACCTTTACTTAGCTGACAACACACAGACAACGGTGCAGAGTATACACCATGCATGTGTACAAACACCTAGGACGAGTGCTGAAACAGTAAAGATGATCTGAATTGAACAAGAGAAGCAGCAAGGCTGTACCTAACAGCAGATGACAAAAGGCACATCAAGAATAAAATATTCAAGCTTCCAGATCATCTACATGCATGCAAGCAGTATTTTGTATATGTGCTTTCTACCATACTGGTTTAACTGTAGAGTTGCTTTTACTGAGCTGCCTTTATGTAAATAAGACACCACATCAAACTGAAAAACAGAACTCCCTGCATCAGACTTAGAACGCACGAAAGTACCTAACATGTGCTGAGCACATAAACATTGCAATTTTAGTAAAAACATGTCACCTTAGCAAAAAAATAAAAAAGGCAGAAATGTAAGCAGACAGGAAGTCTAATAATGAATTTTAAAAATGATGTCTTAGCAAAGAAGTATGAACTGAACACAATTAACACATTAACAGATATAGGTAGTAATGAAAGAAATACAACAAAGCAAAACATAAAGAACTGCAATCTTCTTGCTGGTGCTGATTTTTAATAAACACTGTCACACAGAAAGCAAATGCAGTGGAAACAACCATACATTCGTGTTGTGTTGTGTTGGGTTTAGTGGCACATAAGCATCTAAGGCTATCATGCGCCAAGCTCAAGGCAGAGAGGAAACTGCTTTCAGGATAAATTTATAAAACTGGGAAAAGACACTGGTGGAGTAGAGGGCCTAAATTGTTAGTTCATATTACCTAGTGATGGCAAAGAAAATGAATTTTAGAAATGTCTAGTAGTGAAGCTTTAAAGGAGGTCGAGTAACTTCAGTGACCATTTGTGGCAGGGCAAGGATCTTGAGGCTCCCAACAAATCAAATAAAGACCTCAGCTTTCTTCTCAGGAATCAGAAAGTGACTGAGGTGTATCACCATACATAGCGAGGTGTAGGGTTAGAATTTAGAGCATTTCGAGGACACCTGCTTCCATTAAAAAGCTAAAAAAATACGCCACATTGACAAGTGCATCTTCACCTAAAATCAATGATGGATGAAAAGGAATGTGTTTGTTGTAAAATGGAGTAAAATATCTTTTTCCAAGTGATTCAAGTTTTGTGCACAAGAATAAGATGTGGTTTCATGCGAGTTTAACTCCGCATTTTTCACATTGTCTAAATAAGTTAGTAGGAAGTTGTGTGTAAGGTGTGTGTGTGTCCAATGCAGAGACAGCATAAAATTACTTCTATGAAACATTCCTGGTGCCTACAGGTTTTCCATTCACCCAATACAGGCTTTATCAAGTGCAGTTTGTTGTTTACTGCATTGTCCAAAATTTCCTGCCATTTAGCCTTCAAATTGCTGTGTATTAATATCATGCAGTCACTATCGGGCATGTTGACTTTGCTTTCACGACTACGAGCTTGTGCAGCACATAGGTTGGCTCTTTCATTTCCATCTATTCCAAAAAGACTTGATGCCCCGCAGAATTTTATCATATGTTCCTGTGTTGTGACTCTTTGTTTTGTATTATGCTTCGTACTAAGGATTCGACTGCATTTCTGGAATGTAATGCTGTGAGCAGGCTAAGTGAATCCATGTAGATTATGCTGCTCTCAATACTGCTATTCATTATTCTGCCTACCGCTACAGACACTGTTGCATCCATTGCAGATTTAGCTCCCTATAGTTTTGAAATTAAGCTGCCAACAGCATGGAAACCTTAAACAAATGAGGATAAAAGGCAAAGAACAAACAGCAGCATGCATTAACATTTTTTTGGCCTTCTGCAATTCGTTTCTGTTTCTTAAAGCTCTGCACCGTTCATCATGATCATCTATTAACTTATCTCATTGTTGAACATAATGCAGTCAACGATGCCATATCGTTTTAAGAAAGCAGGAACAGTGTCACACCCAGATACAGTGCCCTTGACATATGTGAACAGGTAATATTATGAACTGGTACTATTATAAAAAACAGATGCAAGATGGCCTGCGGCTTGCCACAGCTACACATATGGAAGCTGAACCAGAGGTCCTGGAGACCATACAGCAACACCAAAGCAGGAATCACTACCTAATTCAAAGATGCTCATCATGAAACAGCTTGGTCAAAGACTTCTGACTCTTATGAAGACGATGCAATGCATCCTGTTTTGCCCAAGTTTGGCACAGCTGGCCCGTTACTTGTGGCGCAGCTTCCATAGCAGTAGCCAGGATCATTACTGGCAGGAAAAACACATTTTTGGTAGTGTAGACAGAGCTTTATAACTAACGAATGAAAAGCCTTAAATGGCTTCAGTAAAGTGTTGTTTTCTAGACATAGTCTGTCGTCATCATTAACATCATGATTATAACCATAATCACCGTCACCACAGTATGAATATATTACTACTGCAGTTGAGCTTTTACTCTTCTCTTCGGGTCTAGTACAACTGCATGCATTAGAAAAGGAAAAGGAAGAGCTTCTTGTTGCTTGATGCTGTACTCACGTGGAATGGGATATGCATATTTGTTGGGGTAGCTGGCAATGAGGGTATTCTTGATGTGCCTTCGGCCCACACCATGAGCTCCTGCAAAAAGATCGTGAGAAAGGAAATAAAGTGAAATATGTACAAAGAAAGCATCACTTTTTTTTCCTTAAAGTGAGGTGTGGATATATCTCTGTTTTAATTAACAGTATCTTTTTCCTTGAACTTCCATTTCACTGTTCTCATAACAATGTCCAAGAACGAATGACACAAACTTTACCCACATAACCTACACTACTGAAGAAGGAAAAACAGCACAGAAACACAGGAAGAGAAAGAACACGATGGCTCTTTCGTGTTCTTTCTCGTCGACAAAGAACGCCGTGTTCTTCCTTGTTCCATGTTTCTGCGCAGTTTTCCCTTCTCAACTATGATGTACTAAGTCTCCGCCTTAACGTAGATAACCTACACGCTCCACAATAAAAATACAACTCCTATAACCTTACTCCAGAAGCCCGAGGCTGGCTATGCATGAATAGAAGCTACACAGAAGCAATATGGCACTGTACAAACGTTTTTATGCTATACTGACCCCTCTCATCATCATCAGCCTGACTATGCCCACTGCAGGGCAAAGGCCTCTCCCATGTCTCTTCAGTTAACCCTGTTCTTTGCCAGTTGCGGCCATCATATTCCCGCAAACTTCTTAATCTCATCCACCTACCTAACTTTCTGCTACCCCTTGCTGCACTTGCCTTCTCTTGGAATCCACTCCGTTACCCTTAAGGGCCAGCGGTTATCCTGCCGAATTCGCATTACATGCCCTGCCCAAGCCCATTTCTTCCTCTTGATTTTGACTGGGATGTCATTAACCAACGTTTGTTCCCTCACCCACTCTGCTTGCTTCTGACCTCTTAATGTTACACCTATAATTTTTCTTTCCATAGCTCGCCGTGTTGTCCTTAACTTAAGATGAACCCTCTTAGTTAGCCTCCACGTTTCTGCCCCACAGGTGGGTACCGGTAAGATACACCTGTTGTATACCTTTCTCTTGAGGGATATTGGCAAACTGCCATTCATGGTCTGAGAGAACCCGCCAATGTGCTCCACCTCAATGTTATTCTTCTAGCTATTTTCTTCTTATGATCCGGATCAGCGATCACTACCTGCCCTAAATAGACATTCTCTTGCTACTTCCAGCACCTCGCTACCAATTGCGGACTATACGTCATCTTTAATGGTTATACATTTGTGATGGCTAATTGCAAATTCAGAATGTTAAGAATTCAGAATGTTAAGAATTCAGAATGCAGCTTTTTACAAGTTTATCAAACTTTTACCTTATCTGTAAAAAATTCATTGATGTATATTGCAGCCCACGAGCTGCCTTGTTGATCTTCTCACTTGCAGAACCTGACAAGTGACTCATGTTTTTTTTCCCCAACGGAATGACGCTGTTCCAAATAAGACAAAACAAATAGGCGCACCAAAACTGCCATAGAAAGACTAGACAATGATGACAGCAGACTGCCAGCTTGCAAGCAAGATTATTTAATTCTTCTCATTCTTCCAGTGTGTGCAGATCACGGCATGACTCACCCAGCAGGACAAGTGTCTTTCGATGGAACGCTGGGAGCCGTACCACCTCCTCATAGGTGACAACATCCAGCTGATCGAACGCCGCGTTGTGCTTGGCCAGGTACTTGTCCTTGATGTGCTTCTTCTTGCGGCCGAATATGGAGCAGTTCACTGCAGAGTCCGAGGGGGCGGTGGAAGGCAGCGTGAGGAGACAGGTGCAAGCTTGTGCCTTCAGCGATAAGATAAGCATTAAGTTCACTGCATCGAGTAGCTTAGCGCTATAAGAAACTAGTGAGGGACACTTCTCCTGTTCATACTGTTGCGATACTCCTGATACAGTTCTTGAACGTGCGCCCTACTGTAGTTGAAATGCCAACTGGAAAGAGATTCCACCTGAAAGGCTGCAAATTTATTATGATCACTGGGACCCCACTTAGTGGTGCCTACAATGGCGCCATTGAGAGAGGGAGCTAAAATTCTGGAACAATGTTTACTTTGGTTTCCAAAACCAAGACAACATTCTGCAAAAACGCTTTGAGCTCTAAGCCTGCTGCACCTTGGTCGTTCTTGGCATGTTCCATGGCGATGCAAGCCATCCGCCACTCCTGGAGTTCGGGCGATGGAATGAGCCCGGCCGTGCCGTCGGCCGTCTCCTTCTTGGCCTGCCACCAGTTGTGGTCGTCCTTGCTGATCACCTGCGGCCCCGGCAGACCAGAACACAAACACACCTCCCTCTCTCTACTGCAGGCACAGCAAAGCACTCGTGTGCTACAGCCTTACAGAAGCTAGCATGCAGTCAGTGCGGTGGCAAAGTAGATCAGTGCGAGCCTCTAAGCAGTGAATCAATAAATCATGAATGAACCACGTATTATTTTGTACAGCCACATTAACAGGCCTCAAAAATTCCACACTCTTATCAGTTTCATGTTATTGCACTCTAGACCATGTGCACTATCTACTTTGCCCACCATGCAAGAATGCAAGTAGGAAATAAGCGTTTGTGAGATATCTTGAAATCGAATGTCTCTCATTCCGTATGCTGCACAGAGCTAAATTAGTGAGCCTGATGACAGCTATAGAAATTATACTGCCTCCTACATCTGCAGAGTGCGACCGAGATTTAATGCATGAAAGCATTGAATATAATATTCTCAGTTAAGGTTTGATCACAAAAATGATCAGCATAGTGCTGATATTTCACACTCTAATGAAGTGGCTGGATTCTGAAACATAGGTTAAAAAAATTTCTAAAATTTTAAACGTGGTGTAACAACCATACTTTAAATACAAGAAATTTCTGTGAAGAGAGCACTGCTCATAGTTCAGGTCTTTTGTAGCATTGGTCTACACTATTAATGCAAAAATACTGCAACTTCTACAACACCACCTGTATTGAAACATTCTGCCATTTTATTCACTCTGCTGCAATAGGATCTACTAAAGTTTCAGCATCAGAGACAGCTCATGAGAGATATTTTGATCTGAAAAGCATGCAAGTCAACTTGACAAATTGAAACAACATAGCCACGAAAAAACAAGGAGACAGCAGAGAGCAGCAGAGGCCGAAATAAGGGGAAAAGACCTGTAGTATGTCCCCTGTTTGGAATGCAATGCCAGCTTGAGCACATGGAATGAGGTCATCATCCAGAGGGTTGTAGTCAAATTGGGCGCGAACATATATCTGGGGAAGAGAGACACAGGCAGCACGGTCAGTGGACCACTTGTGCTTCAAACGAGGAATAGTAGTTTGAACGAGACAACGTGCCAGTTTTGAACACCATAAAAAGAGGCAACAACTGCAAAATTCTTCTCAGCTGCTCTAGAAAATAGGAAATATGAGCAGCCTGGTACTAAAGTACATGGTATGCGTGGAGATAAGTGCCTAGCGCCTTAAATGATCAAAACTTGGTCAAGTAGAAAGGTGCACGCTTTCTACTCGACTCATTGCACAAACAAAAGTTATGGGTCTCGGTAAGCAGATTGCAAATGTATAACCAGCAGTGCCCCTAAATCACCTAGGGCACTAGTGCAATCATATCACATAACATGGCTCCATTTAATTTTGAGGCAACTGGCACAGACAGTATCGCAATAACTGGAAATCATTATCAATAAATTCACGTCTTTCAGAGCCTTAGCGTTTACAATACGTTCAAAGTTTCCTTTAGCAACAAATCAACACTTCTTTACAATATCTAAAGCTGTTGTTCCCCATGCAACACAAAATGAAAGTGAAATTTATCAGGACAAAAAAAATTTGAGAAAAGATGGCTCTCTGCAGCTCGGTAGCTATACAGTTGTTCACTGTGAGAAAATCCTCTTTGCTAAAATGACAAGACAGTATATGACGGTCTTATGCACACAAAACATGTCAACGGCAGATACCTGAAGATGCACTCTGTCACCTTGATTAGTAAAATGGATGAGCTCCTTTCTCTGACACAGGTATTTAGAGAGTTTTCGCTGCACCACCAGCCAAAATTGACTTGAAATGTCAGTTCCAAAATGAAAATTTAGTATTCTGAGTATTATACTGCACAGGACAGTCACACACACCAAGAACATACCATCTCTACTAGCCTGACTAAGTTCTTGACCACACTAAGATCTCGCTGCTAATGGGTGCAGAACCAGGCAGTAAAAATTTCAGCCACAAGCAGAAGGCAGATTTGAGACGGCAAGCATTTTTTGGCTGCTCAGAATGTCCGGAAGTGTTTAAAGAAATAAGGCTACCAACAAATGATACCATTTTTCCGTCATGCACACAAGAGCAAGCAAGGAATAACAGAAGCAGGCAAGACAGGACACTTGACAGACAAAGGACGTGCACAAATATGAGTGTAACAGACAAACAGACGCAAAATATGCCTAAGGATTGTGGAATACTGAATAAGAATATATAATATTCCGTACTCATCAAGGAATGTCATGTCAGCCTTTATGACAACATTTTCACGGCAACTAGTTTGGCGTGTTTGTATAGTTTCTTACCGGAAAGAAAATATTAGGAACCGATAAGAAAAATTGTGCCAAACAACAAAAGTAAATTTGAGTTTCCACCCACACCTAAAAGCTAAGTTCAGACAGCATATGGCATATCTAAAAATGCAGGCAGAGGATTCATGCCAGCAGAATGTTCGTCAGTCACTGAACATAGGTGGGAAAAAGGTAGCAGTTCCACAATTTATTACATTAATCCTTTGATGCAGAATTTTATTTAGAGAATGAAAATTAAGCTGAGAGAGTTTTGTAAGTGAAAGCTTAACAAGTTACAGCTTCATCATGCTCCTCTTTCATAGAAGGTCTAGAGACTAAAGTAAGATCAAGAGAATGTACAAACATAGAGTGGAGACCATGACGTTGACATAAACAAGCTCTCCAGGTTGTTGTTTTTAATATACGAGTGTGATATACATCCACGACAATGACCACTGAGCGTGCAATAAACTTTTTATTTGTCATTTTTAAAATGCATGGTACACTGCTAGGGTATATGTGACACTGTCACCACTTTTCAAGGCTGTGTAACAAAAATAAGTTCCCAGATATTTTCTCACTGTTGTACACTTTTAAGGTGGAGAGAAAAAAAATTAAGGTCAGCAAGTCCCAGAAAACATGAAGTGCACTGAAAACACGGATAAGAATGCATCTATACATTGTTAAAGCTGCCAACTGCCTCAATCAGGCCAAGCACAATAGCAACAATTAAATGTGAAAGCACAGACTTCACCCCAGCTGACCATTAGCGCTCTGTTAAAGCTATACCCTTCACATGTTCCATGTTTGTACCACAGCAGAATTCAGGCAGTCCAACAGTCCAGATAACAAATTAAAGGGACACTGAGGAGAAATTGAAGTTGGCTTGTATCGACAGAATACCAGCTCCTCATTACAAAAACACCACTCATACTGACAACAAAGCTCTTGTAACGTAGAAAAGAGCAAGAACCAAAATACAGGTATCGCTGCCACAGGCCAAACTCGCAAGTACACGCGTGATGACGTCATAGGACAAAACAGTGTTGCTAGAACCAATGGTTCTAGCAACACTAAGATGCTAGAACCAAAGGTTCTAGCAACACTAAAACACGAGAATCTACGAATCACTGAGGTGCAGCCAATGCCGTGGCCGCCGCGATCTGCTCCGGCGGCTCGGCGCTTCGATCGCGGAGGCCATGCCAATGCATGCGCAAATCTCCTTAACGTCGCCAGATGGCGCCACGTACCCGGCGGCTACGCGCGCGCCTGCAGCATTGGGACCAATCAGCGCCTGCTCACCGGCGGTAGGCGGGCTCCCGGTATTCCGCTAATGGTAACAAGCTACACGGTGTGCTAAAGGTGTCTGTTTGTGAGAACTTCGTTGACGACTTTGAGAACGGGATCCATCGTAACGCTGGCAAAACGCCGGTGCAAACGTAAACGAAGCGACGGTAGCGACGGCCGCAATAGCCGACAGATGCCTTCAACGCGCGGCCGGCGGTAGCTTTCTTTTCGGCTGCTGCTAGGCCACACTGCTGGCCGCCAGAAATCACGGAGTCTGAGTTATGTCACATGCACGTCATGTTTCACGTCACTTAGTCCTGTGTCGTCATAAGAGAATCCGAAGTTTGAGTCAGAGCGGCGGGAAAAACTTTTTCAACTTCGAATCCAAATTTCTTAGAAATAAATGCATCTTTCGCTGCCGGCCAAGTGGCAACGAAGCCATGAAATGCCGAACTATCGGATTTTGCTTTTAAAAAAATATTAATAGAGCTCTCCTCACTGTCCCTTTAAAAAAGGAGAAGCAATAAAAGAAACTCCAAGATTTGTCATCCCCGAGGCTGGAGATTGACAGCAGTAACTATCCTGATTCATTTCCCCACCCTCGTCTCAACCCCTCAGAGACTGCCCTCTCTCCAGCCCAGTTAGTCAAATGACCCCAGCTGGCACATTCAGAAAAGAGCTTGCTTCCTAGCTCACATGGTTTTTATGGCACAGGACCCCCAGAAGGTACTCTTGTAGCACCACTGTTCGCACTCGACTGAAAACTAAAAAGAGGAAGTGGCCAGCGTGCATTAGATGGAACATTGCAGTCTACCGGGTAGAGCGGATGCGGCTGTTAGCTGGCCTCTCTAGTTCAAGCCAGGCACCGCCTTCAATAAATGTGGCCACAACCGCACTCCCGTTGGCCAGGAGTTTCTGGGGACATTCAGGGAGTTTTTGGAAAAATTTTCGAGAGTTTTGAAAGTCGCTGCAAGTTTTCTGGCTGCAACACACTAAGAACGCGATGCCGACGCTGTTTATCTCAAAGAAAGTTCCACACAGAGCAATCACTGTAAAAACAGGCTTCCTTGAAGTAGTTTAAGGTATAATCAATGCTTCACAAAAACAGCAAGTCGCATACTGCATATAACTATGTACGCTGACACAACCATGCACAAAGCTTCACAATCACCACAACTAACTATACTACAGCCATTTCTAGCGGCTGCACATGTGGCATACACACAAGACCTTTGCTACCCTTTAGGTATGTGTGCTTGAGTGTTCAAAATGTTGATACATGTCAAAAGAACGAGTTCAGACTGTAGCAACATGTCTGGAACAAGCCTGTCAAGCTGCTGATTTTACACATTCATACTACATTACCTGAATGAGGAATGTACACAAGCCATGGGCTCAGAGATTCACCACCAATGCAAGAGGAATCTCTCCAGTAAACATGCATGCTCAGACTAATATACGTCCATCTATACCCTGGTTCACTGTGTACTAACCACTGATATATTAATTATGTGCACTGAGCACAATGCACAAGCATTAAACAAGCATGCAGCTGAAAATTTTGCATCCATGATAACAGTCATGATAGCATTTACTTTTCTGTTCAAGACACTGGTGCAGTCAGGTTGTTTGCGCTTAATAAAGCAACAAATACAAATTGACAAAACTACAGACAGTGTCTCTCGAACCGTGCTCTGCAAGCACATATGTATGACCGTAAAGAAGAAAGAACAGAATACAGGTACACATTTCTACTTCTTTTCCCCGTCAACAAGCTGAAGAGGCTCGTCTTGTAAATGCGTACCTTCGTAAATGTGTAGAATTCATTCAATGCCAAGGAAAGAAGAAAAAAAAAGAGAATGTCGCAGTTTGCTACGTTCCTGTTACTGAAAAGAGTAAACAAGTGACAAGAATACATCTTGCCGATCAAACAAATCCAACCATGATGCTCGTCCCAGCCTTCCAACGGCCAATCGTCCTGGAGCCTTTTCTGGAAGACAAGTTGAGCCTAGCACGATGTACCCATTTCCAGATGACCGCAGCACAAACACGACGACCAGCACTGATGTGTATGCGTGGTTCTCGAACGGTCCACTGGCTCGGTCAAACGGCTCACTGCTTCAAGCAGGCTGGTGGTCCATGTCAACAGCAAAGCATGGAAGCTCTGTTTGTGTGGTCCTTCTTGAAGAGCTTAGTTCCTACACTAACCTCTCCTGAAAGAGACCACATGGGACCATGTGTCCAGGCAGACATGTCTGCCTGCACTACAAAAAAGTGGAATAGGGGGCTTCCATATTCATAACATCGAGGCTCCCCTCTTATTAAGGGCCACTGCTGCCTATTTGATGGTCACAAGAAGGACCATGAATCATAATTCCAACATTCAAGTAACTCCATGCATAGCGTATAGCTCTATTTATTTTCTAGGTCCTAGGCATTCTCAATGTAAGTTGGACATTTCTTTTAGTATCTGTTATGATTGTTGTATTGGCTGTTATTCCCGTAACACATTCTTGCTCAGATCCTTACAATGCAAAATTTTCATTATTGTACTCCCTTCTGTATATACACGTCAATTAGGTGCATTAATATGAATCAACTGAAGCTGAACTAGGTCTAAACAAAAAAATAATGCCAAGTGGCAATGAGTGAACTAGAGATATGACTTTGCCAGACTTGTAGCAGCAATAACTATCGTATTTTCCGGTATATAAAACGCGGCTTTTTTTCAAAAATCTTGCTGGTGCGTCCTACACAAGGGTGTGTCTTATACGCAAATTTTTTTTTTTTGCGAGTTGAGAAATTACTCAGGTTCATGTTCAAGCTTTCTTTACCCAAAAAATATCACTACCAATGACGCGGTTGTAACACAGTCAATACTCCAATATGGGGACCGCCGTGCGCAACTTTTTTTAGGTGAACTTAATCATGAAACGGCGGGGATGACGACTTCCGGAATCACAAACACGCGACTGTTTCAGAGGCCCCAAGCAAAAGTAATGTGAAATGCCAAAAGATGGCGAGAATCCTACTTCTCGCCATTGTCAAGCCATAACAAGCCGGCGTTCT
This sequence comes from Amblyomma mixtum, assembly GCF_055824585.1. Lineage (NCBI taxonomy): Eukaryota > Metazoa > Arthropoda > Arachnida > Ixodida > Ixodidae > Amblyomma > Amblyomma mixtum. The sequence continues at coordinate 129,589,726 of NC_143016.1, read as the reverse complement.
TCTTTAGCCACCCTTTGCAACTTTGTTTGCTCCGTGTACATAGTACATACGTAATGCGAAGAGAATGTTTCAGCCGCGTTGCCTCAGAAATGGGCGAACTTTTTGATAGCACATCCGAAGATGAAGACTTCGAAGGTTTTAAGTAGAAATAAAATGTTATGGACATATGGGAGAGTTCTTTCGTTTTTTCTAAAACGTGGGCGGGTATGGCGTGTTGCCTTTTTCGATCACTTAGCGTTGCCTAAGAATTCCTCACAGGTACGGTGAATTTCGCGATGGTCATGCAAGCGTGTTTAATTAAGCCTCACTAGCCTATTTGGGTAAATTGGGGTGTGTCTTATACACGGGTGCGTCTTATATACCAACTTTTTCAATGACAGCCAGCATATATGGCGGGTGCGTCTTATACACCGGAAATTACGGTAAGCTATGTGCCAATAACTCCAATAAGTGTGGGTGCCAGCTGGTGAAATAAAATCTGGTTCTGCTATCTTTGTAACAGTCTAAGCCAGAATTCTGAGAGAGGTACACTCTGCTGTTTAATAAATATTTTTGTATAAGCTTCCACCTAAAAGTTTTTTAACATGTACAATTGTGGCCGCATCATTCCTTACACTAATGATGCAGAATGTTGCAGTCTTGTGCCTTTCAAAAGAAAATACCGGAACTATGTTTCTCAACACGACACTATCTGATCTGATTACCACGGCACTGAAATTTTCTTGTCTGCTCCAACTAAATTACATCATGGTGATAAACATGGTTTATAAAGCACATTTAAGCTTCTTTTCACATAGGTTTAGAAAATATCAACTTTTTTAACACATCATTCTTTGAAAACAGGTGCTATGTTTAATGCTATTAGCACCTTTTTACAAGTGCAAAGCATTAGGTAACATGCTGAATATCTAATCTACAAAACGAATGTAGCTATGATTTTTTAGGAAAGCACACTAATTTATAAACTGTGACCACAGCTAATTAAGTGAAAATGACAGGTAGTGAAATGATTTTCATTGAAAAACAAGCCAAAGAAATTTCCAAAACTTTTTTTCTAGGCAGTATCAATGTTAATATCCTCATTTGATGCAGTGCTGATTGAACAGAGGTTAAGCCATAGCTTTTTGGATGCAATATCCAAAAAGGATAATGCTTTGCTTTAAAATTACAAAATTTAAAGTAACTTTTAACAGCTATAAAAAACTTTTTGCACCAACCCTTACAGAAGCAATATGAAAACAGACGACACAGGGGTCTTAATAAAGTGTTTTTGAAACATCTGTCAAGCATTTAATCTTAAGTTGCTGCAGGCAACTTGGCTAGGTTGAATATATGTAGCTGCTTTTGTTTTCAGGTAAAACCCGGTCTTACCAAATCCTTGCACCAAAGCCAGATTTCTTAAAAATCGGGGAAACTCGATTTCTACCTGAAAATAAGCCTTCTAAGGAACTTAGTTTTCCAGCAGATGGAGCTGAAGACACGGCATGAAAATTTGAGGGACATCTTGTGCTTATTCCCGATCCTTTGATTCTTTTAAACTGATCCTTTTAAAGTTCTTTTAGCACTTTTCATTTGTTATAGTGCTTAGTTTGAGGCCAAGTTCAAACAGTATGTTTTGAAAGTGAGAAGTAAAAACACAGATATTGTCCATATGTCCTATCTATAAAGTGTTACCCACATTAATGACATCCTACTCCAAGGCTCTGCTATGTTTAAAACGATCACAGTGAGATTTAACGAATTTTGTCGCCGTGTGCAAACAATGACAGGCAGGTCTTGCGCGTAGGTGGAAGTTCTACGTAGCAGATTTTATATATACTGCAAAATCACTAATAAAATAGAAGAATAAAAGAAATATCCGATTCTGCAAACATTTTTCAGCGCAACTGTCATTTCCGTATTGTGTACAAAATAATGTGCAAAAAGAGAATTTTATGTTCCGCACAAAGATAAATGCTTAGACTAACTGGTCTTCTGCTGCAAAATATGACCTGAAAAAACCAGAATTATGAAGCCTTTTGCTAAATAACCTCATCTGTATCTGAATTTGAGTTCAATAAATATAGCCTGATTCTTACTACTAATTCCTAAAAAAATATATCCTGGAAATGATGAGCCCTTAATCTATATGCATGAAACATGTAGAAATGACAAGCAAGTATTTTAAAGCCTGCCAGATTATAAGAAGATAATTAGTCATACAGTTGTTATTATTAACTGCTATTTTGCACAATAGTTATAATTATCTGTTACAAAAGTTACAATACGTCGCAAGAACTATTGCGCATCTCAGTAAAATGGATATTATGCATTTTTATTCACTCATATAAAAGTTCTGGAGTTTTTCCCTTACACTTTCAATTCTTTCCAAACCTACAGATAATAATTGTTCAACTAAGAATTGGGGAACTCAAATTCGACAACACTATAATTTGATGGCACAACACAAGGACCTAGAGACAACAATCATGTTTACACAGCGACTTATGACACAAAATGAGCAAAGCAAGACATTCCCTCTTGATGAAGACAATAACACAATGGCAAATGCAAAACCTCCACATTACAAGAAAAAAGAAACCACGACAATAAAAGCAAAAAGAAACACAAGCAGCAAAGCATCATTTGCACAAGTGTTGTCAAGTACCAAATCAGCTAGAAACGAAATGTGGGCTCTTGGGCAGCAGTAAATTTACAAATTATGGAAATCAGCAAGCTGAACGATGAAGTTTAGCACTGTAGCTTATACATGGCGGCCATCCACGATTTTGTACTGTGATCGGGTTGTAAAGGGGTAATCCAAGTTACACAGACCTGTACTGGTACTTCCAAGACCCGCTGACACAATATTAAGGCCGCAATAGGAATAAGCTCACAACTCGGAAAGCACAACTTGCCAAAAAAAGAGATTGAACAACAAGCGGAAGGCCTGTACAATCATGAGCCAAACTTTGCAGGACGTGTTTGGTTTGGTTTTATTGGGGTTTATTGTCCCAAAGCGACTGAGGCTATGAGAGACGCTGTAGTGGAGGGCTCCGGAAATTTCGACCACCTGGGGTTCTTTAACGTGCACTGACATCGCACAGCACACGGGCCTCTAGAATTTCGCCTGCATCGAAATTCAGCCGCCGCGGCCGGGATCGAACCTGCGTCTTTTGGGTCAGCAGCCGAGCGCCACCGCGGCGGGCTTGCAGGACGTGTGAGTGCATGGCAAAACTGTATCCCTGCACCACCTGACATCACGCAGCCTCATGTCAGGAAGAATGCTTTGCGCATGCCTGCTCTTTCATGCCTTGTGGGCATCTCTGTATCCTCACTCCCACAGTGTGCACGCCGTAGATCGGAACTGGCACAAGGTGCTGCTTCGGTGCTCACAGCGCATTTACTCCAGATGCCCTTCAAGCCAACTGTGTGCTGCTTTTCGCAGTGTGGCTTACCCTACAAATGACATTTAACTGCACGCTGAGGGATACAGTGGCTAGGACAGATCCCAGGCCAGTCAAGATTACAGGCAGATGGCGAAAAGGCCCATGTGCCGGTTCCGGTCTATGACATGCACAAGGTAGGAGTGATGGAACAGAAGATGCTTGAAAGAAATGAAAGAGTGGGTGTGCGCAGAGCATGTATCAACAGCAGGCTCCGCACTGTCAGGTGGCTCAGGCATGCAGTTTCACTACGCGTTTCCTCATCCTGAAAATTTGCAGCAGTAACAGCGCGTAAACTACCAGGTGATGGGAAACTGAATTCCGGCAAAACAAAACTATGCCACTAGCTCACTCTGAACCTCACTGAAACATAAAAGTATGTACATGCACAAGTGAAGGGGCTGAACTTATTGACTTGAGACTTCTTACGGAAGAGGGATGCTATCCTGAAACACTAAAACGGTCAAGTTCCTTTTCCAAGTAAATAGTCTCTTGACATAGAATCCCCCCTTCATGATGCCAATGGGACTCAATCAGCAACACCACCAGGCACAACCAATGACTTTTGCTGATCATTAATGGTCTAAAATGTTACCACACTGCAATTCCCAAATGTTGCAATAAAGCGAATTCATAAAAATGCGTTCGCTAAAGAAAATTTACCTCCTGTTATGTAACAAGGGGTATTAAACTGATTTTCATTTAATCATGCTCTAGAATGAACCTGGTCATGACTGAACATCACTGGCACAGAAAGTTGTAAAAACTATGGCTTTTAAGTAGGCTATGAAATGTGGTGGGTATCTTTCAGTCACACAATATGATAGGTGGACTGCATAAGATATATGAGCTGAATGCAATGCAACGGGCGAGTAATACAAAAAATAAATACTTCTCTGGTATTTTTAGTGGCTTCAATCATAACTGTGCTTACTTGAGCTCAATGTTTTGTGCCTTCAAGATGCTTTGCTGTTTTTTTAATCTAGATGGCACCACAGGATGATACCATGAACACGGTTCTATGCATGGACTGTTTCAAGACCATTGCATTCTCCACTGGATTGTAACTTGACCTGCACAGTATGAAGAGTAAGCTCCAATGCCATGGTCATTACAAATATAAAAATAAAAAATATATAAAAAAAATAACACCTCACAAAAGCCTAGCAATGATATGAAAACCACAACCTAGCAATGGTTCCAGCAACCACAAACAAATAACAGACGCTGAGCACATGGGTCACAAAAGCTATACTCTACAGCACATAATTGGATCCTGCTGTGTCTGTAATATGTCACAATGTTTCTGAAAAAGCTTTTCTTTCATTGTCAAGCCAAAATAATATTCCCATCGGAGGTGCGAAGACGCAGGTGCCTTACACACATACGACATATAAGTCATCTCCTACAATGCACAACTCACGTAAAAGGTTCAGAGTCCACCGTGACCATAGCCGGAGCACTGTTTCAAAGACTGCTGAGAACTTAAGACAGGCTCTAGAAATACAGTTTTGCTTTAGCTGCGGTGACTACATAGCAGTTAAAATCCTGCTTTGATAGCAGCAAAAAAAAAGTGTGCGAAAAATTAGCAAATCACACTAGGCACTAGGAGTAGAAAAATTTAGCAAGCAGAGGCATACAACAGAGCTATAATCACCTGGTGGTCCTTTTTGTCAAATTTGAACAGTGGTGGTGGTGTACCCTAGTCTCTGTTATTTTTGTCATTTTTTTCTTGTTCATATCCCAGAACTCACACCTCCTACACTGATTTCACGACTGATGTGTAAGGCTGCCACGCCAGAGAAGTGTTTCCAAGGCAATGTTTGTGACCCAAAGAATAATCAAATGTATGCCACAGGGTTGTCAGCTTGCTCACACTATTTTGCATGAACCGAAAACAAATACAAAACCACACTGTAAATGGCTAACATACGTGATAGCATCTGTGGGGTCACTGTTTACACAGGGCGGCATCTTGAGAACACTTGCGAATGCAGTCACAGACAGGCAACGCAACCACAGCACTCTACTCTCGAGACAACAGCACATAGCAGAACACCAATCAGCACACCTTTTCAGTTACACACTGTTTCAATAATGAGGCCACACCCTGTCCTTCCAGCAGGTTGCAAAATGAAAAAGAACAGAGGCTGAAAGCACACGCAACAACATGCTTGCACTGAAACACGGCAAAACAAAAAAATACATTCTGTGTAATGAAGTTGAGCATATCTTCACTCCTGACTGCAGTGATAGGCAAAGTTGTACTTCAGCATTGCGAATAGGCATCAGGAGCACAATAAATGAGCACGAATCATCATCATCATCAGCCTGACTACGCCCACTGCAGGGCAAAGGCCTCTCCCATGTCTCTCCAATTAACCCTGTCCCTCGCTAGCTGAGGCCACCGTATCCCCGCAAACTTCTTAATCTCATCCGCCCACCTAACTTTCTGCCGCCCCTTGCTGCGCTTGCCTTCTCATGGAATCCACTCCGTTACCCTTAAGGATCAGCAGTTATCATGTCTTCGCATTACATGCCCTGCCAAAGCCCACTTCTTCCTCTTGATTACAACTAGGATGTCATTAACCCGCATTTGTTCTCTCACCCACTCCGCCCGCTTCCGATCTCTTAACGTTACACTTATCATTTTTCTTTCCATAGCTCACTGCGCTGTCCTTAACTCAAGCTGAATCTTCTTTGTTAGCCTCCACGTTTCAGCCCCATAGGTGAGTACCGGTAAGATACAGCTGTTGTATACTTTTATCTTGAGGGATATTGGTACACTGCCATTCATGAGCATGAATGCATGTCATCATATGTGGCTGCCCATTACCACAAGACCTGTGGACTGTTATGTTGTTTACACTAAACAATATAATCCTGCATGAAGCCAAAAAGGAGGCCAAGAGCTGGTGCCCCTAATCTGTATTTGGCCATTAACACTTTTTTTTTTTGCTTTAGAAGCTATATATTGCACTATATGCTATATGACAGGGTTAATAAGAGAGATATGATAGAGGCCTCTGCCCTGCCATGGGCGCAGGCAGGCTGATGATGATGATACTGAGATCTTTGTGTTCTCGTCTTGCTTATACCATAGTTCTTCCCTTTCGTGACTACATCTATTTTTGGCGTTCTGGTAGGTTGATGCAAGGAGTGTTGTTTGGGTACTCTGGTTAGTTTCTTCCCTTGCCTAAAATTTTGTAAACACTCATTGTTAATGTTCAGGCAGCTTTCCAATCTGCGTTCATCTTTTCTCCAAATTCATTCTTTCTTCTTTTTTTGTATGCATATGTTATACTCACTTTTGAAGCCATTTTCTGTGTACATGCTGCTTCTCTGACCTGCCTGCCCATCACTGTGTGCTCAGCCGGAGAGAGTGAAAATAACAAATGCATATAACCTAATACTATTATTATTATAACCCTGCAATCCAAGGTGGCTAGAAAAGGCCTTCTCTAAGACTTCCATGCATCTTTTCAACGAGTACTTAATTTCTAAACTGCTCTGTAGAAGAATGGTGTTCTGCAAGTATGTATGTGACAAGGAGAAAACAGGTTGAGGTATAGCAGCCTGCAAGCTACCTACAGAATGCAGCAAGTTGTAAGCACTCTCGTGATACGGGAAACGGAAGAATGTATAGGTAAATATGGCCCTAATGCAGTACACTCTACAGCTATAACATGGAAATGGTTGCAAATTTTAATACTATGAGGCAGCAACTGACCTGAGTAGCTGACTATTTTGTACCACTTGGTCCTGTTACAGTAGGAGTGAGTGAATGTTAAACCTGAAGTAAAAACATTTACTCAATTCATTAAAATATTTAATGTCAGAAATTGTTAAGCATTTTGTCCATGTTTGTCATCTCTCTGTCATCCTTTTCCTCTCGTACTAAAGATATGAATATTTAATTTTGTACACAACAATGCATGAAATATGGTAGTGGCTAAGAGACTGAAATTTGGGTACTGTCAAGCAAAGCTGCTGGTGAAGACTATACTGATCTTTCCATTCTGCAGCAAAAGTCGCAAGCTGCAGGCTAAGTCCTAACATTTCAATTCTGACTAAACATTTATCTAGTCAAAGCAGCAGACAGGAAAACTCCTTGTTGTTATGCTCCCTCCTGCTTTGTGAAAATCCGCAAGCTGACGTACAGATCATCAGAAAAAAAAAAAAAGAAACAAGTGCAGGAAAGCATAGCTGTGTTGATCAAAGATCAGCAGTGAAGCAGCTATGAGGATTTACCAATGTTATAAGCTGTGATATGAAACGAGAAAAAGACCAGAAGATAAAAAGAATCACTACTCTATTTTCACACTGAGAGTACATACATTGCACATGTGACTGAACAGATAATTAAATATACCTGTATAGGTAATACACTACTGCTAGTGTCACAACCATAATGTGTTCTCTCTATATAAAGGGTGTTTAACAAGACTTTACACAATTTTTAAAAATAGGCTTTTTGAGTAAGGAGAACGCTTTTTTGGCATAGCATTGTCAGCAGTGTAGTACATCAGAATACAGCTAAGAGGTGATAATTATAAGGATGGTACACTAATATTGAATAGTTAACTTTTTAACTATTACTGCTAGGATTCTTAATTATTGAGAGGCGTGTAGCCCGCCGTAAGTTACAGACATATCAGTTTTTAGAATTTCTAAAATGGGGTTATGCTTGGCTCTGTGGCTCAACAAATTCTGGCTACATTGTGCCAAAATACATGAAATTTGGAGAAGCTTGCGGGCAAAGCAACCTCTCCAGTACACGTAACTCATCAAAATAGCCAAAATTTGTTAGGCCCCAGCGATAAGGGTAAGCGTGTTTTCGAAATTCTGAAAACTAATATGGATATTACTCATGGCGGGCTACAAGCCTCTCAATAATTAAGGAGCCTAAAAATAATAGCTAAAAATTAACTACTGAATATTGGTTAACCAGCCTTCTACTTAGCCCATTTAAGCTGCATTCTGATGTAACACACCACTGACAATGCTACGCTGAAAAAAGCTCCCTTTTAACTCAAAAAGCCTATTTTTAAAAACTGTGTAAAGCCTTAGGTGAAACACGCTGTACATACATAACGCAGAGTAAACTCCTTCCCTTATACCAAGCACTTTTCAGTAAGACAAATGTGCAACTTTAAGTGCTCATTTACGTAGATCAGTTGTTTTTTTTACTGCAAACTAGACTCAGTCATTGAGTTTAATTACCTTGATCTTGTAACGTGCATTGTTCACTTCGTTTCCCTGTGGGTATCCCAGCAGCCTTTGCAAGCTTTTGTTCACATTCTTGCAACATTAATGATGTTAGCTTTATGACTAAAGGAAGCTTAAAATTCCCTTTGGTATAACCTTGGTTTCATTGGCTTTCTCCGATTTCTTGTTTCATACATGTGAATCAAATGAAGAAAGATAGCCTGAAAAAGTTCTTTGCCCAAGAGATATTAAGAAGGAGGTGATGGACAATATGAGGCAAATAGAAAAAGAACATGTGCCTAAATTTAAAATGTCTGCATTGAGTACGTTATTCTACATACAAAGAAGATGATGTCAGTTTCAATTTCTGTATTCTTAAAATACAAAAAAAAAGTACAAGTATTTGTCAGGCACAAACACTCACTTTCTGATGCGATGTGATATCTTACCATGCTACCAACTGATCTGATACCCGATACTGTCAGCTCTGCGAAACTAGCCTAGACATGAAGCAATTCCACTTAATGCTGCTGGTCCCCGCACAGAGTTTTTAACCCAGCCCTCTGGTCCGCATCTCAAGGCCCATCAGCCAACGACAGAAGATCTGACCTTTGACAGAATCCTCCCACACTCCTGCCTAGCCCATCAGGTATCCATTTGAGTATCTCTTATCTCCACAATCTGAAAGTCTGAGCAAAGTTTCTTTAATAAAAATATAAAATATTTTTGGTCACAGAAAAGCTACTCTGCTCTTGTTTGTCACCAATGACAAAGCATGTTCCAGCTGTTTGCTGCATTAAGAAAAGGAATCTGCTAGTTGTTTGCCAAAAATATGGAAACAATGAGTTTAAAACATACAAAGTATAATTCCAATCCTGCACACAGTAACACAGTAAACTGTCATCAGCTTTTTTCTCTTTTTTTTTTTTCTGGGAAGGCAAGACATGTTCTGAAGAAAATGAAGTCGACACTTTTGGTAAGCACTGGTGTTTCAACGCCAGATGGAGTGTATTTTGCGTGCTTATGAGAAAATTATTCTAATGTGAACTGTCTCAGTCTTTCCAGCTGTATTTTTGAAGTGGTTTTTCCAAGGTAATCCAAGGTTTTTCCAAAGTATATATATATATATATATATATATATATATATATATATATATATATATATATATATATATATATATATATATATATATAACAAGTGAGGAAGGTTACACATGAGAAAAATTCCTGTAAAATTATGAACATTTGATACAGCAATGAAAATGATAATGCTACAGCCTTCCAGTTATTAACATAACCATTAATATTTTAAGAATAAAGCACATGCTGTACCTTTTAAATGCCGCACTTGTGAAATGCAGAAGTATAGTTGTATTAGGATATTTCCAAAGAGGAGTACCAGAGAAAATAAAACAAGCACTTTTTACACGGTCCGAGCTTTGTGTAGAGAAAGCTACATACCTCCTGACATTTCATAACAAACTGCTGTGTTTTGAATACAAACAGCCACCTCATTTCTTATGGTTGTTATATTAAGTACTTGCTGTTCAGTACAGCCTTTTGCAACTGCCTCGGTATTAAGACATAATAAAACAGAGTACCTTCATGGCAGCCCAGATATGCTAACAGGTCCAGCCTATAAAAACCAGATATCTTTCTGAATAACAGTGTCTCTGCTTTGGCACTGTTAGATAACAGAAGTGATAAAAGGACAGCATGACAAAGTAAAGCAAGTAAGTGAACGGTTGTTTCATAAGCATCTTACTGAGCTCAAAATGTCAATAGCTTCAGCAAAAACAACCTCTACGAACACAACACACAGGTCCAAAAAGTTGCACAGCACCGTACAGTGCGAATGCTGACACGGTGACACAAACATAAAAAGACCAGCATGCTATGCAAAGCATGCAACAAGCCCAACTCAAACAAAGGTGCAAGTGTCATGCTGAGCCCAAAGTGGTCCCAATGTCACACAAAATGCAAAGTGCACCAGTCTCCAGCCAGCCAGTACAAAGTAAGTGCCAAATGGAAACTAAAGAAAGTAAAGAAAGACAGAAAAGAATGCAGGCAGAGAATTGAAACAAGGCCCCAAAAGGCCTACTTACTAGAACGGGCGGGGGGTTAATCCTGAAATACTATACGGGGCAGAGCAGGAAGGAAGGAGGGCAAAGAAAGATGGGTGAAGAAGAAAAAGAAAAAGGACAAAAGAAGAACAAATGAATCACTTCTACCAAAATGCAGTTCTGTACCCGCCAAAGACTCCATTCTGCTTTGAACTTTCAAGGTTCTATGCGACAAAATGCTCCTACGGCTCTTACACATGCATATTGTACGACATCACAACCAGGCAACGGGTTTGACCAAAATGATGAGGCTTGTAAACCATCCATGCTAGCTAATACCATGTGTAGCTTTGCTTACTACTTGCTGTTCTGACTCAGGAAACAGCATGTCAGCACAGATTACTAAGATCGACGATGTTGAAAAGGGCCAAAAAAAAAAGTTTTTTTCCTGAAGTAGTAATGGTTTAAAATTAACATGTAATGTAGGAAGCAAGTTAAACCTTATAAGTTATAACTCAAAGAGTCATGCGACAAGTTAGTACTCGTTGTGTATTTAAGAGAGGTCCCATGGCTGCAAGCTGCAGCAGTTTTCATGGATAAACTAGGAAGCGTCATGTACAAGCTAATGACAAGAGTTGAGCAAATTTTATGGTTTTAATATCCTAGACAATCAACGAAAAGCAGCACACAGTCATATATGAGAAAGAAGCTATCTAGAGGAACAGCAAAGCATAAAGTACTCAACAAAAACCACACAGGCAATCAAGAAGTGTAATCAGCTAAATGGTAAGTATAGCTGTAGCAAATTCATCAAAGTGATGACAGTCACCTGCTTATTCACCCATTGCTAATGACTGATATAACACTTTACCCAAAATCATTCAATGTTTGTGAACATCTTCAAAAAGAAAATGCAATCGGAGAATTGTTCGCGACAATAATTGTAAAGCACAGAAAAGTAAATTGTGAAGGAACAAAATTCTTCCTCTAAAAATGCAGGCTGTATATAATTTATGGTCTGATACAAGTTTGTAAAACCACTCAGTCTGTCAAAACGAAACAAAAAGACGGCAGAAAAAGCAAAAAGGAGAGTTGAGTTGCTAGTGAGAACTCGCAAAGGTTCTTGTTACATCTGAATGGTTTGCTTGTTTCAGCATCAATGAATAACTGCCTCTCCAGCAGCATTTGCAGAGGCTTTAAAAGCAGGGGTTCTGATGCAGGGGCTTTATTCGCAATGTTTGCCCAACAGCAATAAAATAAAATAGAAGTTTGGCGCGACTGAGCAGAAAAAAAAAAACAATTGCCTGTGTATCTACTAATTGTACTGCAAATTAAGATGCTACAAAAGCATTCATTTAACTCTTTCTATTTCACAAAAATGAGTAAAAATGAGCGTTACTTTAGTATCATGTAGAAATTTTTTTTTTCTGTTCAAAATACTACCATTCCTACAAACTTGACAATCTTCCGTGTTAATTCAAATTTAAGCTTTCCTGTGTAATACAGGTGCTTGCTGACAGTATGTCAACAGTTTTTTTGTTAAACAACAACAAAAAAATGCTAGAAAAACCCCACTATGCTGCTAACATGGGCCGGTATTTTTTTTTCTGACCTTGGAGATTGGAAAGATAGGAGACGTAGCAGCAAGCATGACTGAGGGTTTAGATACAACAGTGCCCAACAGCTCATAAGCAGCACCTCGGAGTGTCACCCACACCACACAGTCACTGATGTCAGGGAGTTCGCTTAAAATAATCTCACTTTTTCTCTCTCAACGCAGCTCTACACTGCATTCTGGAGGGGAAACAGGGATTGAAAGTAAGCATTTCTGTGCAGTTCCAGGCAGTATTTTTCGTAGCTGTGGCACCCCCCCCCCCAAAAAAAAATGCAAAAAAATGTAACCAATAAAGGAACAAAATGACATGCCTCTTGTCAAGAGGTGTCAATAAATGTAAAAAAAATAAATAAATAAAAACATTATGCCGACACCCAAGTGCAGGTGTAAAGGGGGCATATATTAAGAGCAGACTCGTGCCAGCACCAGAAATTTTATGCAGCGGCTTGCAAACAGAAAACACACGGAGAGAATGAGATGTCGCTCGTAGTAATTAAACGGGCAGTCACGCGAACGGCGTGGTGTGGTGTTAGAAACAGCAACAATACCACCACTCACACGCTTGATGCATTCAAGGCATTTATTATCGAAAACAAGCAATTATTCAGTTCTTGCAACATTCAACAGAATAGAGGACTAACAGCAAAAGCCAATGCAATGCGAGCAGTTCATCTGCGTTAACGAGAACAGCGGACCTGCTAATAACAAACACGAAGTGACATAGTAACTGCCAGAACAAGCAAACAAAAAGATATAAGGTGCTTTGTGACGAAGAGAAAGCAGCAAGCAAAAACCAAGGTGCTGCTGACTAGTGAGCTCCATGATTTACAGCAAGAAATAACTCCTGCGGGCTTGCTGAGAACACTTATTGCACTGCAAAAGCAGACACGTGGCATTATGGCAGCTGCTTTACACACTACTCTGCTTATTTTGCATAGTAGAAGATAGAATGGCAGTATACGGAGTTGCACCACCAACAAAAAAAAAGCATGTGGAACAAGAAATGCCTAAACCCTGGGACCTTTTAAACTTTTCCTTTGTCACTTCATGTTCTCCTAGCAAGCTCATACCCAGTAGACTTCCCTGTTTCTTCACTCTTTCTTTCGAAGTCCTGCTTTAACATGTGCAATAGCTATCGCAATTTGCTTTTGCGGAGCAACAATAATTTCTGCACATTTATTATGGATCATAACTATGGCTTGTACAAGCAAACATTAAGATTTCAAGCCTGCTACATATTGGAAAAATGTGTAAAATTGATATTGGAGCAACTACCCATAATGCAGGTCAGAGTGGTCTACTTTTAGCAGCTAACAATGCATTTAAGCATTAAGGCACCTGTGGTGAGCTAAACAACACCATAGCCTAGCTTACAGAACTGAACATCCAGCTTGTGAAAGCAACAATGCATTGCGGCTTCATGATAAAATACATTTCTGCCACAGCAATAAGCGCGCAATAAAAATAATGTTCAGCTTTGCTGTGCTGGCTTGAGTGGGCTGTAGAATTCAACACATTCAATGTACACCACTAGACATTTCATTCTTCCCTGTTAGTATTTGACTGAGACTTTAGAGCGGTCACCTTGCCGGCCCTAAATTGGGCACTTCTTCAATGACTTGGCACACTTGACAACAGCACAGTAATCACACTGTCTAGTGAACTTGCTGTGATTTTTATACCTCAAGCTCAGCATGGCACAAATAGATCAGTTATCACCAAACAGCGTGAACACGTATAACTTAAAAAATGCCTCGACGCAAGATTCCCTGCTGTAAGCTAGAAGCCATGCAAGAAACAAGGCTTCCGACACAGAACAGATGTCAAGAACATGCACTCGAAAGTAAACAGATTTTAAACTACAGAAACAAGGAAACCAAGATGAGGGCACCTAGAAAACGTCGTGCAAATATAGCACGTGACCTAACCCTGTACTGAACTGTGCTCATATTAAAGGCAGTATTTTTAAGAAGGCTCCAAGGAAGCAAGTTTGCCAAGGCAGGCATCTTAACTAATTTCATCTCGAATTTTGACAAAGCTCTTTTCTTAAGAGATAATTATTACAGACAAAAAATCTGCACTGTTCTGAAAAAGATAAAAAGGCCCTAACCCACATGGAATGTACTATCATCGTCAAATGAAACGCAAACTAAATAACTGCAACCTGAATACAAGAACACAAAAATTTTAGCTACTGGAGAAGATATAGAGGTGGGCTCCATAAAAACTTCCACGTGATGGTCTTGATGTTATCAAGGTAAAAATAAGTGGGCTTGTCCTCGATCTCCCTCACCTAAAATTGCCTCATTCTGCTGCTCTCATTTTGATTTTCTTGTTTGCGCTTCATCTGGTGCTGATAGTACATCTGAACCTTTATGGGCAGCTCTGCTTCGTATAAAAGCAGATAGTCTACATGTGAGGCCCTGCCTGGAAACATCTTACTCTGACTTTTGCAAACATTTTAATGTGATGCTGCAAGGAAATCGCGTAAACTAAACGATGCTGTCTTGATGAATGCTACTACAGGAAGGAGCCAATGCTGCATTCACAGCCATTAAACTACTACCTAAGGTGCCCCAGTTTTTGCGAAACCAACAAAACAACAAGCATGGAGCGACAACACAAACAAAACAGTGCTGCCTGTGACACATACAAAAGAAGAAAAGGTTCGTACTTCCGACTTGGTTCACGTCCAACCAAAACGGGCATATATTAACAAGCTGAACGGTCATGCAGCAGTGCCAATGCTTCAGAGGGTGTGAAATGGTCAGATGGCAATGAAACAATCAATAAAGGAAAATTTAGGGATCCCAAATATATGGCACTTTCCTTTCAGCAAGAAACTCGAACACAATCAGCTTTCAGACCGTCCCTCTGGTTTGTCTTGTGAGAATTATGAGGTAGTACGTGTATAAGTTGGTACCATGGCCACAAGCCATTAAGTTGCTAATGAAGAACTATGCTTTACTCAACCCCAAGCAATAAAATTAACAGGAAGTGAGCAGACATCTTTAAAATGGGTGTAAGAATAATTTTCCAATTTATCTCAACATCAATGATCGATTGCTTTTTGAGACCTGATGGAGAAACACTAAGCACTAAGCCATAGTTAAATCATACTACTTTTTGTATGTTCTGACATTTATTAACCCATTCATTACCACATATGACACCAGTGCCCGGTTCTTCCTTAATAGAGATGCCGCCCTCAGATACATATAACTAATTTCACCAAAGGACAGCATAAAGGATGTGGAATGGCAAGCGCTGAGATTCCAAAAATTATTCTCACTACCCACTTGAATCTGGCCACCAGTGGTACTTCATAGTCTTCTAAAGCCCTTGAGAGACCACCCTTTTTTAGTAGTTACAGCTCTGGAGATTTATGACACAGTGCTCAGTAGCGTTGTTATTCATAAGAATTACGATCATGTAAAACAAAAGAAACCCCTCTAGATTCTACTCCCTCGCCCACAGCGAAACCTGCATTTTTGACCAGCTTTTTTTATTTTCCCTTTTGCAACAGTGCTCAACTTGATGTAACGCCCCTACCAAACTGCAGTTTCAGCCACTCTGAACTTCACAGTCTCATCGCATGAACCGCATGCACTCTATAATTTAGCGCACACTTCCCTATACCCGAGACATCAGGACAACACTGCACACACATGACAGGCAAAGAAAAAAAAATAATGGGCACAATGCAATGCAATGTGGCTGACTTCTAGCAATTCAAAGTGAGTCTTCGAAAGATTCTTGGCACAGTTACTGCCATGCACATCTTCTTTGTGCGCTCGGAGCTCATGCCGTGTTGTATAATGACCCATTACGGCAGCCATCCTAATGTAGTCGGATCTGAATTAACTGAACTACCGTATTTACTCGATTCTAAGCACCCCCTTTTTTTCACGATCGCGATGCCCAAAGTGAGAGGGGGTGCTTAGATTCGAAAAATCTAAACTGCTACTTTGCAATGCAATGCAATGTGGCTGACTTCTAGCAATTCAAAGTGAGTCTTCGAAAGATGCTTGGCACAGTTACTGCCATGCACATCTTCTTCGTGCACTCGGAGCTCATGCCGTGTTGTATAATGACCCATTATGGCAGCCATTCTAATGTAGTCGGATCTGAATTAACTGAACGATAAGTATGAAATTTCTTCAGACATGAAGTATTTGGGGTGAGTGCTTTTTCTTGAGGAAAAGAAAAAATAAAGAGTAGAGAGGGGAGGAAAAGGCATTCAACAGGCGAAACCGAATATCCTCCAAACTACATCCCATTCTGTCCCTGATGAGTGCTGGCAGCCCTTGTCCAATCCTTGTTAAGAGGCATAGCGGCCTCACTGAACCATGCATCATCACAGAGGCTGTGCTGGGGCACCATTGGTGCAGAAGCTGAGCTGAGTGCCCAGCTCGGAGGCGTACTGAAAGATTACCTCACACGGTGGCGGCGCACTGCGGTAGCTGGGAACTATCTTGAAGGTGACGCTGCCACGTGCGTCCCTCTGCGTGAAAAACAACAAGAAAAGACGCAACTGTGAGCGTGCCGCAAAAATAAACGAAACAATGGTTGTGTCAGTGGTTACTGCGGCACTAGCTGTAAAAGAACACAAAAGCAAGAGCCGTTCTAATCACATCAGTGTCAAAAATCTGGCAGTCTTTTCCAGCAGACAGCTTTCAGTGCACATATCACTCGAGAGCTCTAGCAGCAATCAAATACAAGACTTTTGTTTTTTTTAGCTATACAAAAAAGAAGAAAATAGTCACCAGAAACACAGACTAAAGATAAGCGAGATAATGAAGTTGTCAGCATACTAACAGTAGGGAGTCTTAGTATAACGTATGCATACATATGCTAAAAAATAGTGTGCTTCATAGTGCGCTTATGCCAGATGCTGTTTCTCGATTTTAGAGTGCATGGCTCTTCAGTATGCTAAAATATTGTTCCCAACATGACAGCATGCTTTGAGGAAGAACCCCTTGCTCCAGGATAAAATCGTTGCCGTTAGTGTGTTTTTCAGAAGGCTCACTGACCCTAAACGGGACATTGGGCTTTCACTTTGTTTCATCTGTCCTATAAGAAAACTTATGAGCGAGAAATGTGTTGTATTTTTTATTCAGAGCGGTGTTTCTGCCACTCATAGGCTTAGCAAGGATGAGTAAAGGCAGCGTGCAATGACCTCTGGCATACCAATCATGAAGACGGTTCGGTTTGGTTTTATGGGGTTTAACATCCCAAAGCAACTCGGCCTATGAGACACTGCACTGGAGGGCTTCGGACAATTTGGACACCCTGGGGCTCTTTAATGTGCACTGACACTGCCCAGCACATGGGCCTCTAGAATTTTCCCCCAGCGAAAAATAACCGCTGCGGCCGCGATAGAGCCCACATCTTTCCGGTCAACAGCCGAGCACTATAACTACTGAGCCAACACGGCAGCCAATCACGAAGAGTAAGAGTGTTGCTTAGTGGGGCACACAGCACTGAACTGGCACAGGTTTGCAAGTTGCTGTATAGCATGGTGCATGGCATGGCCTTCTGATGCACCCCCCCCCCCCCCCCCCCCCCTTTATATTTTACTTTTCAGAGGGCATATTTTAAGACATCCGAATTTCATCTCTTGAAACATTTCGAGATAAGCCCTGATGAACACACTGTCGTACCTACTGAAGTTCATCAAGTGACACAAAAACTTCCAACTTAAATGATACTGCATGACATGTGAGGGTTCACTGTATTGGTGGCACTCTGTAACTCTTGAGTAAATTTTGAGAACTGTATCTGAGACTGCACCCAGAGGCAACCCACAATTTGTGAAACTCGAATTGTAGATATATAAGCATGACACTTTGAAATCTGTGGTTCATGAAGAATTTTCACACTGAATTTCAATCTTCTTCTGCAGTACAGCTATCTAAATTTTCATGTCATGCTTATTGGTGAGTTCTGAATTTCATATGTACTAGATTATCTACATTCCAGTACAGCAGCAGAATGACAATGATGTTGTCACATGACGGTGACAATGCTGTGAACAGACAGACAGACTAATGTGGCACGGGAATGAGCTATTCATTGGGCTCATTTGGACACACAAAGAATTTAACTTGATGTGGGAGATAACAAGTGTACTGGGCAGCAGTCATCAGTCGTCAAAGAACAGAATCCCCACCACTTTAGGCTCCCCTCAGTTTAAAGCCAGCATAGAACATTCGAGATAAGGGGCATAAAAGAATGACAGTCATTGCCAGTCATCTCGAACAACAAGCAAACAGCACAGCATGACTACGGCTTTTCAACAGTGCTCTGGTGCCTTCTTGCCTAGCACAAAAAGTGATAAGCCCATGCTCCTCTTTTCGCAGCAATTAAACTGATCTAAAAAAATCACCTCACCCTTTAGCCTCAATATGTATAGTACCACTTGACTTGCCAAAGTAGGCACTGAGCCACTGACCACTCGAACTTTCGCTCAATCATTCACACCCCGTACCAGATAACAATGGAACCACATTCTTATATACCTGATCATTATTAGAAATACTCTACTTTCTCGAGAGCCTTTCAGTAACATTGCATTTTCTGGTTTAACATTTGTACATTTATGTACACTGCATTCTTTTTTTTTTCTCAATGTCGGTCATTGTATTTTCTTTTCCTTTGGCTCCATTACTCCTCTGTAATGCTTTTTACCCTGAGGGGTAAAACAAATTTTCAAAAACAACAAGATATAAAAAATTCAGGGGAGCACTTTGTTGACCTAAAAGGCGGTGAGGCGAAAGCCTTAAGCGCAGTGTTGCTGCTTGTGTCACTGATGTGTGGTTAAGATGTTAAGCTTCGCCTCTTAAGAGTGGAACGCGACAGCGTCTTGCAACACTGTCAGGGAGTCCGCAGAACGCCATCACCCGTTCGGCTCTATGCCTTACTTGTCGGTAAATTGGTTAGTGAGGGAAGGAAATGTATCTGTCTGGCATACCTCGGTGGACACCTGAACCTCACCATAAGGGAAGGGAGGAAGATGGGAGTGAACGAAGGCACCATATTCACTAGAGGCGCCTTTGTTCATTCCAAACCATCAAGCTGGCATGGCGGAGTGGTTAGCGTGCTCGTCTCGCACTCTGTAGGCCCTAGTTTGATTCCCCAACTCGACCAATTTCCTACTCGGTTTTGTTTATCATTCTGGTCTGACTAGAGAATTAGGTTAATTAGGCTAAACTCAGTCCCGCTAACTTGGAGCCTCACTATACCATCCCTTTAATTGGTTGCACGGTTACTCGCCAAAGTACAATTGGGCCCGTTTGAAATTCGTGCACTGTGACATCATGACCATTTCGACCAATTGAAAAGTGTGACATTTCTGTCGACAACTCCTGCTTACAACGATGAGGCATTAAAGGCTTCCGCCTTAAAAATGCTGATCTATCTTACTGCCAAGGATGGGTTTGGGCACAAAAACATTTGTGGCAAGCAGTTGGACACCATTTGGTGTTGCAAAGATGGTTTACCGAAAACTGCCTGACACACAACACGAAACTATACGTCACTACGCTAGTTGTTACATTCTTCTTTTAGCATTTTTTAAACACCACATTCTGCCTCTTTATCAATAAATATGATCTATGCATTTCCTTTCTGTAACAGGTACACTCAGCTACCAGAAAAGGTGGTACAAAATAAACAAGTACAGGATTTACCCTCTAAAGGACGCATTTCTGTTGGAAAGTGGTACCAAAATGGTTTTTTATTATGTGTGCTGCCATCTGTCGACAAGCCAAAAAAATGCTTTGGATGAGACCTACTTGTCTTAGACTGGATATGACTGCAGACAGCACACAACAGGCTGGACTTGTCATAAGCCAGAAATGACAGTCGGCTTATGACGAGCCTGGCCTGTCCAAGTCCAATACGGGGTTAAAGAAATAATAAATGATACATTAAACAGTAGTAAAGAAACCCAAACTATTTTTTTACTTCTGTAACACTGTAGAATGACAAAAGTTGAACACTTACGAGCATTCTCTGCAAGCTTTCTACTGTTTGGTTAGCAACGCTGATGCCGTTGATTTCGCGTATTTCGTCCCCGACGTGTAGCGTGGCTGTAAGAAAGGAGAACAAGAGACCAATGACCATCGCGAGCAGTGAACAGCAGTTTTTTCAAGAACACTTTCCGATTCTCGGCGCTATTGACAGAGGAATGAGCCATGGCTCATTGATCACATCACAACTGCTAACAGGTGCCAGTGGAAAAAGCAGGTCCCACTAAGCGTTTCTGACTCCTTGTAGTGGAGCCAAGCAAAACTGGGAGACTCATATAAGATAGAAAAAAAAAAAAAGCCTGCCAAATTTCTTCATGTTTCTGTCTATCATGATATGGATACTTTAAGCACATACTTGCTCTCTTTCTCATATGCAAACACACGTATGCACAAGAACGTCAGGCTGAGTGTTGTACAAGGCTGTCTGCATTAATAAAGAAATCAAGATTGATAAAAGACTTATTTTTTTGCAAACAGAGTTCTTCTCTCACCTTGCCTATGAATCATGCCTCCATGCATGATGCGAGCCACAATACATCGTCCATCCTCGTCCAACTTGAGGGTGATACCCTGCAAGCAAGCAGAACGAAACACATGGCAGACCTTCACATGTGCTGCAAAGCTTCAACCCTTCCTGAGAAAACACAAAAAAAATACCACCTTGTGGTGAAAAAATTGTACAGAGATTTGAAGTGGCAAAAGGTAAGATCATATGAAGCAATAATCTACAAGGAATAAACAAACGAGCCATTAATTACAATCTAATTAATAGGTAAAATAGAAGAATAATCTAAGAATAGGTAAAATAGAAACCTAGAGCCAAGATAAAGCCTCTGCACTGATCAAGTGAACAGGAAACCTTCTTGCTTTTATTTTACATGTAAGTGCACCTTACTGACATAAAAAATAACAAGAACATTCAAGTAGTTATTAGGCAATTTTAACACAATAATTTTTTTATCACACACATCAACCCCAATAGCTATGCTGTTAAACCCAGAGGAAGTGCTATATATCCTCAATGCTGTCTAGGGAAACAGAAGCTACACTGTGCTCAAGCAAAGGAAAACTTACTACCTTTAAGCTTTTTCTGGCTGCTTGCATCCTCATTTTGTTCTGCTCAAGCACACTGCACATTATGGTCCACTAGACATTTTACACTTTTGAATTGAACAACCAACATCCTCTCACATGATATCTATGCAATCTCTTTCCCCATATAGTTCCTCCCTACCCACCAGTTACACTGACACTGTTAGCCAGCATCATGCTGACAATGCTTTGGATGCAGTGCACCCAATTTGGGCAACAGAAACAATGGTCTCTTTGGCAGGCACTACTGCAGCATGCTCCTTGCTACAAGTGTCCGGCACGCTTGATTACAATTACCTTACCACGGCAGCGAAGCTAAAGCATCGAGAATTCCACTTCTGTAAATGAGTTCAAAGTCAGTTTTTTTGTGAGTTATATGACACCCTGCTTTTCTGCCAAAAGGTGATTTCATAAACTACAGGTAGTCAAAACTTGCCCCACGCCATACAGGGACCAGTAAGGGGGGACAGGGTCTGCAGAGCACACGCACCATGGGCTCATCGGTATTCTTCTGGAACTGGACGAGGCGTACGCGGGTGACCTGCTCCATGTCGCCAGCCTCGCTACCACCTGCCTCCTGGTTGCCGTTGAGGAACGGTGTCAGCGGTGGCGGTGTCACCCTAATCGCCTCCTCACTGTACACCTCGTGTGCCACCACATCGTGGGCCTGGAGCAATGCCTGTGGAAAGGAACGAAAAGAAGGAAGCAAGGTCTATTATTTAATGGAATGCTGCAACACTGTCTACTACGCAAAGAAATGCCTGTAGGAAGCCTTCAGCATGCTTTGAAGAGTGAAATTACATGAAGCAGAAGCGAACTTTGCAATGGAAGTCAACATGCATCTCTTTAATTCTTTAATTCTCAGTAAGTCTTTAATTCTCTGCACATCAGCATGTTAGAACCACCTTCCTGAATTGACAACCAGCATTCAAGACAACCTGCTTTTCTGTAACAGTTTAGCTGACATTGTATACTAAGCCTCCCAAAAAATGTGTTGATTGCGCTTTATTACCTTAGCTTATTCTTTTGATTATACACTCATTTCTTCTCTGACAAACTGCACAGGATCAAATGTAAACAGAAAGAACTGTGGTCAACTCTTTTCTTACAAAACAAATACCAATACCACTATTAAAGAGAGATCTGGAGACCTATATGATCTGTCATCTCTACGTGACGTATTCAATTCAGTATTCCTTTATGCTCCAGATCACCTTTGGCAACAAATCACAGAAACAGAGTTAAAAACGTCATTACTACCAAGCAATATTAATTCAGCCTTTCTACTAGAAATAACAGCAGATGAATTCAATATACTAGTAGTGACTATTCCAGACAACAAGCCTGCTGGATACGACAAAAAAGACCCAGAGCCATAAACGACAATATAAACAAACTTAGTCATATTATTTCATTAATACTGAACGACACTTTATATATGGGACAGTTTCTAGGAAACATGAAGACCTCAGTTGTACGTCCTATATACAAGAGAGGTGCGAAAAATGATAATAAATATATAAAAATAAAAAGACATATAGCTATTTTGCCAGTACTACCTCACTTAATAGATAGATATGTTACAAATATCACAGGCAAATTCTGCGACAAATATTCTTCGATTTCAGCGACACATATGGCTTCAGGAAAAATAAGAGCACTACCGCTCTATGGTACTAGCACAATATTGGCGGCTCCAATTTCAAGAATTTAGGAAGTGTAGAAATAAAATAATTTTGGTTGCATGAAATCTAGCAGCCAGCTTGGTTCTCAGTTTCATGAGTAGTGTGTTTAAGTGCAATGTTTCTTCCCAAGTTGTTTATATTTGTGTTCAGTACGTACCATAGTGGTCAAAAGTTTCCAGGATGGGCGAAAGTTAATTTAGGTGCACTGATGCAGTGTACACTGGTGCAACATGTCACTTCATTTCACTACTGCACACCAAGAAGGGTGAGTCTGAATTTCACTGCCACAAGCATGGATGGAAGCCAATGCTTTGTTAAGCCAATGTGTACGCATGGTGTACGCATGGAAGCCATGCAATGTGTACGCATGGAAGTCAATGTGTACGCATGGAAGTCAATGTGTACGCATGGTGGAGACTTCCGTCCCCGATAGTGAATTTCACAATTTATCTTGGTCACTGCAGCAATTGGCAATCTTTCTCTGCGAAAAAATTTCTGAGCACAAAATCATGCTGTATTCCAGAACCATACTCATAAATTATGAACATAACATCAGCATAGCAGTCAACATTCTTAACGTTAACTAGATAAAAGTTTGCATGGCTGGTATCCACAAAACATGCTCTGTAAGTGGCCAGGCATTTCTTAACTCTTGAAGCAAGCACTTTTTAACAGGAACAAGGCAGCCAGCAAAGCCATTGCCAACTACTTTTTGTAGCCATCAAACCTGTGTACCGCTGGTACAGCCAAAATGTGCTTCAGAAGGCACACAAACTTCGGTAAATGTCACAATTCAGTTGTAAACGATATGGCTCTGAAGCTTAAGTCACAAGTGACAAGGGAATGGCTGTGGTTTGGTTAATGGGGTTTCACGTCCCGGAGCGACTCAGGCTATAACGGACGACGAGAATGGAGTATTGTGTGCTCTAGGCAGAAAGCGAACTACATCGAAATACAAATGACAGATCTGTGACGTCTTGGGAGGAGTTTCTTTTTGACACCGTAGTGTTTCATGGCCAGGTCTTTGCAGTGCAACACACTGTCAGTGAAACATTAAGTAAACAATGTCATAAATACCCGCAAAGTAATACCAACGGCCGTCGTTTCCATACAGGGCATGTAAAGGCAGCTTATATTTTCAGTAAATTAAAACTAACCAAAATCAGCCCGGTGGTCTCGCCTCCTGTCAGCCGAGGAGCGGAAAAAATTGCCTGCGAGAGGGTCGCTCGGCGTAATAACGCCGGCAAGACGTTTTTAGCAACATTTTTCCCCGTTGGACAGGTATGCCCATCAAGGAAGCAAGAACCAAGGTGACGCCCAAAGTCAAACATTAAGTAAAGAAACGACCACGATCTGTAAGTATGTGCTGCGCAGCAGAGTCGCTTCGACAACTAAACTATCGGCTGTGCCGACAGTATTAGTTTGCAAGCGCGATCCGTCCGAGACTTTGAAGCTCTGATCTTGCCGCAATCAAACAAACCTCGAAAGAAGTCGGAAATGCTGGCGCTGAAACCGATACCCGCCAATATAATAAACTACGCGCACCAGGAAAATAGATGCCATCCTACCTCGGTCTGTCAATGAGCGGCGGCACAGATGGTATCCAACGCAGCTATGCCGGCTACTTGCGATGAGCCCACTACAAGACCAACTACGGCAAATTATTTATTAGCAAGATAAAATCAAATACGAAGCTTTCGGCCACACATTTACACACCCTACACTTGCTAAAACGCGAATTCCACTTGGCAGTCAGTAGAAGAGACAAGCACAGCAAATTACTGCAGCACGCGAACTGAACTTGACTTGTATTGGATCGGCTAGCTAGCCGACTCTCCATAGGCTCCGGCACATGGTTGCGAGACTGAAACATAATTCTTCTAAATACAGTGCACGGCCGCCTTGTTTCGATTTCGAGAGCGCGGTTGAATTCAAACGCACTGCTTCTTGGTTTGAAAAGACTGGTGGCAACGACGGCAGATCGCATGCCCAAGTTTCTTTCTGTTTTCCGTCTACGGTACTGACTCTTTCATTTTTTATCGTGATCTAGACAGCCGACAATTTCAGTGAAAGCAATTATGCCAGCATCATCTTTGTCGCGAATAGAGAGCGAAAAAAAGAATTAAAACTACAACAGCTTTGAATGGTTTTATTGCGCTGGGAATTGCAACGTTGGGGAATTCAGCCTCACGTACTGGCCTTATCTCCCCCGCCATCCCAAGTTGCTGACCAAAGCATGGTGCTGGTCCAAAGAAATATGCGTAACGTGCTCACTCTATTCAATTCAACTCTGCGGCAACAGTTCAGAAATGCACAGAATTTAAACCAGCGTATGATGTATGGCTTTTTTTTATACCAGCTGTGTTATGTGTTTTCGATATTAGACGTTCCGGATTTTTTTTTTTTAAAGAACACTTTACATACAAAACAACATACACTTTAAACACATAAGCCTATATGGGAGCACAAAGGGCGTAAGCTGTCCTCTAGCGCATGCCCTTTTAGGGGCAGGCTATGCTGCCCAAGTCCCGGAGCAGATTTCTATAGAAACGGAGGCATATTCCCACTGCGAAGCGTATTAAATGGATGCAGTTAGCAACGGGAAGAGGCTTTTGGTTTAGTTTATTGGGGTTTAACGTCCCAAAGCGACTGAGGCTATGAGAGACGCCGTAGTGAAGGGCTCCGGAAATTTCGACCACCTGGGGTTCTTTAACGTGCACTGACATCGCACAGCACACGGGCCTCTGGAATTTCGCCTTCAAGAAATTCCAGCCGCCGCGGCCGGGATCGAACCCGCGTCTTTCGGGTCAGCAGCCGAGCGCCGTAACCACTGAGCCACCGCGGCGGTGAGAAGAGGCTTTTAAACGCGGCACTGGAGGTCTTGAAGTCAGCAAATAGAGTAGGTTGAAACGTCGGTTATAATAATCACAACTGCTAGAAGTTCGCACGTTTTGAAGAGGGAATTTGTTTCTGCTCTCAACCGAAAGTGTTACGTATTTTTAGGGAAGGAAATCTACCTCACAGCTTGGGCAGCGTGCCGCTAAGAGAGTGTGCGCTAGAGAACAGCTTAATGCCTTTTTACTGCTATATTGGCTAATCCGTGTTTATAAAATAGGCTACATGCAGCCAGGCAGACACAAACTGATATATAATTATCATTGCTAACCCAGTGATTAACGACAATTAATTAATTAACTTTTTATTCACTGCAGATAGTGGAGCACGTATAAAAACTCGGGGGCAGCCGTATTCGTAGACTATCCTATTTCGTGCTATTCAATTACGCATGCTAGCTTGAGCGCGGGACTCGCGGGAAACGCCTCCTCGATGTGACGCAGCTCTTGCGTGTGGCATCCGTCCGACGTCATGCATACATGCTACTGCATCGGATACTAGACTTGTAGGGGCGTGCGAGTGTTTGTAGGGGCGTGCGAGTGTTCGAAATTTTAGAATAGCGAATCGTATATCATCCCATTAGAATCGTTGAACGAATCAAATAGTGCTTGTTCAAAATTATTCAAAACTAATCGAATTTGTTGTGCAGTGTTCGGATAGTTATTGAATAACTGATACGAATTTCCAATAAGGCGCGCTGTAGTTTTCTACGACTACTTCCGAAATAGTGCCCACTCCAAGGCGCACATCGTATTAGCTCGCAATCGGACTTCGCGAGAGGTAGGGTTCAGCCCTGCGATGCCGCCCATTCGTAGCCGTTCATAATGCTAAAATGCGGCCTCCAAGACTGAATGATTAGGTAGAGCTCAAACCGGTTTGACGAACTAGCAAGCCGTGCCTTGATGCCTTCGGAGTCGACGACACATACATAGCAATCGTCCCTCTAATAAACCGAGATCGGGCGCTATAGTTTATTCGCTGTCCTCTCAGTCACCAACACATAATCTTCTTATACAGTACACGGACGTCTAGAATTTCGCCTCCATCGAAACTCGACCGCCGCGGCCGGGATCGAACTCGTGTCTTTCGGGTAAGCAGCCGAGCGCCGTAACCACTGAGCCACGTACCGCGGCGGCCCCAAGTATTTATAAGTTGTTACAGCGGTGATTTCTGAGTTAGCAATAAAGTACTTTGTGAAGATAGTTCAGAGTGACGCCCCTTGTCTCTCACCCTTATTTCTTTCTTTCTTTCTTTCTTTCTTTCTTTCTTTCTTTCTTTCTTTCTTTCTTTCTTTCTTTCTTTCTTTCTTTCTTTCTTTCTTTCTTTCTTTCTTTCTTTCTTTCTTTCTTTCTTTCTTTCTCTCTTTCTTTCTTTCTTTCTTTCTTTCTTTCTTTCCTTCCTTCCTTCCTTCCTTCCTTCCTTCCTTCCTTCCTTCCTTCTTTCTTTCTTTCTTTCTTTCCTTCTTTCTTTCTTTCTTTCCTTCCTTCCTTCCTTGCTTCTTTCTTTCTTTCTTTCTTTCTTTCTTCCTTTCTTTCTCTCTTTCTCTCTCTCTCTCTCTCCTCTCCTACCGTTGCGCAGCAAAGCTGTCCTCGACGAGATTGTGACGCGCGCTGCGCGTTTCACCATTGCTCAATATTCGCAGCTGCAATAACAGGGCGGCGCCATCTTTTCACGCCCCCGAGCACCGGCGGAGCGGTGTCACAGCAAAGCCACCTAGACTAGGTGGCTTTGGTCACAGGCGCCCTTTGCCGAAATGACTGCGTTAATTTCTTTCCGCTAGCTCGAGAGGGCTCGCTGAAGTCATTTCCGTGTGTACGTGGAAGACCACCCCCGAAGCATGTGATAGTGACATGAGTGCGTGTGTGTTGTGTGTAGGACATGGACAGCTTGTGCTACATGAGAGACGACTGCAAACCAGTGTTTGCGTGGACATCTGCATTGCCCGGGTTACTCTATGCAGCTCACTGCGTTGTGACAACGTCGCCTTCCATTTGCACTCTACCTCTTCTTTTCTCTCTCTTCTCCTTTCTCCCAGTGTGAAGTAGCAGGACATATTTCCACCGGCCGACCTCTCCGCCTTTCCTCTCTTTAAAGCTTCTCTCCCCCTCTTCCTTCGCGTCGTCATGTTTAATGGCAAAGCCATCGTTTCTGCACTCCATCGTGGCCGCTGTGGCCCGGAAATTTTTCTATTGGTAACGTGCGTTTAGTTCTCTAGGAGTACGTCAGATAAAATTCGCGCGCAAATAGCGTTGGCCTCATATTTGAAAACTGCTTTCGGATACTTCAAATGAGAAATAAGGTGGCGACACCGCTTTCGACGACATTTTTAATAAAATAGGCTATCAAAAGTATATGTTCTCAAATTTTCTAATAACCTCGTTTCCTTGTACTTTTCTAAACGCAGAAAGAAACCCGCTCGATATCAGAAAATAATTCCGGGGCACTTTGGCTCTCTAAAGTGCTGCAAGGCGAAAGCGTTTCCTGGCCACTGTTTGTTTTAATTTACTTTTTATTTTTCATATTTTGTTTTTATTTGTTTTTTGCTCCTTTTCTTAACTTTATTGATTTTATTTTTATTTTCACATCTTATTTTTATTTTGTCTTTATTTTTGTTTATTTTCTTATTTTATTTTTTATTTCCCTTTTCTTGACTTTACTCCTTTTATTTTATTTATGAAGCCCATGCATTCACTAGATGCGCCTTTATTCATGCTGGAACCTTGAGCCTTTTAAGCAGTGACGCCGAAAGGCGCGCGAATCTGCCGACGCGTCTGTCGACACTCCTGCGGACGCGTCTGTCGACACGGCTGCCGACGCGTCTGCTAACGACAGTATGAGGCATTAAAGGCTTTCGCCTTAATATTGTCGTCATTCAGGCTCGGAAGCGGACAATAGGTTCACGGCAGCTCACAGGCTCCCGTTATAATACATGGTGCATTGAAAAGCCTCGAAATGCGAGGCGGAGAATAAAAACGAAGCAGGCAGGAGAGGTCAGCCCAATAGATACCCGGTTTGCGATGCCGTACGCAGGGCACACAACGCGAGTGTAGAGAAAAAGAAGACGCGTCCAAGCTTACAACGATCGTGCACAGTCAAAGGCTTTCGGAAAAGCCAGCTGCCGTGAGGAAACAACGGTGTGTTTACAGACTTCCGATTCATGAGCGTTGAGGCCGGTTTTGAAGTGTCGAAACCCAGTTAGCCTGGAGCGCCAAAGGTCTGTTGTGTGTCCAGAACGAATCGGAAGAGAAAAGGGACATAACGGTAAAAGGCCATCCAGAAAACTTTCAAGTAAGTGCACCGGAAAGGTCAAGACTGCGACAACCAATCTAGAAACAGCAAAAGAAGAAAAAGAGAGCTGGTCATCCCTTACAGACTTTGTCCTCAAGTCATAAATAAAAATCCCGTAGTTCCTTCCGGTATGCTGCACGGCAAAACTCATGAAAACCTGAGATCGGTACTCCTTTGTCAATGAAACTTCAGCGGGGTATCGAGGGCTGTATGTATACTACCAGTGGCTGGTACATCACGATCCACACTTTGCTTTGGGTTAGCGCTAAGCTGCAACTCTGCGTTTCGCATTCGATTTTCTTGATTTCTCGGCACACGTCGCAGAATTTTGCGGGTCTTATACAAGTATTTATCTGCAGGTTTGACTTTCTCATTCGCACAAAAATGAATCTGTACGGTGGGTGACTAGCTTTTTGAGCGAGTGGAGCAGACGACCAGATAACGTCACATAGAGGATGGACGGACGGACAAAAGGCACCGAGAGGGACGCGTGCACTAACTGCATATCCCAGAGCGATACACACGCTTTCTGCATTGCAGCCTGCTAATGAAGTGTGAAAAATCAGTGACAATTTTAACAGATCTGGCCGACAGGTGCCACCAGCTTGCAACTACCGAATTTACTCGAAAGTAATGCCAGTGTTTTTTTTAAACCAAAATCAGAAGTGAAGAGTGAGTAACTCTCGCATTATAGTCGAATATTCGCGTCAAAATCAAATATTACGCAAAGACAACACATATGACGTATTTACTTGCATAATGGCTGATAAATCGTGTAGGCCGGCCCTCAATTTTGGGAATTGGGAAAAAAGAACAAAAACAAAATAACAGTGCCGCATTGGTCGCCCACCGGAAGTTCCGAGCCACAAATACCGATCAAAATACACCGCAGCAGCGGCCGAGCAGTCAGAAACTCCTCGCCAGAGACGGCGCACATGCGTATCGAGCGCGGATTCGACGCATCGTCTCGAGGTAATGCGATAGAATACGCGCGACTTGAAGGCATCCTGAAGGCTTTCGTTTCGTTCTCTGAAAGTTTAGCAGATTCCCTCAACGCTCGCTGCGCCGCCGATGCACCACGCTAATGGCAGTAATCCGCTGCGGGTGCACGGAAAGCTTGGCGTTGTTATTGCGCGCGAAAAGGCTCTCTCGTTACATTCCTCGGTATCGCTATCTGAAACACTTTTGGGCGACGTCGAACTCGCGAAATTTTCTGACGGCTCAGTGCAAGACAACAGCTCGTTTAAAAGTTGCCGAGAACGACCACTCACGTTCGGGAAGCATATAACTCGATCACCGCTCAGTTGAGCGACTGGAAGTTTAGTTTTTACGACGAGGAGTTTAAAGCACATGGTCGACGCGGTGACGGCGTGGCGGGTCAGCGCACTACATACACTTAGCCATGCTTATTTTCGTACCGGTCTTATCTGGTAATCTTTTTGTGCGGCTCTCTTCAGAGAGGGCTTGTGAAAGCCATTTGCTGAGTTACTTTTGTCCGCTGATGTATACTGCGGCATCGTTCCTTACGCTACATTCCCGTTACTTCGCTTTCTCCTTCACGCGCGCACAAAAGCGACCCTTAGTTACATTCGGGTGAATACGCTAACTCGAAAAGTTTGTGCCGCTGTTGCACCGCAAAAGGGCGAGCTTCTACGCATGTATGTTTTTGCAATTCTCCGAATATGCATGCGCGGATCACTTGATGCGGTGCATCACGGCCTGCGTCTATATTTAAAAATAGCACGACTTGATTTTAAAACGCTTTTATTCATTACTAGGGCCCAACTATATCAATGGCGATGGTGAGTAATATTCTGCGTGAAAAACAAATGAATCACTGCAGATGTGGGAGTTTTAATGGAGGTTAATGCTGTTAGCCAAACAAGCAAATCCAGGTCGTGGACCGTTATGGATTTGCTTCCACCAGGCCATAAGTCAATCACGGCCCAGCTTAAAGTAAACAGAAAGAATAAACGAATCTTTCGTGAAATACGATGTACGAGGCATAGGCAAATCTCACAGCCTCCCGATGAGAAGCTTTCAAACGTCACTGTTCTGGGGGAAAAAAAAAGTAAAATACTTCTAAGAGTGTTTAAAGTTTGTCGATCCCCATCTTTAACGAGCTTCAGCTATCTAGGGACCTCAAACGGAACTTAAAATGCCCCATGCTTGGGTAGTTGATCACGACACTTCTTGCGCCCTACTTAACGGAGTCCCCGCTAGTTAGACGCCCACACTTAAGTTCTTCATACGATTGCTGTACAGCACACCCACTGTCAAAAGTTTGTGGGAGGCGACTGTGCCAAATTTTTTCGCATCAAAAACGTATTTAATAATGCGCTGTGTAATTCCCACAATGGCAGTTACGCTGCATATATTAGTTCCAGGACTCATTGTCAAATGGAGGTAGAAATTAAATACTTTTGCTAATACAAGAATAGGTCAAAAAGTAACACACAATCCGCGGTAGCTCGGTATTGGTAAACACTAGGGAAATTAATATTTGTAGGTAGGAGCAATGGTCCTTTACACCCCAACCCATGCCTGTTTATAGCTCCCTGTTTCGTCACGTAAGTCACGAATGATAATCAACGTGACATCCTACTACGGCAAAATGCAGTGATCGAATTCTTCTACAAGTCGGTCGATTAACTAAGCAAAATCAGTTCGCTGTGAGCTGTTGCCAGTATGTGGATACAGCATGTACACTGCATTGAAATAATGTGTCTCAATGGATTTAGATGTTTCGGCTTGGTGATTGCAGCATCCAGATCTAGCCACGTTCAGGTAGACCGTCAATCGCCACAACCGATGAAAATGTGACTGTCATTCAAGAACCATGGTGTAAGAATATACTCTTACACCGTGCAAGAACTCATCAAAATGACAGGTGCACCACAACGAGACAGATCATAGCACAAAGAGGTATGGCAGAAGGATCTGTCTTAACGCTAATAGAACGACTGTAGAAGAGAAATATTTGTGCGCACTGGGTTCCACGGCCCGTGACAAGGGAGGTGATGCAAACCAGGAAAAACGTGTGTGATGATGCTCTGCTAAGTTTCTTCGGGGATTGTCCACAACGCTTTTACGAAGTCGATCATTCGTCAAGTAATTCATGAGGCGCTATAGGATTTCTATGTGTTTGGACAATTGCGGGTTCATTTGCAGGGAAAACAGGTTCGAGATGACAACGAGTTCATGGGTGTGTGAAAAAGTGATGCAACGACCAACAACTCAAGGATTTCGCGAACATGCATATGCGTCATGGAAACAAAGATGGCTGCAGAGGAGCGACTCAAATGGGTGAGATGTTCAGTGGAATTCATAAAAGAACTAAACCTCCAATGCTTCTATTTACTAAATTTCATTTCTCTATAGTGCTTACTATTACCGAGCCACAGTGTATTATGCGTTACTTTTTAACCGACCTTCGCATATTAGCTCTTCATAAACGTTGGGTATTGGGAGGTAAGTGCCCGACCAGGCAAATGCTATTCGCCTCCTAGAATTGCAGCTAATTTAACAAAACTTGCAGCTGGTTAGTCAAGATTATTAATTAGGAATGACTTCGATTCGAGCGACCACACATATGCGCGGATACAAACACGAGTTGAGAAAACGAGGCGAAGTCATTATAAAGTGAACAGGAGATTACATACAAAGCTCTCGAAGTGAAAATGCGTGCAGTCGTGGTGGAGACAGAGCGCGCTGAAGAAGCACAACACGAATGCGGACCCAAACTGAACCATCAAACATACCCACTGAAACGCACCCGCGCACAAGCACGAACAGAAACGCATGCATTATGATGTCACGGAAACACAGAGGAGCTGCTGCTTTTCTTTTTATTCTCGTCATTAAGGTTAAAGAGAGTCGATGAACGCAAGAAGAAAACAATACAAGGCCGCCGCCGGCGCCCACAAACTCGTTTCCGCTAGGACGGAGGAAGCAGAACCGCCTTCCGTTTCATTTCATGGCCGTCAGAAGAAAGGAAGAGATGAAACACTTGTCTCACACGGACCATTATTCATTCGTCCCACGCTAACGGAGGCATGCAGCGGGCATAAAGAAGCCACGCAGTGGAAAGAGACGAGTTATATGGGACGATTTTTCTTCACCACCGCAAGCGGCGCTGTAGTTGCACCTCATCTGTCGACGCGTAACAAAAAACGAACTGTAGACTACATATGAACGCGAGCAGACGGAACTCAGAGGAACGGACTTAATGAGCGGGGCAAGATGTGAAATGCACGCGGCACACGAAGGTATGAGGGAATGGAGCAGCGAAATGCACACGTAAAAGCGCTACCGCGGCAACGAGAGTCTAAAGTATGAGTCCGCAAAAGTTAATCGCGACGCTGTGGAAAGAGCCGCGGGGCTGCAGTCGCCGCTGTAATCTCTGCCGACACATCCGTTCGTTACTTACGGATGGAAAGAAGAGCGGATATATAAACAGTGGCGCGAAAGGAAACGTTGGTCGGGCCAGATTTAGTTTTTTACTTGGAGGCACACTGAGAAATCTTTTTCTCGAAAAAAAAAGAAAAAGGACGAAACCCGGGTAGGCATCTGAGACTCGTAGGATGAATAATAACAAAAAAAAGGAAGCCAGCGAAGAAAAAAAAAACTTTTAAAAACAGCGTAAAGAAAAAAAAGAAGAGAAGCGTTGGTGTCCTGCGGAGAACATCACAATAAGCAAGGAAAGAGAGAGGAGAGAGAGAAAGAGAGGGATAGGCCGCAGCCGTGTAGACACGTGCTGAGACTGACTCTCGGGCGCAGACTTGGCTCGCCGCCTCGCTCTGAGCGCAGACGTCGACCGTTAGAGTTGCGCCATTTCTTAGCTTCATGCAAGTCTGCCGGCAAGCCAGATTTATGACCCACTCATATTAAAAGTAGGGGAAAAGAAATACCGCAGAGAGAGAGAAAGAAAGAGAGAGAGAGAGAGAGAGAGAGACGGATTGCGATCCGTGTTTTGTTTGGTTCTCATCTTTTGATCGCTCTGCCTCCACATAACTTTCCGCTTCTGTCTAAGCCTGTTCTTATTGTTTTTTTTATTTTGCATGTACGCAGGCATGGAGTTATTGCCCTGCGCTGCAAACATGTGGGACGTCGTCTTAGGAGTTGTGCTCTGAACTTAAAAACGAAAAAGGTAACGGGGACATTCGGTGGCGCTCACATTTGTATGGGTCGTGCGGAGTTCCAGTAAAGTGCTGCTCGACATTCGTATCGTAAGTGTAGTACGTAGTCAGCACTATTATTATCTGCAGAGATATGATTATAACTAAATAGCATATATAACAAACAAATAGTCATTTCAAGAAGCATGGCGGGCACTGAAGCCTTCAAGAAGCTTCAGCGAGGTGTACGATATACTAACGAAATGGCCGCCATGATGCCGTTCACTCTCGCTAAAAGGATGTGTTACAATACGCGAAATTCGAATTTTGTAGTTGCTGCAGACTACAAGAAAGAAGTTCCACTGATACCACGCATTACGCAGAACATGCCACACGGCTGCGAACACTACTCGTGCCGCTTTATATACACCGAGGACGAGGGAGGACAGCGGGACTCCGTGCCGGAGGGAAGGATTTCGGCGATTTTAAGTCCTCACTGATCTTCAATACCAGCTGCCACGTGTGCGGAATGTTAAATTAGAATTTCAGAGTTTGAAAACAGCTGTAAATAAATAAAACGCATTAACGATATATATGCCACTGCTTTACACTTGCAGCCGACGCACGAACTTCTTTTGATTGGAATTTAATGGGACTGAATCCGA
The DNA here is from genome assembly GCF_055824585.1 of Amblyomma mixtum. Lineage (NCBI taxonomy): Eukaryota > Metazoa > Arthropoda > Arachnida > Ixodida > Ixodidae > Amblyomma > Amblyomma mixtum. Next base: position 129,554,640 of record NC_143016.1, on the reverse strand, counting down.
ATTTTATCCGTATTTTTCGCCTTTCAGAAGACTGAGAGCTAGAGAGAGGGGAGAATCGCGCTTCTTCCTCGTAATCACTCCTTCTATCTGTCTCTGCCAGGCGCATCCGCGCTCTGTTTTTACAACGCGAGCGAGCAGAAAGGAAAAATAAATAAATAGAGTGACAAATAAGGAGAATAAATGGAAATGGACGAGGACTTTTCAGGCGATTTATACGTCGACGGTCTGTAGAAGCCCACAGGGGACTAGGCATCGCTTGAGTCTCGTTGAAGAATATTATTCCAGTCGTCCGTTCTTTGAGTGTCTGCGCGCAAGACTAATACGCGGAATTCGAAGCCCCGCAGAATAAGAAAGAAGGGTAATATCTATAGAAGCGAGAAGCAGCGAACACGCAACTAAACTCATCTGAGCATGTTGAAAGGCGCTTTGTTTTTCCTGTTTAACACATGAAAAGGACTGATTCTTACATTCAGCGTCTGCGCTTTTTCTGGCAACCCTCCTTTAACAAACTAAAGTGCTTTGAACCAACGCTTTTGTCGGTAATGTAGCGAAATTAGTTTGGTTTCGCAATGACAGTCCTTTGCATATTTCTTGAATGTGAGGAGAAAAAAAAAAGCTATATAAATCTTTTTTTTTCTTTTTTTTGCAGAAAAGGCCGAAATGGGGTAGTGAAAAATAAGACTGTGATCCGGGAAAATTGCAATGGGTTATGGTTTGAAGTTTAGTTTACATTAGTGCCTGCGTACGGGTATGCCCGGAGTGCAAAAGAGTGACTAGATATTAACTTAACCATCATGCACAAGACTGCTAGTAAAAAAAGGTGAAGGTTATTTAAACTTCCTTTGCAAGGAAATAAACCCGCGCTCGAAAACGCCGCTGCTCACCAGAAAAGGGGACAAAACAACGCAACATATTCACGGAGTTCACGGTGGTGCAGCAAGGACGACTCGAGTTTTACATAACCTATGCCAGAAAGATGCGCAGCAAACGTCGCAAGTAATGCATGAACTCATCCCCCCCTTTCACCAAAGAAAGCAAAGCCTGTGAAGAACAATAACAACAAGAACCGCGGAGAGACTGCTTGCGTATAGTGTAGGAAAAATCTGCAACACAAAATTGGAGAGGTACTTAAGCTCCGCCTTATAGGCATAACGCGACAACGTTAATGGGAATTGAAATGTGCGGAATTGAAAATTTTCGTCTTTCCTGGGAGTCTTCATACCACTCCTGGCACAACAGTGGTGCAGCGGTTAAGCGATGCGCCACTGCCCTGCGATGGAAGGTGCTGCTACCGGTGGGGGCTTGTGCGACCCAGGTTGATCTCCCCGAGCAACCTCTCGCGATAAAATATTAATGAGTCTATCTAGTTTTAATAACGCTCGAATAACATGTAAAATTTTGCGTTTAATGTTTCTGGAGTGACCCGTGTTTGCTGTTTCTGGCGTAAAATGCTAACGCATACAATAAAAACATACACATGGTAGTTTAACCTCTCATATGTGCAATTATAGTTTTTGTTGCTGTATCATGTGCATGTTAACCCTAGCCTTTGTATAACATCTCGATATCTTTTTTATTCATTTACTCAACGTCTTATTTTTGTAAATTTGTGATAAAATGGGACTGTTTACTTAAGTACAGTAATTGATATCTTGTATAGAATATTTTTTTTTGTACTGCTGTCACTGTTGCCTGCCGCCGGCTTCCAGGCCTCGTCAAGCAGCTGCTGCAGCTTTCTGCCTGGGAGACCGTCAACTTCGTGAAATGTTGAAAATAAAGATGCTGCATACTTCCCAGACTGATCCCAGACTGTGCAAGCATACTCGAGTATGCTTGCACAGTCTGGGATCCGAAATCCTTTCTTGATGTTCAAAAGCTAGAAAGAGTTCAGAATTTGGCCTTTCGTTTTGTTTTCAATAACTATGGGCGATATTTTAGTGTAACGAGCGCGAAAAAATCTTTGGGTTGGGACTCCCTTCAAAAACGTAGGAAAGTTCTGCGTTTAAAATTATTTCATAACACATTTCATTCTAGAACTGGAATAGACAGAACCAAATATATAGCCAACCCTGATTACGTGTCTTTACGAAGAGATCATCCACTTAAAGTTAAAGAATACAGATGCCGGACTGACCTTTTTAAAATGTCTTTTTTCCCCAAAACGGTTTCGGAATGGAACAAGCTGCCTGAGGAAGTAGTGTCCATACTATCAAATGATTCATTTTCTTCCGTGCTGTGACATTTTTTATGTATAATAATTCCGTGCTCTTTCCATCTCAATGTTATCTTTTTTTTTTGTAACCACCTGCATGAGGTAGCATTTGTGTACTTTTTGTTCAACCCCCCCCCCCACTGTAATGCCAGACAATGGCGCTGTGGGTATGATGATAAATAAATAAATAAATAAATAATTAATTAAATAAATAAATAAAATAAAGATGAATTGAATTGAATTATTTAACTGCCACGTGCCGCTGTGGCCAGATTGCTGACCATCCGGTGGGAAGGTTGTGATGGCGCTACAAGGTCACGCGACCTAGGTGGCCCATTTAGGTTGCTTCCCCGGTTTTTTTTTTCGCTCATAAAGGCGACGACGACGACGACGGGTTTTCTGCAGAACGGGAAACTTAAAAGTGCACCAAAATAGGGATCTGAACTCGTATTTTTACCGCGGGAACCCGGTCTACACGCTTCGAGCATCCTTGGAAACTTCGAATTATTATCCTGTGCGGCAGTTTTCCCTATAAAGTGGGTTTAAACGACCCGGCTCCCGCCTTTCTTTTTAAAACTGACCTCCTAGAGTAGGAGGAGTCAGCCAACGCGTGGAGTTTCCTTCAGCCAGTCGCGTGGCGACCTCGCTTTCGTTTTGTTTTGTTTTTGTTTTTAGGTTTCCGTGAATAAATAGCATCAGTCGCAAATAGCATAGCCGCAAATTAGGCTCCCGGAAATAAAAACACGCGTGGACTCTTTTGCTTTACGTATCACTCCGCCAATGGCAGAGCGGCAAGCCGTCACGCGATTGGCTGACAGGCATTCCACGTGTTGGCTGACTCCTCCTCTTTTCGGAGGTGAGTTCAAAAAAGAAAAAAAAGAAAACGGCGAGGGCCAGGACGTTTAATTCGATTTAACAGGGAAATCGACCACACAGGACAATAATTCAAAGGCTCTAAGAATGCTTGGAGCGTGCAGGTCGAGTTCCTGGGGTAAAAAGGCGAGCTCAGAATCTTCAGTGCACCTTTAACGTTATCGCGTAAAAACATAGAGTCACTCCATTACACTGATCCTCCCCCTGTTTCTTGGCGTGCATGACTGGAGTCCGCCGTACTGGAGGATCGGACGCCCTTGGTTCGACAAGCCGCCGACCACCTCGGCGCTTAATTGTGCACCTCATTACTACAACTGAAATTATTACGCGACAAGAATAATGGGATTCTGTTGTTATTTCGTGCATGCCTTGCTCAAGAACAGGGGGCAAAAAAAATAATTGAAACTCTGCAAACATCTGTAAACTTCTCGAGCACGTAATTCATACTCAAGTCATTAATTATCTAGAGGAACACGATATCATTTTGAAATACCAGCACGGTTTTCGCAAGAGTTATTCATGCGACACCCAACTCGCTGGATTTACTAATGACATATTTTCCGCAGTAGACGCAGGCTTACAGGTTGACGCAATATTTTTAGACTTTCCTAAAGCTTTTGATCGTGTTCCATATCACAGGCTTCTAACCAAATTGACAAACTTAAATCTCCATCCAAACGCTCTTTCATGGATAAAACAGTTCCTCTACAATAGAAAAATTCAGGGGGCCATTTGGCTCTCTAAAGTGCTTTCCTAAAGCGTTTCCTGGCGCACTGTTTTTTTTATTTATTGATTTTTTATTTTTCATATTTTTATTTTCACACGTTATTTTTATTTTTTGTTCATTTTCTAATATCTTTTTATTTTTATTTTCTTGTTTTTTATTTTATTTATGAAACCCATGCATTCACTAGATGCGCCATTATTCATGACCAGACCCTGGGCCTTCGTGGCACAGTGGTAGCGTCTCCACTTCAAATGCCAAAGGCCCTAGTTCGATTCCCAACCTCGACACAGTTTCTTTTTAAAGTAGTAACGCCGAAACGCGGACACATTTGCTAACATTTCTTAGTCACGACAGTATGAGGCATTAAAGGCTTTCGCCTTAAAACAATTCACCTCTGTCAATGGCATCAACTCGTCTTCTGTCCCCGTAACATCTGAGACCCCCAGGGCAGTGTACTTGGTCCTCTGCTTTTTTCAATTTTTATTAACGATCTACCCAACTGTGTATCGTCTCTTATTAGGTTATTCGCGGATGATTGTGTTATAAATCGTAATATTACTCATGAAACCGACCCTTTACGCCGTTTTTGTGGCCTTCAAAGTTGCGCGTCGCAACCCAGTCGACCTCTCCCAAATCCCAAATTACTCGAAGCAGGTGGCTCTCACTACCGTATACGCCGCTATGGCATGCTGTGCTGCGGTGCTTGATCGTATCTGGTCTGCTGTCTCCCTTGCGAGAAAGACTGGCAAGTCCATATTAAATGTTGTAGATCTGCTCTACAGTGTTCTTGGCAGTGGGAGAACCTATTGCGCATTTATAAGTGTTTCGTGTCTGGCAAGATACCAGTTGTGAAGTATGCACGGAGCGTACGCTAAACAAGAATAAAAACCGTGCTTTCGCGTCCAAAGCACTGTAAGAAGTCTTCAGTGCCCCGTAATTTCCACTCACTCAGGGCGAACGCAAAATTGCCTGTGTAGTGGACAGACCTGCTTAGCGTCAGTAAGGTCGCGAAATGTAATCATCGACCGGAAATGGCCAAAGGACAAAGCGGAAGGACCGAAAGTTTTCTCCCGGCCAAACGCACTAATGACCTGCTGCAATCAGAAGGATCCAATTTCGCGGCTATAGACGTTAACGGGCAGTTCGCCGTTGCCGAGCCACTTCTGGAAATGCGGAAATACAATCACGGCGCTCAAGCATGCCCACACCAGGAGTCATCGAGGAAGTCCAGACCTCCACGCTAAGGCTTTCCAGGGCAAGAACGCTTTTGAGATTTTGAGATCCGCGCTTTGCAAAGCGGGCATCAGAGGTAACCGGAACCTGACAGGCGACACGAAGAACATGTAAGCCTAAAGAGCTCTAATTCATCAGAAACCAACATGTCTAATAGTTTTAGACACTGTTCTTTGACGTCCCAAAGTAGTAACCAAGTTCGGTGAGTGCAAAAAACTCTCTCTGCTCCTTATCTTAGACAAGTCCAACATTCTCGAATAAAAATTTTTGAATTTGGAAAGTTGTAAGATTCTGTTCTGGAAATATTGAAGGTGGCCCATTCTTCTGATATGTATTAAAATCTTTGTTTTAAAGTGTTGCCATCGATCGCATCGAACAGTTGAGACAGCCATAAAAAATAAAAAAAACAATGGGGAAGGCTTTAGATGATAGCAAATAGTTAACAGAAAAAAAAAGATGCAAGACTGTCGTCGGGTGATTTGCAGATATAATGATCGTCACAGTGAAATCTTCCATTATATGAAAGATTGGGTTCAGAAACGGTTTTCCGCTCAAAAATGCTTTTGTCGAAAATTGTTGAGTATGATGATTAGCAGGAACAATTCAATCACACAAACCTCCTTTGGCTTGAAGAGAGCCACATGTATCCACCCACCTATTTTATTAATTGCATCCGCATAGCTATATTGGGTTTATTGGGGTTTAACGTCCCAAAGCAACTCAGGCTATGAGGGACGCCGTAGTGAAAGGCTGCGGAAATTTCGACCACCTGGGGTTCTTTAACGTGCACTGACATCGCACAGTACACGGGCCTCTAGAATTTCGCCTTCATAGAAATTCGGCCGCCGCGGCTGGGATCGAACCCGTGTCTTTTGGGTCAGCAGCCGAGCGCCGTAACCACTGAGCCACCGCGGCGGGTACGCATAGCTATATACACGCCGCATGTTTACCTTGTCTCAAATAGGTGGCGCGACTGACAGTGTGCGAGTAATTTTTGTTTTAGTGATCTGACCATCCGCGAATACAGATGATGGTACGTGCCACGTACATAGTCTCAAAACTTCCCAGGCCGCAAGGCCTGCTTTTGAGCGGTGTAGACAGGCAGTTACGACACCCGCGAAGCTCAAAATATCTGTATAGGGTACAAGAAGTATCTTTTTAACCTCCGACTACCTTGATTGCTACATCGGCATCTTGAGTGCCTGGGTATACCGAAGGACCCCGTGGCCTGCGAACTTTTGCTCAACCCTGTATGTGCACTGGGCGCGGCGTGTACGTACTTTTTTACGCTGTGTGTGTCGAAGTAGCAGTACTTGCTTTCAGATCAGGCATTCTTCCACCGTGTTACTGGTTGAGAAAGGAGGGAGCCCGGCACCAAGCGAGTGCCCGACGCATTGTTCGATACAACAGCATGCTTCTCTCATAGATTATAAGTTGCTGATGACCATAATGGAACAAAAGTAGCCTGGTCAAACAGCGTCGTAGCTAACGTTTTTTTTTTTTATACGACGCGAGGTCAGAGGCCCATTTACCCGAGCATCTTACTCTAGAGAAGGCGAGCACCGGGCCATAGAAAAGCTTGTGTCCATTGGAATACCGCTGTGTACACGCGGTGTTCGCGATGGAACCCAGCGCCTGTCGCATACGAGGCGAACTCTTTGTTGGGCACTCTGCCACATAGCCATAGGGCCCGGGTTCAAACCCGGCCGCGGCGGTTGCGTTTCAATGGGGGCGAAACGCAAAAGGCGCCCGTGAGCTGTGCGATGTCAGTGCCCGAATTAAAGATCCCCAGGTGGTCGAATTATTCCGGAGACCTCCACTACGGCACCTCTTTCTCTCTTGCTTCTTTAACTCCCACCTTCCTCACTTCCCTTACCACACGATTGAGATGTCCACCTAGAAGCGATACAGTCACTGCGCTATTTCCTTCCGCCAAAGCCATTTTTTTTTGTCGCGTAAAGTCTGCGTTCCAACGCATGTGGAAATAGCGAAGGCAAAAATTAAGTTAAAAAAATTTTAGGACTCGAGAGGTTTGTATCTCTCTAATGTAGGTATGATTAACATAACAAAAAATTCAGGGGGCACTTTGACGATCTGAAGTGCGCGAGGCGAAAGCCTTTCCACGCAACGCTGGCCGCACGGCCGTGGGCACACACGAGGCGACTAAGGGGCGACTTGCATTGGCTAGTCATGACTGGTTAATGACTAACCAGTAACGATTGGTTAATGACTAACTAGTCATTACTAATTAGTTGATGACTGGTGAATGACTTGTCAGTCATGACTAATTACTTGACTAACTAGTCATGATTGGTTAATGACTAACCAGTAATTACTAACCAGTCATGACTAGTCATGGCAAACAAGTTATGACTATCCAGTCATGACTTGCGACTAGTAATGACTAGTTGACTATCACTTCAGATGAAACGGATGGACGGACATGACTAACTAGTCATGAATGGTTAATGACTATTTAGTCATGACTTGTGACTAGTAACTACCAGTTAACTTTCAGCTCAGATGTAACGGACGGACAGACGGAGTCATAGCCGCCAGTATGAGCAATTAAAGGCTTTCGCCTTAAAATGTTCATTTTTTAAGGTGTAACGCGCGCGCCTATAAGTGCCAAAAGTACGCCGTGAAATCAGTTGCGAACGCTCATCAAGATATGCCACGTACGGGGTGAAGTTTGCGGCGATAAGGTGGCCGCAGCTGGCACAGAACAGGTTTAATTGGACAGATATGGGAGAGGCCTTTGTTCTGCAATGGGCGTAATCAGGTTGATGACGATGGAGTGATGACAGTATAAGCAGCCAAAAGAGAAAGATCGTGGATAATAAACAAAGTGATATTCTTGATAATGACTACGGATAGGCCTTGAGGGCTCCCGTGATAGCTTGGGATGGAATGATGGCATATAAAAAGAAGGAGAGACAAGAAAGAGAAAACAGACCAAAATGAAAGCCCTTGGGGGCTGTCTTGCAGCTTCGCCGCTAAGAAAGCAGGAGCCGGCCGCCGGCATATGCGCGAAAGAGAATGCGCTTGAAATCTTTGTTCGCGTTGGACACGTTATAACTTTAGCTGCGTGAAAGAAGATTAAAAAGAGTAAAACTCATTTCCCGCAGCGGCAGTGAGAGAGCCGCTGGGAACCACGATTAGCAGATTGAAAAGCGCGGGACAGCGCCAGGCTATAGCGCGTGGAGGCTCGATCTGATAAGAGCCACCCGGGACCGTTATGGAGCCCTCCTCGCCTGCCATGTGTGCATAAAAGAATCACCGCTCCAGCGGCTCTTTTGTCGACCGTATATGTCCATGCTTCGGAGGCTCCGAGTGAAAACTCCCGCCCCGAATAAAGCGCCCGACACACTGCTCTAGACCGGCCGATATGATCGTCAACTATAGAGCTCCGCGTCCGAAGCATGGCGATGTTGCTGCGAATGGTCTTGCTCTTTAGATAAGCAGGAAGAAAGCAGGAGTTGGTGTTCAAGCATAGTTGCAAAAACACAAATCACCCAAACAAGAGCAGAGATGAAGCGAATGGAGAGCTGAGTGACATGCGAAATCAAGGCGCTGACCCATACAAAGTCTCTCGATGAAAAAAAGAAAAGAAGCAGCAAAGCAGGGTTTTCCTTAGAGGACTCCGGTCAAAGCCTGTGGCGCGTCATACACTAAGGACAAGATCGCGTGGCGTCCAATGACAGAACTCCAAGCTGAGCCTTTGGGTGAACGTGAAAAATGGCTCGAAAGAGGAAGGAGAGACGAAGAGCGATAGAAAGCAGAGAAGGGAAAGGAAAGAAAGGTTTACCAGTTCAGTTGGATAGCCTGCAGTGAATAACGGAGCTATGGGGAGAAAACAAGCAAAGAAAGAGTAGGCAGAAAATAAATTAGCAGCCAAACGGGACAATATACGAAAGAGAGAAGGCAAACATTGTCGAAAACTATTTATAGACCTTGGACCGACCTCTCGGGATGCACAGAGAAGTTTGAATATCTCTGTCCCTATATGTCTAACTCGTGAGGCGAAGAATATAAGCCGAGAACTGAATAAGAGTACACTAGAGTATTGCGGTCTTACCAGGAGGCCTCGGTCATCCGGGTAAGATATTGCAGAATAAATAACGGAGGTTTCAAATTATTCAGTATAGCTTTCCATTTTAAAAACCGGGAAAGATACCTCACAGCAATTTCTGCACATTGATGGTATGGTAGCGCGGACACTAGTATTTACGTGATAGAGAGCAAAAAAAAAAAAAAAAGACGATTAATTAACTAAAATTTAGGAACCAACTTTCTTAATTTTGGTTTTAGGGTACGAGATTAAACAGCGCAATTTAAGGCAGTCAAAATCGAAGTCGAGAACAGTTTTTAAAATTTAACAATCGGCACCATTGTTCGCGGTATGTATCGAACGGGGGGAAAAAAAACGCATTTTAAACCTTTTCAGGTTGGCTTTTTCCCACACTGAAAAGTTATAAAATGGCATCGCTTGTCACATACAGACGTGGTTTACGTGAAGAGGAAGATGTTGATGTGGTTACCGTGATAATACCACGCACGGGAACACCACTTTGCAACACTGCAATGCGGCAAAGCCAACTTGACGTCCTATCAACAGTGTATTTTCGCGTTCGATATTTCGAACCGTGATGCCGATTAAAAAGTTTTATAAACTGGGCTCGCCTTTCATGACGGATGCCTTCAATTTATCAATACAATTTAGCCCTATAAAACCAAAATTAAACACTTTATTAGTAACTTTTCCTTAATTATTCGCATTTTTACTGCACTCTATCACGCAAAAAATGCTCGCCTTGCAGTGAAGCCCATTTGCAAAGACCGCACCGACCTATTTTTCACGGCTTTTACAACACGAAGCCCACACAAACTACACGCATTTGGCGACCGGAGAAAGAGTATCATATATTTTCCCTAACCATGACTGCATGCCTTTATCTAGACCCCTTTGTATGCCGTGCGGCAGATGCTTTCAGTACACCGTGTAGAAATATGGTAGCGTAATTATCTGCGCTCTAGGCCTTATATCAGTTCTCAAACCGCGGTCTCTAGCTATATGCACCGCCATCCAAATCATGTTCTGTAGTAGAGCGAAAGTGACTTGCGCTGCCACGGAAAAAAAGAGCGGACACTTAAGCTCCGCCTTAAGAATATGATGTGATAGCGTAATGGGTTATTTCCCATATATGCAAAAGGTCATTCCATACTTTACATTTTTAGATCCCTGGGAGTCCTCATACCCCTCCTGGTGCAGCGGTTAAGCGATGCGCCACTGCCCTGCGATGGCAGGTGCTCCCAGCGGTGGGCCTTGCGCGGCCCAGATTGATCTTCCCGAGCGACCAATCATTAATTTAACTGCCAACTTCCACGGTGGGCAGTTTGGTCATTATCCAGTATGAAGGTTGTAATGACGCCGCATGGTCACGTGACCTAGTTGGTCCACCTGCCTTCTAGGTTGCTCTTCGGGGACCACCTGCCAGAGTCATGTTGTACACACGGCGATACCCGGCTTTACCTAGCAGAGTGAAGCTATCGCTTCAAAAACGAGTAGAAAAAGACGTGTTCAGAAGAAGTAGACAGGAAGACACTGGAAACACAACTAAATTTTATCGCAGCGGTCGAATTTCGATGGAGGCGAAATTCTAGGCCCATGTACTGTGTAACGTCGGAGCACGTTAAAGAACCCCAGGCGGTCGAAATTTCCGGAGTCCTTCACTATGGAGTCTCTCATAGCCTGAGTCGCTTTGGGACATTGAGCACCCATAAACTAAACTAAACTAAACTAAACTAAACTAAACTAAACTAAACTAAACTAAACTAAACTACACTACACTAAACTAAACTAAAATGAATTAAACTGAACTAAACTAAACAACTGAATTTTACTCCGTGAAAGTTGTCACAACACAGCCACGTGCCCATGCGCGTAGGCAACAACGCCTACATATATTTGCATATTTTAATATTTTTCATATTTTGTATTTTCATATTTTGTAGACGTTGTTGCCCACGCGCATGCGCACGTGGCTCTGTTGTGACAACTTTCACCGAGTAAAATCCAGTTGTGTTTCCAGTGTCGTACTGTCTACTCCTTCATCTTGTGAACGCGTTCTTTTCTGCTGTTTTTTTTCCGTGGTCATGCACCAACTGACCCATCAAGCTACGCTTCTTCAATGAGATGCGCTATATATGCTGGAAAAGACTGACCCAGTACCTCATGCGGCGAAGTCTTGAGTGTTCTCGCTTCAGGCACACTCGCGCTCTCTATGGCTCTGTTAGTGTCATCTGAAGCGCAAAATTCATTCTCACGGCGATAAAAGTTTGACCGGATACCCCAGAGTCTTGATGTATCCCTAACATTTCATCTACGTCTCTTGTTCCGTGTACCGCTTCTGACTGGCTGAGACCTGTGAGAAGACGACGCAAAAGCAGGGGCCATTCTTTCATTTGCTGCCTGCATCAACCTCCCCAATAATCACTCTATAAGCCCAGGTTAATGGTCGGTTAATGGTCTGAGCCTAGCCTTTCGGCCGTGGTTCATTTTGTTCTGTCACGCCGCCGCGGTGGCTCAGTGGTGATGGTGCTCGGCTGCTGACCCAAAAGACGCGGGTTCGATCCCGGCCGCGGCGGCTAGAATTTCTTTGGAGGAGAAATTCTACAGGCCCGTGTACTGTGCGATGTCAGTGCACGTTAAAGAACCCCAGGTGGTCGAAATTTCCAGAGCCCTCCACTACGGCGTCTCTCATAGCCTCAGTCGCTTTGGGACGTTAAATCCCATAAACCAACCAAACCAACCATTTTGTTCTGTCAAGGATTCCAGCTTCCCTGTCAGCTTCCCTGCCCGCTTTCTGGCGTGAGTCTCTACAAAGTCATCTCAAACCGAAGTACGAGATGACAAACGTTGTTTTTTTAGTGTTGTACTTTTTCTTTATTCTTTATCTGCAATAACAATCAACCTCTTCATACCTCTCCCTACTATCCTTTGTTCTAAACTACATTCCTTTTGTTACCGTCTGTCACTAATTAGGTGCCACATGAACATGTGGTAGTTCCTGCGGTCGGCACCATCTTTTCTCTAGCTTCTTATTATTTTATTCGATAAAATCAGCTCATTATCACCACACAGCCACTCCGCGAGGTCACTTCGACTTTACAGCGGGCAAGTTAAGGAGAAAGGAAAAAAAAAAAAAACAAGCATTGCGCCCTTCCCTAAAGAGGAAAAGTAACGGTAGCCGTCCAGGTCACGTGAAGGCAAGATGGAGTGGGGAGGCTACATGGATGAAGGTTTAATGTTATCCTTGCCTTGGAACGAGCAACGAGGCAAAGTTCTGAGGAAGAAGGCGGTCAGCTTGTCAGGAATAACAAAAAAAGGGGAAAAGTTCTGGCTCTTGCTTCAGACCCCGTATTAGGCTATAGACCGACGGAGACACCAAAAAGCATGACCAGACTAATGACATGTTGTACAGCTGAAGTAAGGGGTAAGCTGACCAGGAAGGACACTAGCGAGCCTTTCCCAGGAAACCAAGGGCCTCATTAAGAAATAGTAAACTGCTAGACATCTGTAAAGAAGCTTTTACTTTTGGTTGGAGATGTCTACTATAAGTGATCAAATCTAACGAACACGCAATTTTGTCGAAATGTTTAGTTTTCATTCAAAACCAAATGTCCGAGTTCCAAAAATACCAAATGTCTAATAGCACTGTAAAAGATGATAAATAACGATAATGTGGGCGTCGTGAATATAGTATGGACGAAATTGAAGTAGCACTGCATCATGGAGGCTGCCTGAAAGGAGGAAATCGGGCATTAGCAGAAAACAAGTGGGAATAGGAAAAAAACAAAACAGCAGTGCCATTAGCAGTTCTAATAAGATATGCAAGGTAGCAGAATATTATGCCCAGTATTCGACGTCAAGACCGACCAGGCTCCTCTCAACACTGCTGCGCAAGATGTACCCAGCTGTAACAAGAAATAAGGAAAGCCTTACAAACTGCGGAGAAAAAAAAAGCGACCTAGATAGTACAGGTCCGATTAGAAACGACCGGGATGTGTTCGGAAATGTCACATGACCTCTAGACTACGACTCTAGAATTCAACCGCAATAAAGACCGCACACAGAATAGGAGAACGACAGGAGATGAGCGCATATTGTGACGAAGACGAAGCTGGCAGTGGCGCGGGACGGAGCGCTCGCGCTAGGCCAGCGGCCATTAAATCATCTCTTGTTCATGGTTCATCACGCCTCATTCTTCGGCTGGCCGCCACGTTACAATATGTTCTGTAGTTCTCCCATTCTGTGTGCTATCGTTGTTGGGCTTGAATTCTAGAGGCTATGCATCAACTTGCCACGCTAAGTGTTTTACTGATCAAGACTACGAGACATGTAGCGTCGCCAACTTATTACTAATCAGCAAGATAGGCGATCTCATTCGTTATTAGTCGGGTTATCAAAACAAAGTTGCAGACTAAAGGGAGCCTATCTGCATTGTCTTCAGAGCTGACAAAAATTCAGCAGAAACAACAACTTTAGTTCAAGCACTGCTTAATAACAGCGCAGGGCAAGCATCTTTAAATAGTAAATAACATAAATATATACAACCATTAAACGTCAGCCTGGCCTTCACACGAAAAACAAGAAGATATTATTGGAGAAGGGTAATAGCTATATCAGCTTTCAGAAAATCGATAACGCGATTAGCTTAGACGCTATGGCAAACAAATTTTGGCCATCTCGCGCCATAAAGATTGGCGCTTTCGGAAAGCGCGCGTTTCTGTCGCGCGCAAAGCAACGTGCCCCCCCCCCCCCCCTCACGCACGTCAATCCATAGCGCACGCGTCACGTCGCCTTTCCTCTCCGGCGTGGGCTGGCGCAGCGGCGAGCACCGCAGAATCGCAGCACGGGCGGGAGAGAGAACGTCAGGTGATACGTGCGCCATTGAGTGACGTGCGCTGGAGGCGTCGTTTTACGCACGAAAATAAAGCGCACTTTTCGAAACCTCGCATCTTTATGGCCCAAGATGACCTAAGTTCGTTGACCCACAGCGTTTAATGCAACCGCGTTTTCAGAATTCTAAAAGCTAGTATGGCTATTACTAACGGCCATCTACGCATCTGAGATACAGGTACAAAATTAATTATCAAAAATTTGTTAATTAGCTCGTCAGTTAATATAAGCCATCTGTTTTCCGGTGTCCACAAGCACTGCCGCAGAAGCTATCTTTACACACCAGAAATCATATTTTTTAAAAATTAGTGGCGTCCTTCAGTTCACTTGGCAAGGGATGATGCCCAAACACAAGCAAGGGACGCAAGATGGCAGACGCAAGATGCCCTGTATTTGGCCTATACTCGGCCAAATACAGGGATCCGCACCGTATGGTCCCTGCGCACAGTGAGGGCACTGACCACCAACGACCGCTGCGCCAATCTTCGACGGTGCTGCAGCTGCGTTCTGTGTCCTTCCATATTGTGCGGCAAAGTCCGCAAGCGGGTGTTAGATGGGAGGAAAGCAAGAAGACTCACCCGTACGTGCGGTTTGCACAGTATGGTCTGCAGCTCTTCCATGTCTGGCGTGGTCCCCATTGGACAGTCCTGGATCCACTCCAGCACCTGCGAAGTGCATCCACGTGAGGGTGGCGTAGACAGCGTGCTAGCTGGGAGAGAGACCACTTGTGTCACACCATCCATTGCACTATCCGCGACCCGTGTTCAGGCGGCCAGCTCAGAGACTCAAGACGAGAGCCACAATGAGACTCAGTCCGTCAGCTATCTGCGACGGCCCAGTTACTTTCGGAAGGAATGGGGTCTCATAAGTCTGGCCGTCGATGGAAGGGGTCGGAGTGATCGCTCTTATCTATGATCTTATCTTTGTTTGCGTCGTTTACGATGGGGTCGGCAACATTTTGGAGAAAGGCGGTTGGGACGAAGCGGCTTCAGCGCGGTCAGCTATCGCCCATTGTTCCGATCCTGGCTCTCTAAGCTCCTTTCCTGCTCTGCACGAAACAGTAGATGTAAACATGGGCGACAGGGTTTACCGGGTTGTTCAAGTTGCATGGAGACGTGGTTTAAAACGTCACTTGATGCATTGATAGGGCCAGAAATGGAGAGCAACAAAGCAAAGCGGCCATTCTACGCATCAGGGTTGAAAGTAAGGGAGCATTGGTTTCCTGTCCGGAACCCTGTGGGGATAAGACTGTTTTTGAACACAAAAATAGAGAAGTGACAGTTAGGCTTAACCGCTTTATTGTGATCGCAACCATACGCCAAAGTCGCATGCTGACAGAAGTACATGTTTGGGCAGACTGCGTTGGCACACGTCGCACGTCGGGGACGCAGAAAGAAGCGTTGTTGTTCTTGCCGATATTTACCGATGTCTCTTTGCGGCTTAGAGAGTGCTCGAAACTCGTAAGCATGCGGATGCGCATTTCTTTCACTTCCTGCCCTTTTACCAAGACATTCTCGTTAGATTCGTTTCTAGAATCCACGCAATGCTCAACCGGAAGTGATTATGTATTCGTTCATACACAAGAGCGCTGCTTATTATTTAGACTTCCCAGCTGGTGTCACTTAAAACCTGGAAATGAAGCGTGGTGGAGCATTCTAAAGAAAAAAAAAAAAGAGGCCTGAAACTTTTTGTCAGCTTTGGGTAACAGGTGAAGGCAAGAGTTTTCAGCTACGGTATACATCGTGCCGATGAAGTCTTAACGCAAAGAGTCTCACATACAGCTACCATAAAAAAAACGAAATATACTGCGCCCCAATTTTTTTTTCAGATCGAATTTACCTCATTAATACCCGCGTCACGCAGACAAATTTAATTCCATTAAATTTACTGCCATTAAATTTAATGTCATTGATGGCATTTAGTGCCATTTTAAGTGCTCATTGCCTTAATATTTAAAACCATTCACACGGTGCCACCCACTGAAATTTAATGGCATTAGTCTTACTGCCATGCACGACCTGCTGAGTTCGCCATAATTCATTCGCCCGAGCAATATGTACTCTCGTCCGCAGTCCACACGCAGAAAGGCATGCAAACTTAGTAACAACTTGTGGCTACTTTTCGACTTGTCAAGCAGAAACAGCCTCTTCTTCCGCAAAATAATCTTTACATCACTTTGAACAGCATTCCAGAAATATCGTGCTCATTATGACAGCTTATATTTAGGTAAAATTTCTGACTGCCTTGAAGGCGTTATCGTCATCGTGACTTTCGTATTATGACATTTAAAAAGGAACGTGTAACACCAGCGACGAAAATAATGGCATTAACAAGCTTAAGGCGCTAAGCATTTACAGCCATTTCTTGTGCGCGTATGGCACGGGTATAAGATTAAACTCCTTTGAAACACTAAACTGTTTTAACTCACAACTTTCATGTTGCCTGGAATCACACAACAATGAATATTCGCACATGTAGCGAATATTCGTCGTAACAATATTCGATTCGGATTTGCCTGCGCTCATGGCGGCTCGCCACACCACGTGACGGCATCAACTTAAGGCCATCATCATCAGCCTGACTACGCCCACTGCAGGGAAAAGACCTCTCTCTCCCTTGTCTCTCCAATTAACCCTCTCTTTTGCCAGCTGCGGCCATCGTGCCCCCGCAAACTTCCTAATCTCATCCGCCCACCAAACTATTTGCCGCCCCCTTCTAAGCTTCTTTATATTAAATTTTTATAAATCTTGTGTTGGTGCTACCATTTTAGGGATTGCTTCCCCACTTTCCCCATTTTGTAATACTCTCGTTCGATGGCTTTAAGGACACTTTAAATAAATAAATAAATAATAAATAAATAAATAAATAAATAAACAAAACAGATTAGCAAGCACGTGATGTCCCGAATTCAGACTTACTGGTACATCCCTCATCTAGGTCCGGGCAAGCTACAACTCAGCTCAGCAACGATGGATTGATGAATAGGAGCGCCCCCTTTGAAACAGGGTGGTTACAATGGCAACCGTGCCTAGCTTTGTTTTTCTTTATTTTCGCGACCTAGACAAACAGCAGCGCCGCCACGTGTCCAACCAAGAACGTAGTCTGCTACCCAACTTCCGGGTTCCCCGAGGATTCACTACTAGGTCGTTCTTTCGACCTTACGTAAAACCCGCGCGCGTCTGGTTAAGGCAGGCGGAGGGCCTGCTCAAGACAGGCGGAGGCACGTCGCTACGTCACGTGTGTTCGAGGAGGAAGAAAGACAGGGGAGCGAATGAGAAAGAACGAAGGGAGTGGAAAGAGGGTATAGCACTGGAAAAGGTTACAAGCATGCAAGGCACTCACGTCTCTCGCCCGACCACAGGCGTCCGACGGGGGGCACTTGATGGGGCTGCACGAGCTCGTGTTGATGCGGTCGTACAACTGCGAAAGGCGGAGAGGGAGAGGAGAACATCGATTAGAAACTGCGAGACACAGAGCTCAGTACGCCACGAACATATAAAAGCACACTTGTACATTTCTATATATACATGTATATATTAGTAGGCACGTATATTACTAGGCTGCGCATACATATGAACACTCTCGAGTGTCGTCTCTACCGTGTCGGGAGAAGACGAGGACGCGATCATCAGAGAGATTAGGGCGCAGAGCGATGAGCCCGCATCTTCCTCTCCCGCGCTACTTCCATCCCCGACTGCGTCTGTCTGTGCGTATGTCTAGGCGCCTCTGCGCGCTGGACCGATCGTCGCATTCTCCGCACGAGATGGCACGAGCCCAAACGCACACGTACAGCGAGATACGCGACTGCGGCCTCAGCGGGATTCGTCCCCGCGAGCTAGAACAAAGGGAGGACATGTATCAACCCTCTATCTCGTCGCTGCCGACCCTCGCTTCTCCGAACGCCGGGTCCAGGAACCGCTTCCTCGGCATCCCCCCCCCCCCCCCCCTCTTTTTTTCCTCCCGACTACAGCCAGCAAGGACGTGCTGTGGACGGCAGGGTAGCGGAGCGGGCAGCGAAGATCAGCGCTCGGGAAGAAAGCTGCGCGGTGCCATCCATACGCGATGAAGCGTGCGACGCTGGTCAGGAGATTAGTAGCTGGCGGGACAAACAGGCAGTGGCAGCGACCGCTGCGGAAGCTCCTTCGGGGAGGCGCGTGTACTCGTGGCCCGTATAGGGGGAGGAGATCGGGCGTGGGCGGAATACGGGCAGCAGGCGAGGCCGTTGCTGGCGAAGCCAAGGAGGACTGATGATGAAGGGACGAGGACGTGTAGCGCACAATCATGGGTGAGCGTAGCGAGGAAGGGGAGGGGAAGGAAGAGGAGGGAAGACCGAGTCGGTTATGGGATCCGTCTTCTCATTATTACCGGCGCTCTCCGGGCGGATGCGGCACTCTCGCGTTACGGGAGAAGCGCGACATCCTTCTTTCTCTGATGATTTCTCTTCTTGTTTTGCTTCTTTACCCCAGTTCCATTCTTGGGCTGCCGCTGACTGCCGGATGCTGCTGGGCCGATTGCTCGAGTATCGCGTGGCAGCCGGGCGCGAAAGATCGAGGTGACCGGATGCGGGGAGGTTCGGTAGACTTCCTCTACCCCGGACGAAGAGAAACTAGCACTGCGTCGTTGGAAGTTTGCGAGTAGGATTACGGTTAGCGCGTTTCACTGCCTTCGGTGAAAAGCGAAGCACGAAGAGCGCACCGAAGACAGAAAAGGGAAAATCAACCTCGAAGAGAGTGTTAAATCGGGTTTTAGATTGAGCATTCATGATGCAGCACAGTGACGACATCGTTTTAATGCTGCGTATTCTTGTGCTCTATATAAACACGTGTGACACAGACCTGTCTCGTACTAATTTTTGCCGCGTCGCGTTTACAGTCGACGTTGACCGTTGCAAGGAACGGGGAGATTATCGGGAAGAGCGTATGATTTTTTTCAGCCTAGAAACAACAACAGCACCATGTGTCCAGTGTATGTACGAAGACACTCCACAATTCCTAAAAAAATAAAAAGAAAGAGCTGGGGGTGTAGGGTAGATGTTCAAGAACAGCGCAGAGTTATTAGAAGGCCAACCACAAACTCGTCACTCAGTTGGAACTCGCCGCCTTGAATCGACTCTGCCATCGTTGCAGTCGTTGGTGTCTTCGGTGGTTATGGTGAAAAATACAGAATCGACAATTAGCGACAAGGACTTCGATAACCGCGCGCGACCAGTGAGCTCTGTGGCCTGCTTTATTGCGCTGATAGTTTACGCTACAAGGAAAAAAAGATCGTCCAGAGTTTTGTCATCACCCGCCCGGAAGGAAGGACACTACGATAGTTTACCATACTAGCAGACCGCAAGACTGACAAGTTCGGTGCCAAATTGAGCCCCACGACAGCAGATGGCGCTTTCGCATGGGCATCACATTCTGATCGACGAGTAAGTGAACGGGGGAGCTATCGTTTGCAACCCACTGAGACACTGCTGCCGTAGTTTATTCTAGGAACTGTTACAGATACACTTATCCAAGTGCCGCCGCGGTGGCTCAGTGGCTATGGTGCTCGGCTGCTGCCCCCAAAGACGCGGGTTCGATCCCGGCAGCGGCGGCTGGAATTTCTTTGGAGGAGAAATTCTAGAGGCCCGTGCACTGTGCGATGTCAGTGCACGTTAAAGAACCCCAGGTGGTCGAAATTTCCGGAGCCCTTCACTACGGCGTCTCTCATAGCCTCAGTCGCTTTGGGACGTTAAACCCCGTAAACCAACCAACTTATCCAAGTAAAAAACAAATAAAGATCGCTCACGCGTCATGTGACCTCTGCCTACCATACGCGGTTGAAGCAACCAGAGTTCTCAAAAGGCTCATTCTTTCTTCGGTTTCGACGTGAAGCCGTAGGTTTCTGAACCAAACAGATTCGATAAGCTTTTAAAGTTTGTTACGTCGCTTTACAAATCTCGACGACGCTAGCTCCCATTCCCAGTTTTGTTGTCCGTGTCTTCTCAAGAAGACTCTCCGACAGCAGGCGCGCGTGCTTCCCACAAAGCATGCGAATCCTGCGGTGAAGCTCGCCCAAGGGTGCTACGTATACCGTGCGCCGGATGCCGAGTCACATGAGTTGCTGCTCTCGACAGAATAAGGACCGCGCCCGGAGGACATCCGTACACATTGGCAGGGCTACGGCGCGGCCATGTACAGTCCACTGAACACTACACCGAAGGAAGGAGAGGAGGCGAATGATCGGAGAGGAGGAGGGAAGGTTGGAGGAAAAACTTCCCAATGGGAGTACTCGGGCCTTCCTGCCCCGGTTCAGTTCATCCCGCGGCGTCCCGCGTGCCAAGTGAAGTGTCACCGATTCGGCCGCATTGCGCCTCCCATGCCCCGTTCCCTCGCCATCCTCTCCTCACGGTCTTTTAGGAGTTCAGCGATTGGAATCACGTCCACTCAGAGAGCCGACTCGTAAAGGGACCGCTGGACACACTCGAACGGAGACGACCGCGCGCCCTGGGGGACTTAAAGCCACACTGGGAAGCTGCTCTAACGGGCCGCGCAGCGTACTATAAAAGCAGCCTGTCCCGCTAGGGGGCTGCGTAACCCAGCGAGCTGCGTGAACGTCCTTGGCACTTCCTTTCGCTCGTTGAGCGCTGGCTTGTGCAACCGCTACGGTCTAAGGACCGTGTGAATGAGTTACGACGGGCTACAAAGCGTAGACGAGTTTAAAGAAAAAGTGAAAAAAAAAAAATAAGTCTTTTCAAAGCAAGAACATCCCGAGAATAGACAGCGACCGAAAACTCCTACCGTGATTGGGCAGGAGTGCCCGTCAGCAGTGGATCGAGTTTTCGCCCCATCATTACTGGTAGATAGCAACGAGGACGAACACTAAACGACGTCAGAGCTCATCCTTCTTAAAAGCTGCTTGTTATCTTTTCTTTGGATTCGGTCGCAGAGGCAATCAGATGGTCATCTTGTCTTTAATCTCCACCAGGCTGGGCAGCGTTTTGCTTGGAACCACCAGTCCGGCTCGAAGAACTCGTTTAGCCTTCGGCGCCTCTGTACTCCGCACTAATGTTCTCTCTGAAAGTAAAGTAAAAGAAATCTCCGGAGAAAATAGCTTCTCCTCTCCGTGTGAAAGCTGGACGCGAGGAAAGAACAGCTCCGGGTTTCTGCGATTTAAGCGGTTCCAGATTGAGATGCGCTCATTATTCGCATTAACGATCGAAGAGAAAGGACAGCTTCGTCCCATAGTTTATCAGTGCACCGCTGTAGCTCTCGTTCAGTTTCTCTTAATGCGAGTGGCGCACTGAGTTTTTCCTCAGATTCCCGCGAGCTGTTAAGACAAAGCAAGAGATGTGGAGTGAGGTAAGGGATAAAGCCTATAATTTTCACATAACTATCGTAAGAGCAATAAACACATTACCGGCGGCGAGATCTCGGTGAGACTGTCATCTACATGGTGCCTCAAAGGCAGTGAATTGGTCAAAGAAGAGGTGAAAATATTTAAACACATAAGGAAGCCTATGTACATACTTGCTGTAATTGGTTGCTTGCCGAATTTCAATCGGGGATTGGCATATTTTCACATCCACCAGATTTGATGCTTTCTGCTTTGTTCAGTTCTGTTCCTTGCGTGAAGTTCTACCTGATTTGTCTCCATGCTATATTACTCACCATGTATTATTTGTCGGCTCGTCTTACAGTTCACAAAGAAAGACGATGTTTAGCTTCTGCCGCACAGTAGCAGACCCGACACGACAGCATATGATTCTTCGCGCCGGCGTCAGCCTGTCTTAACTGCATTTTGGACAGCGTTCGCGCTTTTTCACGGTGTAGGAGTGAGTTGATGTGAGTGATTCCGTGTTTTAAATTTTGATTTCGCTCAATTTTATTCAGTATTGTGGTCACGCAATTTCATAGTTATAGTTTTTTATCCCCTTTCTTCGCGCTACGAGCGGGACACAGGAGGATCCCATACGCCCCAGATCTCCAGGTGGTCGAAATTATTCCGGAGCCCTTCACTCCGGCACCTGTTTCTCTTTCTCCTTTCACTCCCTGCTCATATCTTCCCTCACGGCGCGGTTGAGGTGTCCACCAAGAAGTGAGGTAGTTACTACGCCGTTCCATTCCCTCAAAACCAATTTTCATATGCCGGTGGAGTCATTCTCTGCCACCCGGCATTACTATTATCGTCAGCGATACACACCGGCTACTACCGGCACCTAAAATGGGCGCAGCGGTGCGTAAGCCTAATGCTTGCATAACAGACTAGTTCTTATGTTCTTACGTTAATAACAGCCCCTTCGTATTCGCTTATACCATGCAAGAAGCTGCTCCAGATCAGCTGACTAACCTGACATTTTGCTTTTTCGTCATTCCGAGAAAAAAAAAATGACGCCATTAGAAAGAGGCATGAGCAAGTGTGACTGAAAAGACATTTGCGGCGATAGGACCAACTCTCAACTGCTACATGATACTCTTTTTACGCCTAGCGCCTTGTTAATGCCCAAAAGAGAAGCTAAAACCAACCACACAAAGAATACAAAGCACACTGAAGCATGCGCGCACACTCGGATGCTAAAGTAGGTGTTTGGGAGCAGTATACACAGAAAGACGACCATTCTTTCTTACCGCAGGCACACAGATGACACAATAGCCCTCTTATCGTAAGGTACACTTTCTTTTCTCCGGTTGTACTATTCGATTCAATTTCCGGAATGCCTGGATACTTCCTCAGGCAGGAGTGGGCGCTCAAAAAGGTACGACGCGAAGATGTAGGCAGACAGGATGCCGGAACGGAAGCTGACGCAGAAGCGCGAACGGTGAACTGGGTTTGGCACAAACAGATGAAGGAGAGAAAGAGAGAGAAAAAAATTGGAAATGAAAGGAAACGGGTCGGCTGCAAAACGCCTCAAGTAGAAGTAAACGCGCGTTGATCAGCTGCTCCGCATCGCACACACATGCAGCGCGCAGGAGCGAGTATGCCTTCCTGTAATATTCAGCGCCATGATATTCGCACCCACCACTCTGCTGGTCTAAAAAATAAGGCCTAGAACTGTTGAGTGATGCACTGATTAAACCACTTTCCCGTCTGTCCACTGAACAATCAAATGGAGTAACCTCGACACACTGATCCGATCAATGAGACCCGTTTATTGACAAGCTATAACTCATTGACACTGAAATACTGGCAGCCCTTTTCAGTGCTCTCTATACGCACCTTCGTAGTTAACTGTTTCATGACCAAAAGAAAATGATATAAATCACACGTAGGAACACAACGTAGAGCAACAATATCACAATTAGTGAAGTGTGCCCTAGTGAGTTACGAGGAAAATGCATAGAAGAGCTGCGCGCAAAAGCACAGAGGAATAAAAAACGAACTAAGCAAACGGATTTACAAGATAAAAAAGAAACTTTCGTATATAGGGAAGGAATCAAACCCGTGCTAACCTGTTCTGAAAAAAAAAATATTTTGTTCGAAAGGAAAAAAAGAAAGAAGTCTACCAAGAACAAGTAAACGTTAAAACTGAAAAAGCCAACAAACCACAAAGAATTATAGATACTTTGAAACTCCTGAGCAGCACGTCTCCTCGTTTCCTTCAGTAGTGGATGATAGGTCAAGCACGTGCTTGAGGAAGCCAATAACAAACTCAGAGTGCACGTATGAATACAAAGCCACGTCCCCTTCGTTTTCCGGGTTCCCGCTGAAATCACGAAGCAGTGCGCGACTCTGTGCACGCATGGGGGGGGGGCCTGCGCGCAGAAAGAGACTCCCTGCGGAGCTGTATCTCCCCATTCAGCGGCGCTGCTTTGTTTTTCCGAAGGAAGCGCGGCGACGGTGTCCCGATGCCAGCGCCACACTCGGCCTTCGCCGAAAAAAAACAACGCGGCTGCGGCACAGGCGGCATCCGCACTCCGGACGTCTCGAAAACGAGGCTCGCACCGGCACGTTGTCGCCTGAGTGCGCTCTCAGTGAATATTAATTAGGCGTTCGCGGAGCGGAGGAGGGCCGTGCGTCGCGCACCCACTCGGCCTGCGTAAGAGTTTTGCTCGAGGAACGAGAAACCTGCACAGAGAGCAATACAGAGGAAGAAAGGAAACGAAAACGGTGAGCTCGAACGCCGCTGGGAAGGACTCCTATGCATGCGTTCTCCCCGATGGCACGGGGCTCGCTGCGCCACAGACGATTTTCAAAACAAGCGCTTGGAGCTCGCCTCCAAAGCTCTTGGGTGCACACGTGCAGGAGTTCTTTTCTTATGAAATATATTAGTGCCAAAGCTCTACTTCAGACACCAAACCCGAGTAAGAGCAAGAATATTATCTTGCCTTGTCTTGTGTGAAGCGTCGCAGTAACTCGGGTAAGCTCGGGTTAGTTCGGAGGAGCGTCGCGCAAGCTGCAGCCAATGGGAGGAAGTTCGGGTAAGTTCGGATGATACTCGCGCCAGCTGCAACCAATGGGAGGAGGGTGTCGCACCAGCTGTTGCCGAGTGTAGAGAGGGTGTGAAGATGAAGAGCGAGAAACGCGGTTGCGTGCACATGCAGATGCGAGAAAGAAGATGCGAATGATGAACTCAAGCCGCATGTCTACTCGGCTTAACTACGTCGAAACCTCACAACTTTTTGTTTCATGACATCCCACCTGGTAGGGCAATAAATTATGTTAAAAATTTTGCGGCACAAGCAGACGTCTGATGCGAGAATTTCGCGACAGACGTTGGATTTGGCCCCGACGCATATTTTGACTCCTTTACTCTTAGCCGAGGTTTCATACACGCGACAGCACTTTTCTGGGGGGTTAAGGTGGGCCGAGGGTGGCGGTGGCTCGGTGGGCAACCCCTAGCTAGGGGGTGGTTGGGATGGGGAGGTAGGGGGTGGGTGGTGCTTCTGGACGGTGCATGCTCCTCTGTTTGTCTAGAGGCCTACGTTTAGCAGACTCCAGATTACCGCGAGGGGGGATGGGATACAGTAGCATTGCTTTCGCAGTAAGAGGAAAACAGAAACGCCCGCCAAAGGTACTTTGCAAAAAAAGGTTTATAGACATTTCGGCTTCCACAGGAAGCACTGTTCAGTAAACCGTCGCTGTTCAGTAACCATCGCTGCGATTTAGGGTTCTTTCAGCTTGGATTGTCAGGGACTACAGATACAGACATTGGTGAAAACAGCGCGAAAGAAGAAGCCCGAAGGCGAAACGAGGAAGTGACAGGAAAGAGCGCTGACTGACAACTGAATTTATTGAGCGAAACTCGCGCAATATATAGGAAGGCAGTGCCAAAGATAGTCAGATGCAGTCAACGTCACATGGTGCAAAGAGCCATAAAAGCGATAAAAACAAAACAAGGTGAAAAAACTAACAGTGAACTGAATATCAAAAGGGATGGTACCAAAATGAAAACTACACTCAATGACTATACACAGTTAATGTCACATGGTGTAAATATGGTGTACATGGTGTACAGATACCTTTGGTGGCGTTTCTGTCTTCCTTTTTGACACGATTTTTTTTTTCAGGTTGATACTTCAAGGTGCCTAATGAACTAAAGATTAATATCAACGGTCCGAAGCATGTTTAAAGAAATCCTTTAATAAGGAAGAGAAAGAAAAAAAAGGGCATGAAAGTTTGCGGTCAGAGCAGAGTCGCCGTCCGCGGTGCATGAAGATTTCAGTATCAGATGCTCTTAACATCATTCAGAGCAAATACGCTCTGAATGATGTCTACTGAAAGGATTCTCTAGTGACCGATGCCGCTCTGATACTGCGGACCCTGGAGGCTACTGCACTTTTTTGCCGCAGCCCCTCAACTTCGGGAGTGATACGCTGAGGTGTAACGTTAAGAGATCGGAAGCGGGCGGAGTGGGTGCGGGAACAAACCCGGGTTCATGACATCCCAGTCGAAATCATGAGGAAGAAATGGGCTTGGGCAGGGCATGCAATGCGAAGGCAAGATAACCGCTCGTCCTTAAGGGTAACGGAGTGGATTCCAAGGGAAAGCAAGCGTAGCAGGGGTCGGCAGAAAGGTGGCCGGATGAGATTAAAAAGTCTGCAGGGATACGGTGGCCGCAACTGGCAAAGGACAGGGCGAATTGGGGAGACATGGGAGAGGCCTTTGCCCTGCAGTGGGCGTAGTCAGCCTGATGATGATGAGGCTGAGGAGCCGTTCAAGCAGCTGTTACAGGGCATGACAGTTAAAAAGAATATAAGACAGCAGAGAAAGGGAGGTACAAAAAGTTGTACAGGGTTGCCTACTCCACTTGTTACCATTAAGCTGATGGGCCCTTAAGGCATCTCAGTTCTTCCGTAGGTCTTTTCCTCTTTTTTAGAAACCGCTACCCGTAGCTTCACCACGTGCCGTCGGTCGACGACGGTTTAGTCAGTAAACACTAGGCGGAAGACACCTAGTCAACACTAGGCGGAAGTAGGCCGAAGACAACCCGGCACAGCTAAGTTATTAAACACGCTGACTGTAATTTTGCAACTAATTCAACAGGAGGCAAAGGGGAAACATGCATTAGGTGAGCTTGAACACGCTCGCTACTAACGAAATATGCCCGAGTCTCAGATGGGATTGAGTACGGTATAGTACGAAGTAAAGAAAAAGAATAATTGTTGAGCACACTCGACAGAGGCATTATAGAATTGGATCTCCTCGTTGGCCTGACCTGTCCCAATAGCACTCTGTAGTCCCGTAGTGCCATAACGAGATGATAGCTGGACAGCTGAGCAAGCAGTAAGTTTGAGAATAAGCGCATAATTGGGTGGTGTGAAGAAGCCTGACCAGAAGAAAAAAATTGCATGGATAGCGTAGGAAAGCGACGGTTACCAGCAGAACTTCTAGAGGGCTTATCAGGAGACACAAAGACAAGATATAAAATAAAAACATCAACTGCTTTAATTAGACAACCCGCGATATCCATACAGAGGAAGGAAGCAAGAGGGCAAAAAAATCAAGCAATGCTAAAGAGAACCCACAATGAGGAAAAGAAACAAGAAAGGGCAAATTAAGGGACGAAATGGAATTGAAGGCGTGAGTAAAAGGTCATAAGAAAGGGTAGATACACATGAAATGAAAGGAAAGAACATTTGGGAGAAGGCGAGAAATTTCAATACTAAACCAAAGTAAAAAAAAAAAAAGATGCCCAGGCTTAGCTTGGTTAAGCCAAGAATGCGTTGCATATTGCGCGGTCTTTTTGCGCGAGGTATTGCTTGGCGGCACTCGATTTTCTCAGCAGCTTTTCCTCCGTGACGTATGGATGGATGGATAGGAGCGCCCCCTTTGAAACGGGGCGGTGGCAACCGCCACCATGCTCAGCCGGTTTTTTTTTGTTCCTTCTTTGGTTTTTTTTTGTTTTTTTTTCTTCTTCTTTGTTTTGTTTTCTTTTTTTATTGTGTTTGCAATTCTCCCCAAGAATCGCCATCATCTTTACCTACGGTTTTTCCTCCGGCTCTCGTGACGTCACGTCACGTGGTTTGGTGGCTGCCCGGCCGCACCCAAGGGCTGAACTGAGTGATTGCAATATGCTACGCATAAAAAATATTCAGCAGGGACGAAGAACAACTTTCTGCCTTTCCCTGACAGCGACCAAGAAGAAATAACGGCACAGAACGAAAGGAGCCGGAAGGAGACGACATGACTGCAGCTGGCATGGAGGCCGCAAACGTACTCTAACTAGAAAACCTTAACGCAAGGTATTGTTCCGGGAGCTGTAATCGATTGAATAGTTTGCTTGCAGCAGAGAGAGAGAGAGAAAAAAAAGGAATGCTAGTGCAACCAGGGTTAGTTCCGCTGCAGTAATGTCCTTTGCGCTCATTTGCCAAACAGATCCCCATTGCCGTTTCCGCTTCGCCTTGCGGACATACTGCATATGCACCAATCACAAAAACCAAACTCTCCTTAGTTCTTGCATTTTGCCAGTTCTGAGCTCTACGTTGTTCCTCTGCTGATGACCAACAAACAAACAGCGGAGAGGAACTTTTCTCCCATTGTCAGGGTGTGACTCCAAGCGGAAAACTGATTTCCTCTGCCTTTCAATCAAGCCTGTTGTAGTGGGCTTCATGGGTTCTCATTGGGACCCATGCAGTGCCGGCGTAGATTTGCTACGGTACACTCGCGAAGTAGCCTTTCATTACTGCACAAATTCGCAGTTTGGCAGAAATGAAAAAAGTACACTTTTTTCCTTAATTTATTCTAGCAGTTTCCTTTTGATTTAATACCGGACAAAATGAACTGCGAGTTGGCTTGCTGCCTGATTAGAGAACGGCAGGCATGGTAACGGAACCGCAAAAAAAAAAAGTATAATAGAACGGAAGAAGGGGTGAAACAAACTCGTGGTGATAATACAAAACTATCTGTGAAATGCGTGCTTAAATCTGCTTGGTTGTTTAGTAAAATTATTAGGTTACAATATGTTCCCACGTAATGTGTACTTCTTTTTCTCCCGAGCTCGAGCTCAATTATTTTACAATTTTAATACTCATTTTTGTGTTTGCTGTGCCATATAATACCTTCGGAAGGAAGGCCTTTGCGGGTACTATCAATACAAAAAAAAAATGCCAGTATTTTTTGCACATGAGTAAAAAAATGCGACGAAAATGTGTGCAACTTACAGCATTATGAGGTGCGGGCGCCAAGGGAAAACACACTTGTGCCGTACTCGCAGGTACTTGGTCTCCGACTACGAAAGGAACAACATTCTAATATCTGCATCATAGTTTTGATGGTAAAAAACTATGCTTTGCGTCAAACAACATTTTCAGCGCTCAAAATAGGAGGCGAATGTGGCTTTCAACGAGGAGAAGCTTAATGTCTCCCCTCGTTTAGTTAAACAAATCACGGCGTATGCGGAGACCAGACAAACGTTCGTGTTGTCACAGACGCGACGCCATGCACGAGCGCGGTTGAAATACTTAGAATTCCTACCGTGGCTCTGCAAATCTCCTTCTGAACGGGGCTGACAAGGAAGAGCCTTAGAGGTCGTTTCCGGCAAAATAGTATTCGCATAATGCGGTACATGACAGCGACTGCTATTAGATGTGGAAGTCACGCGCCTGGAAGGACACTCTGCGTAGTAAGCAATCGCCCGCACTTCGCGAAAATCCCGGCAGCGAATGCTTGTCCCTTAATACGCTTAGGGTGCATTTTCCTTTCAGTTCCGCTGTTGTTGCAAGTTGCGAACTTCCGTTTCGTAGGCTGAAGAATGCGTCCCTCGTTTGCTAGCGGTCTGAATGCCACAGTAGAAGCCGACAATAATCTATGGGCCATCTTCCCGTAAAAAGAAACAAAAACAAAACAAATACAAGAACAGAAAAATGGAATGAAGCACCACTTAATTTGTTTCCGTCTCGCAAGCAAAAGAGCTCACGACGCACATGACTCGGCCAAAAAGCACTGCGTCTAAACTCGCCTCTCGGTAATAACGGCGTGACGACTGCTCTTCCATGGAGATGACATCTTAACGGGACAGAAAGGACGGAACATGGCGGACAAAGAGAGCTACTTTGTTTCCGAGTTTCTCGTCAGGCTCGAGTGAGACTGAGAGATGAGGACCATTACTTACAGGAGACCAAGCACGAGAGATGGCAGCACGCCCCGTGTCTCCCCCTATGG
The DNA here is from genome assembly GCF_055824585.1 of Amblyomma mixtum. Classification (NCBI taxonomy): domain Eukaryota; kingdom Metazoa; phylum Arthropoda; class Arachnida; order Ixodida; family Ixodidae; genus Amblyomma; species Amblyomma mixtum. The sequence continues at coordinate 129,525,063 of NC_143016.1, read as the reverse complement.
GACACGGACAGGACCAGAACTCTCAGAGTGCTCCTGGCCGACATCCAGGCGAGAAGTAAGCCGCACGCCCATATACAGCACGGCATGCCCGCTCAAATGTATACAGGCGGGCGATAACTTGACAAGAGACGCAGTGCTCGCGCCTTGTGCCAGTCATTCCGAAAGACACTAAACGACGACATGTCACTGGAGAATAAAAACAGTCGCTCCGAACTCCTTGCTAGCGCTCAAGAGCTCGCGGGCGCGTGCCGGCCAAAGTTATATATCCGTGCCTCCCGAGCTCTTCACAGCCCCCGCTTCCGTCCATCTATGCTCAAGAAGTCTCAGGGCTTCTCTTGTTTATGCTTTGTCTTTGCTACAAAAATGCGCCGCCTCTTTTCCCGCCAGTAAACAGAAAGCTCGGGACGGCTGCAGAAGCCCGCGCGAACACATATACATCTCTCCCACGCGAATTCCCCCGAGAACCAGGGGCCCTGACTCTTTCTCGGCACGCGCAAACGCGTTAAGAGAAGGACGGCAACGGCGACGAAGATCTTGGCCCGGCGTCGAGCATGGTTTCAGGGCGGGAGCGAGTAGGGCGATGGCCGCCATCGTCTCTGCTGCTGCGTGTCAAGGATTTTATTAGCATCGCCCGGGGCGCCGCGGAATCCGGAGCGACAAAAACACGGCGAAACACGGCTGCACAGCTTACGCGCGAAAAGAGAGGACGGTGCTTTACGTCACTGGGTGCCGGAAGCTTGGTTCGGTTGCGACGCTCACGCCGCGGCTGGGTCGCTCTATAGTTGCCCTTCCTTTTTAAACTACCCTGCCGTAAATAGCGACGGCGTCACTCTAACGAGTGCAGACGACGGAGGGTTTTTGCACAAATTACGCACAGTTTCAAAGGAATTCTCTCGGGTGGAATTCTCGAATGGGGATGAGGCGCGGTAAAACGGTGCTTCTTTTCCGGTTTTTCATTCTTTTTGTTGAGCGACTCGATGGCGCGCTGGCGGTAAGAGAGAGTTTTCTCGTCAGACTAGCCAGAGAACATGGCTGGAACGTTGATGACGCGAGCAGACGCGCTTCTTTGCTGCTCATGTATTCAGCAGGGAAGCCAATCTTTACCAGAAGTGGCTCTTGGCGCGTTTACTGTGAGCGGTAAGCGAAAGCAGTGGCAAGTAAGGAACGAGCGCTGCGTTTGCAAGACCGGAATTTCATGCATAGCTATGGAACGTAGCTCAAGTTCTTGCGCTTTACTGAGTTCAAACAAAGGAAACAAATTTTATCCCGAATTCTGAAGAAGAAAAAAGTTGCTCGCGCCTAATAAGGCCATTTGGCGAAGTGCAAGTTCAATAATCAGATTGTAACTGCTGTATTCGGAGCCCAAATTTTCTGTAGGCATTTTATGAATTGAAGACAAACGGTAAGCCATGCAATATTCAAGATCGCGCGATATAAATCATGCACTCGTTTCTCGAGTCTGACTGCTTAGCATTGATTCACTGTTAATATTGACAAGAGGAGAATTGCAAGAAGTTTTTTTTTTTCCTCTTGAAAGAAAAACCCAGAGATTAGGACAGAAAGCCGGGGCAACAAAACGGCAACTATTAGAAATTCGTGGCATGTGGCAGTTCATATCACCTTCGGTATATTTGTTTAAAAAACACAGGACGGCCCAAAGGAAACGTGTTGTTGTTGTTGTTGTTGTGACTGAGAGAAGGATGAAGAGGAAATTGCACGGGCCTGCTACTGGCTCAAGCCAAGCCACCACCGCTGCCACGTGCAGATAGAGGAGAGTTAAAAGATGAGAGGAAAGAGAAAAAGGAAAGAAAAGATGCGCGTCGCAGCAACAACTGCGTCCGCCGGAGCGGACGCTGCTCAAAAAGAAGCGGCCGAAGCCGCGCTCGCCGAAGCGAGAACAGATACTCCTCGTGGCCGAAGCCGCGCTCAAAGGAAACGTGCGCGCTAAGGAAAGTGACGCGAATTAACAAGAACGTTTTTTTCATAGAAAGGAAGACAGCATTTTTTGCTGGAAACAAAACTGTAAAAACACGTGTTATGCTCGGTAGGATGGCACGCTTATATGTCAAACTTAAGCCGATTAGAGTTTAAGAATTCGATTCGGACTTATTAATTTCTTTTTAGCCAGTGCGAGATTTCGCGCGCATGGGGCATACAACGATCGGGATCTCTTGTTTTATTTTGTTTTTTCGTTTCATTTCCGCTTATGCCTTTTCCTTTGAGAACAGTCATGCAATATAAAACAGTTCTTCCTTGTTCTTTGGGAGCAGGCCATGCTAATAAACTACAGATCAGATTATTTGAAACTTATTAGTTTGTGTTTTCGTGTATTCTTTCGTTGAAGCTATGCGACATGATTGTGACTCTTAACTACAGGAACAAACCGAATAAAAACAAACACAATATTTCTGTAAAGTACGCCAGTTATGGCGTTTCAAGAGAGCACAGCCTACGGAATTCCGTTCCCCACTGAGCAATTATTTCTTGAAGAGCGCTCTCGCAAAGAAGTCAGCCAACCAGCAAGAAAATGTCATGTACAATGCAGTTTAAAATTCCATTTCCCATTCCTTTTGGACGCCATCGTAGGCCCGATTAACCGAATTTAGACATCTTTTGTTCATCATCATCATTATCAGCCTGACTGCGCCCACTGCAGGGCAAATGCCTCCCCCACGTCTCTCCAATTAACCCTCTTCTTTGCCAGCTGCGGCCACCGTATTCCCGCAAACTTCTTAATCTCACCCGCCCACCCAACTTTCTGCCGCCCCCTGCCACGCTTGCCTTCTCCTGGAATCCACTCCGTTAGCCTTAAGGACCAGCGGTTATCTTGTCTGAGCATTACATGCCCTGCCCAAAACCATTTCTTCCTCTTGGTTTTGACTAGGACGTCATAAACCCGCGTTTGTTACCTCACCCACTCTATCAGCTTCTAGTCTCTTAACGCCTCTTAATTTGAAACGATGAAATCCAGACATCGTAAAAAATCTGATTTTTCTTTGTATATTGCAATTATAAAGTGAAAATATAAACCAAATTTCTGCTTCCACTGCAGTTTCGCACTTTTCTTTAAATGCACCATGTTCCATACCAATCAACGCAGAACTTAGCTAATGAGAGCATTCGTAAGCATCCTGTGTAGCCATATAAGAAAGTCACAGTGTATACCAAAGAACCGCAGTGGTGGTCTAGCGGTATGAGCATCCGCATCGGATGCTGGATGTGACGGGTTCCATCCCCAGTGGCCGGGTATCCGCCGGTGATACTATGGGTACAAGCTTTACTCTGGCGTGCTGGTAGGCTTAGGGCATTTGACGTCACCTTGTGTAATGAAGACTACCTTGTGCCATGCCGCTATCTGGCCAAAGCTGCCCTTGCACCACAAGAATCCATCATCATCATTATCTTCAAAGAGTCGAAGAGAATGGCACGGGCTCAAACTCGCCTAGCAGACTGTCCCTCTGTACCTTCTTCTTGGTAAAGAAGAGATCGGCTGTTGGCGTTCTTGTACTAAATCATAATCTCCTCGCCAGATTTGACCTTTAACATTTAACGCCACACCGAACCAAGCGGTTCGAAGTAGAAATGCTTGCACCTGCAGAAGTCCACGACGCTTGCGGATATCTCAAGCTAACTCCATCAAACAGCTCGCCGTAACAAACTTCCTCTTTTTTTCTGCCCCTTCCCCGTCCTCTTCCTTTCATTGAAATAAAATAAAAACGAAAGAGCAAAACAGAAAAAGAAAGACAGCTGCTTATGCGTTCTCGAAACTCTCGCAATGAACACGAACAACTAAACCGGGCCCGGCTACACCGCGAGTCTCTGAATTACAACCCGCAAGGTGTTACGTCGAGAAGTTCTTTCCTGCAGGCACCTCGAGCAAACTGCAGGGGAGACGCCACTCAGCTTACGGCCCCGCGCACAACATTCAACCTCACTTCCGAGCTTGTACGACGCACTTTATCATCGTGCCGCACTTCGAGTTCTTGTCGAGCCAGCCGCGCGTCGCTGAAAAACATCGCTGGTCATTTGTTGTCCCGTTCTTGAGGGAAGTTACGTTGTTGCAGTCTACCCCGCCCCGTAAGCCCAGCCGCTCCATAACCTAGTTTTAAAAATTTACCCCCCCCCCACTCCCCATTATCCCTCTTTCCAAACCGCGAAAAAAGGGAAAAAAAGAAAAAAAAAACGGGGAAAGCTTCAAGCGACAGCGGCTACGAGCTCTGCACACAAAGCCCTGCTCCACCCAATCGCTCCCGGGCCTTCTAACAGATGGCGCGTCCCTCCGCCTCCTTGACCACCCGACCACCCTTAGTTTCTCCGCCGACTTGACTATAAGCCCAGCCACTCAGTGTAAGGGTTGCTGAGAGGAAGGGGCACTCCGAGGAGCCCCGATGAAATAAATAAGTAAATAACTTTTCACGCGTTCGCCGTTTTCGTTCTCGCACAAAGCGGTCGCCCAACACACGGCTGCGTCCCTTGCCAAAGCCAGCAGGACCCGACCACACTTCCCGCTACTCAATCGATTCCACTTCAATATTTTGAACTGCCTCCTTGCCCCCTAGAGCTGGTCACGAAAGATGGGTTAAGGAGTGGGAAGGGAGGGGAATAATCGGCAAACTCGGTGTGGGAGCGCAATCGATGAGCCCCGGAGGGGCTGGTTGCTCAGACGCACGGCTCTGCGGCTGGTCATCGGGCACCCACACGCACAGACTTTGTTGCCCCGCCGTCAGAGTTACGTTGAAACATGGCAGGCAATGTAACTCGATTTTCCCGCACCCGTCTCACACCCGCAAAAAAAAAAAACAAAAAACGACAGCAACGAGAAGAAAGAGTCACGGATCAATAGTAAAAAGGTTGCATTCTCCTCTTTATTGGGTTGCCCACACACGGCCCTGCGCCGATCGTTGGTGGAAAACAAAACCAATAAACTAAACGCATCTGAAAAGAGTTTGGTTTGGCGCAGATCGTTAAAAGGAGCAGCAGCAGACGCAGCAGCGCTATGGATGATAGTCCCGAGATAAGCGAGGAACTTGAAAGCCAACTCTCAACTTTGAAATAAAGCAAAAGATAGCGGAAAAGAAAAAACGTGAGGTTTGCCGCGTCGGTAACGGGTGAAGTCGGTCGTTGAAAGTGCAGCATCAAATCTCGAGAGATGACGGAGCACGCTGGAAAGCGCTGACGAAGCGAAATGCAGGCTTATGCAAGACGGGTCTCAGTAGGTTCCAGGCAGAAGGTTTGAGGAGTAGGGAAGGGGGAAAGCAGTTTGGATGGGAGAGGGTAGGAAGGCATGACCGACGAAGAAGGCAAGAACACCGATGTGCAGCATAAGGAGACTGTATAGCCGAACTGATGTAACTTAATTGAGCGGTTAGGGCCTTCTCTCGGTGCTTTCTCTTGTAACGTTTCGTTCCCAATGCTACTTTCACCCAACGACTTCTAGGAGAGTTCGCCCAGTTCTTGGCTCCGGGAAATCAGGGAATGAATGGGGAAAACGAAGGAAATAAAGAGAATCCCAGGGGAGCCGGTGGAGAGGCATCCGAGGCTACGGCCCTGTGGCCATCCGATGCCGAGCTGTTTACCCGAGAAAACAAGCGAAGGCTAAGCGCGGCAGTCAAGAAGGAGCAACGAGGTCACAATGACAGCCACTCTCATTGTTGCCGGAGGCTTTCATGCTATCTCAACTTTACCGGACTTCCTGAATCGTACCCAAATCGCAGCAGTGGGTTATGTCTTGGGCATTCGGTTTTGTTTTGGTATTCTTGTTCTGGAGTGGGTGCTCTGAACATTTTCCCGTGGTCTGCGTATTTATACCCGAAAATAAATCCTTCAGTTGACAGTCAGCGCTGTGTTCGTTCTCATTCTGTGACCTCTGTGTGTGTGTCTCAGATTGCGCTGTTAAGTTCAAGATGCTTCATAACCAAGTAGCCCGCAAAAACCCCTTAACGCATTGGAACAATTTGAGGCTCACTTTTACTGCTCTTTGCTTCGGCGTAGAGGTGCGTGTGCTGCCTTAAAAATTTCGTCGCGCAAAGGATTATGCACTTCAGAAACAGACTTGTAACAAACAAAAAACAAACAAACAATCGAAAAAAAAGGGACAAAATGCACGTTCAAACCGGCGGACATTTTTGGATAAATCATGTTGTCATTTCATAATGGTTACATTAGGGTTCAGTTCAACGCCTGCTGCGGACGCAGCAACGTCATCTCGTATAATGAGGAACAAAGTTCAGAACGCAACATCAGTTAGATCCTGCCACGCGACCTCACTTTCAAGCGCTCCTCGTTCGGTTATGCATCGATTCGGGCGGATGGAATTCAAAACGTAATACATTTTAATAGAACGCATTAAAGTTTGTTTAAAGGGCTCCTGAAGAGGCTTTAGAATTAGACCATTTTTAAGGGGTCGAATGTGTGAAACTTGCAGGTACAGCATGCGAAGTCTTTTTGTGCTAGCATTTGAAATGGCGACTTAATCGACGAATAAAGACGCGTCAGCGTTCAGGCTTCTCTGCAGTGCACAGAGACGAGCAGTGGCCGCAGTGATGACGTCACGTACTGCGGTTCTACATTTCTAGGAAAAAAAAAAGTTGCTTGAGAAAGGAAAATCAACGTCACCGAAAGTGAAGCCCACGAAGCATTGTCTGGCGGCATCAAAGCAGCGAACACCAGGAATTTCAGCGATAATGACGTCACCACGAGTTTCCCCGCACTTGTCTAGCGCAGTGAGGAGAAGCCTGAACATCCTCGCGGTTTTAATTTGCGATTGCGTCACCCTTTTAAATGCTAGCACAAAACTGCTTGTCATGCTCTACCTAGAAGCTTCTCACATTCGAATGCATGAATCACCTCGATTTAAAAAAAAAAAAGACATTGCAGCTTCCCTTTAAGGCCGTTCGTATAGCAGCTTCAGTTAATCTTGTAACATCTAAAGTGAAAGCGAACAACGATGCTTTTTCTATGACTAAAAATTTGGTGCACTGTTGTACAGCTTACCGGTACTAACCTATGGGGCAGAAACGCGGAGGCTAACAAAGAGCGTTCAGCCAAGTTAAGAACAACGCAGCAAGCTATGGAAAAGAAAATGATAGGTGTAACATTAAGAGATCAGAAGAGGGCGGAGTGGGTGAGGGAACAAACGCGGGTTAATGACATCCTAGTTGAAATCAAGAGGAAGAAATGGGTTTGGGCAGGGCATGTAATGCGAAGGCAAGAAAACCGCTGGTCCTTAAGGGTAACGGAGTGGTTTCCAAGAGAAAGCAAACGTAGCAGGGGACGGCAGAAAGTTAGGTGGGCGGATGAAATTAAGAAGTTTGCAGGGATACAGTGGCCGCAACTGGCGATGGACAGGGTTAATTGGAGAGACATGGGAGAGGCCTTTGCCCTGCAGTGGGTGTAGTCAGGCTGATGATGATGATGACGATGATGTACAGCTCTTCAAAAGTGATACAGTTAGTTGCGTTCCTTGCATTACTGAAGTTTCCCAGCTATATACGTGCATTACGGCAAAGCTGCTCTACGCTGTCGCGAGCAGCGAGGTGGAAAGGAAAAAAGGTGCACCCATTCCTGCTCCCTCACTTTTCTCGCGCCCTCACGGGACTCCTGCAAGCGCCGATTCCCTCACAAACGAGTGGGCGTGGGAGTTTGCGCTTTCTATGGTGAGTTTCCAAGAAACTCGCGCGGATTGCTCCCGCACTACGGAGCATCGCCTACGACGCTTCGCGCAATAACCCAGTGAAGCGAAACAGGCGAGAGCGCTTTCCTTCACACGGTGCCGACGCGACGGCGTCTCGGGATTACCAATTAATGCCCCGGCGAACGCCGCGATTCCGCGTGGGAACCGAAGGAAGCCGGCGAGCGAAAACAATTAGGACGGCGCACCTGCTGCGCGAGGTACACTTGGGTGTTAGGCTAAGAGGATCAAAACTCACGGGCTCCCGGCGGAGGAAGGCCTAACTGTACACGCGACGCTAAAAGCGGGGGAGTGCGAGAGGCCTGAAAGGGACCCGAGAGAAAGTTTTCGCCCAAACCTCACATCTTCCTCACTTCTTCCCTAACTTCCTTTTTAATTTCCCTCGAATTCTCTATCCTTACCTTCTTTCCCTGCACCTCGCCTTTTGTGCAGAAACAGAAAGAAGGAAACCCTCCTCCCCTCCTTATACTCTCATTCCCTAGCTCCCTATTTTCTTTCCCCTTGCATTCCCTATCCTTACCTTCAATACCCTGCACCTCGTCTTTTGTAGAGAAAAAGAAGGAGACGCTCCTACCCTCCGTAATCTTAAATTCTTTAACTCCCTCCTTTCTTTCCCTAGCATTCCCTATCCTTACCTTCCCTACCTTGCATCTTGCCTTTTGTAGAGAAAAAAAAACTGGAAACGCCCCTTGCCTTTACCCCCTTTTTTTAGCGTCCCCCCTCCCTTTCCTTGCATTCCCTTCCCTTCCCTGAACCTTGCCTTTTAGCACAAAGAAAAAAGAAGGCGTAGAGTTTGGCTTTTGTGACGGCAGCGTCTTTGAAGAGCTCCTGAGGGGGGCTCTTTGTTTCGCTTGCGTCAAGATTCGTTTGGCGTTTCCGGCGAGTGGTCCGCTAATTGGTGCGTCTTTGCCCTGCGAGGCGGCGCCGTTTGAAGCCTTCTTTATACGAGGCGCAGGTAATAAATATTTTTGCTGGTGGAGCACGGAAGCGAGGCTCGCGGCTTACTAGCCTTCTTTGGTAAACAAAGTTAACAACAAGGGCATGAGGCTAACGAAGGGTTACTTTTAATCCGTATGAGTTGCAAGAGACGCAGAAATGAGACCTCCGTGCGAGATGACCTTTTTTCTATCGCGAAGGCAAGAGGGCGGCGATCTTTTGGACGAGAAAATATATTGAACATTGTGCAAGAATAGTGAGTATCGCTAGTCGGTGAATAGTGCACACAAAGTCAATCTACAGCACAGGACACAATTAACCGCTGACAGCACAAGAGCTTTGAGGGTGGAAAGGCGAAACCTGAAGGCCCAATTTAATCTCCACCGTCTCGGCGCAAGTTGCAGAGAAGCTCTTCGGATATTAAAACACAACTTTTTGCAGCTACATACCTTACTAAACTTTCATATAGTTTTACTTGAATTTTGTACACAGCAGGAAGGTAGCCGTTATAGCGATACTGCAGCGGTACTGCAATGAGCTGCACAAGAACCCATCTCTAAGGAAACAGTATGGTATGCCTGAGGAAAAAAAAAAAAATTAAGCAGTCTCTACAGTTATGAAAATATGAAAACTTCCATGTCTTGTAATATTTGCTGTGTTATGAACATCCGCGGTCGCAGCTGGTATGAGCTTTTGTTAGTATAATATTGAAATGCCATGTCGTCAGAGCTAAAGCGTTAAACAAGGTCTGTATAATAGTTTGTACTATGAAATTAGGACAGGGTTAATTGGAGAGACAAGGGAGAGGCCTTTGCCCTGCAGTGGGCGTAGACAGGCTGATGATGATGATGATGATGACTATGAAATTGTCTGAAAAGCAAAAAAAAAATCTGCTCTTCTGTTCTCTCAAAACAATGCACGACTATACACATTATCGCCGTTGCCTCCAGTACTCATTTCTCACATCGACCCACAGGGTCAGGAAAAATATGCTAGCCCACAATTTCCGTCAACTAATGGAAGTGATGCACTCTAAATCAAAGTACACCCCCGTTGCAGACTTTTCGTTGTTCGCTCACTTTAATCGCGAGCGAACATCGTAAGCTTTCAGGAGAAATCAAGATTTACGCTGCCTCGTCCGGCATAGCTGCTCGATATACGGAGCACATACACCCTGCGTCTTCCGGTAATGACTTCTCGCGTGGGCAGAACTTCGCTTAGGACAAAGGCCAGACCTGACTCGGCACCGCTGGCGGTTCCCCTTCTGCGTTTTCATTCTTCCATGCGCACCCTATATCTTTTTTAACTTGAATTTTCGATTGAATGGATGTCAGGGCGAGAGCCTATAGGCAGCAGCCCTCACGTTCTCAAAAGATTCCTCGAAGGAGAAGAAGAGACTTCCGGCGAGACTGTGCGCATATGCTCCGTAATAAAATATCGCCTTGGCTGCGAGCCCTCATTTCCCTAATTGACAGATGCGAGCAAACCACGACGGATCGATCCCGAAATTTGGGAACTGTCTTTTTTTTTGTCACTTTTGCTTGCTGCATTTTCTATAATGGCTTTAATTCTTTAGTATCCCAATAACAAAAAAAATGGAAAACGAAGAAATCCACCTTACCAACGTACACACGCCGTGAAAGCGGAAAATCGTTCGGTATATTAAGACGCGCTCACTCTGGCTTCACTTCTGAATAATCATAACGTCATTCTGTGCTGAAAATATTAAATGAAAATGAAATACGGCTTTCAGGAATCGCTGGTATATATATAATTTTAGCCAGCAGTGAAACAGAAGCCACACAGCTATCACCACGTATGTCTAAGTGTCTAAGTGCAACGCTGACAGAAACTGCGTTTCCGTACTCTTTTAATGAGATTCCATTAATTAAGGCATGAGCGTACTCATTAATGATCAATGAAGAAAAGTACTTCAACGTTGAAAATTATAGCACCCAATGTTGCTGCCAGACATATTTTTTTTTCTACTCCGGAAGGAAGATCAGAGTTGTGTTTCCTAAACGAACGCCACCAAACTTACAAAGAAAGTATTTTTGTTACCAAGATGGTTATGATTGAAATTGAAAGTTTGCCCCAATGTCTTCATCTTTTAGTCGGCTGTCCTTTACTTTGGCCATGGTGATTTCTTTTCTGGGACAGCGGCTGAAAATTAATTCCTTTTCAAGGGCTGATGCCACTTCATCGTTTTATTATGTCTAAATAAAAATAACTGAACAAAGACTTTGCTGAGCCGTCATGAGTTGCGTTATTACTGCCAGAAGATGCAAGTCTTAATAGAGTAAAATCGTCAACCTCGCCGTAGCCTTAGCATATCCTACACCACTTAGGCAATAAACTTGCGGTCGGGATAGTTAGGCGGGTGTCACAGGCGCAGAGATGACTTGACGGAGAACTCTCGGCTGCTTTAACTGCACTAACGCCCGTCCTAATAAAAGCTGAAGGGTGGAGGTGCATTTATGCACGACAATGACAGCAATGCATATTCTTTTTCAAAAATAACAGCATGAAAAACGGGGACGAAGGGTAGAAAAGCACAGGACAAGCGCTGTCCCCGTTTTTCGTGCTGTTATTTTTGAAAATGTATACCGAAGACAGGATTTTACACATGTCCTGTGTTTTTCTACCCTTCGTCCCCGTTTTTCGCGCTGTTATTTTTGAAAACGTCCCCCCCCCCCCCCCCCCCCCCTTCGTTCTTTAGCTATCGTGCTGAGCAATGCATACCCTCACAAGGAAGAAATACCGCCCGAACGGTTTACCCGCAGCATGCCTGGTTTATTGCCCGCGCCTGGTTAACAATAGAACACCGAATGCTAGTTTATTTGCAGTGAAATTCTAAACAGCGTTGTTCGTTTTGAGGTCAGCCATCGAGCATACACCATTTCTCCCAAAATCCTAACGAAGAGTACAACTTATCTTGGTCTATTGTAACTCCCAGTTGTCCAACAGCTTAAAGGGAGACTTATCTAGAGCGCCTTCCCATCTGTGTAGTTCGGGAGAACGTAATCAGTATAGTTTATAGTTAGAATAAACAAAGTGGGTTTAGTATTCGCTTATGTTCTGAGCAAACAAAATTTCGAAACAAATTCAAAGTTGTTGAACCAGCAGCTGTTCAAACACTGCCGTCCTCTTTTCAACATTTTCTAGAGACTTACGAGCAGCGGCGTGGCGACCATAGTTTCTGCCGCACAAGCGTAATCCTCTCGTTCATTACGAACAATGGCGCCGGCGGGCAGCTTTTCTCTGGTCAGCAGGAGCGAGAGTACAATGAACTTTTTTTTTTTTTTGGAGCGTCGCGTGCGCTGCGTGACCAGTCGGCGAACCCTTCCCGGAGACACCGCTGCGTCTGCTGCTGCTGCCGTTCTTCTCATCGGCTGAAACCGCAGCGTCGGCAGTTCTGCCGCGCTCATCGCAGCTAAGCCTATTTCGTGTCCGCCCACTTCCGCAAGTGCGCCTTCTCGCCCTGCGGAGGGCCGTCCGTACGGGCATTGATAAAGGATTTAACGAGACTCTACTTACTGGAACTCGTCCGTAAGAGCGAGCTCTACAGCGATGGAACTGCTGCGCTGGCAAGATCGAACGGGCAACTGTTGTTGCGCCAACGGTTCTTTCGATCCAAAAATTGGAATGGAGAACCGCAGACGTTGTGGTAATTGAGTCCAAGCGCATGAAACTGAAAAACGCCTGAACGGCAAGCTGCAGACACACGTTAGCTTCTTATTTCACGTAGAGAAAGACAGAGAGAGAGAGAGGGGGACTTTAATGAACAAAGGAGAGGTCTGCCTAGTTCACGGAGAGAGACCAACGTTGGGCACGCATTAGACTTCACTGATTCGGTCAGTTCGTATCCATCTCCGAGGGTACCGCGTCGTCACCCTCCTGCTTTAACTATCCCAGACCACGTGCTATACCCTCGATCACTTCCTCTTTTTCTGTCCAGAAACCCTTCTGTACGCTTCCTTCGCCTCGCCTAGCCCCAGTCCACCACCAGGGGCAACTTGGCTCGTCTCCGACCGGCTTGATGACTTGCTGGCCCATGGTAAGCCAAGCTTAAGACAACGTCATTAGTGGCCGCGTTATGTCTGTAAACAAACTCGGTCGCTCTTTCTATGTTTGCTGTCGTGTGGACGAATGGGAAATTTTAACGGCGGTGGGCCTTAGTGAAGATAAGTCAGTGATAGCTCGGTGACGGGGCAGAGACACGTTCATCGGCTTTACTGAGCTTCTTCAGGAAACCTTGAGGTACGGAAACAGCCAGT